>NC_091950.1:49623340-49977506 GCF_031021105.1 Erythrolamprus reginae
ATATCCTAAGGAGCCCCAAAGATAAAATCCAATTGGAATACCAAGGAATCTATGAAATCCCTTGCAAAACATGTGCAGCCACATACATTGGACAAACCAACCGAAGAGTGAGCCAACGCATTGCAGAACATGTGAATGCAGTTAAAAAAGAAGAAAAGACTTCCTCCCTTGTCCAGCACATTAAAAAAACAGGGCACGAAATTGACTTTGAAAAAACTAAATTACTTCACAAAACAGAGAATTTATATAGAAGAATTGCTCTGGAAGCCATAGAAATTGAGAGGAGCCCCCTTTGCATAAATAAAAGAGATGACACGTCCCGCCTACCAGAAATTTGGAAACCAGCCTTAAACAAAAAAAACACTTCATAAAAATCACCAGGTCAATCCTTCTAATAATTATGATTACACCAACCAATCAGATCACTAAAACATAATCACTCACTCTTTTTGCTACATTCAAACCAAATCTCCACCCCCACACTATATACTGTACTAGGAAGAAATGACAGTTGCAAACATTCCATTTTACAACAACATGAAACTTGGAACTTCAGCCTGATGATGGTGAATGTGATTTCACCGAAACGTCGCATAGACATGCAAAATATTACACAGGGCAAAACCCGAACTCAGAACAATCTACATATATATATATATATATATATATATATATATATATGTTAAAATGTTTTCAGCTGGAATTTTTTAAAATTAAGGGAGACTAGGATGGTCCCATTTCGGCCTTATTAGGCCTCATCAGCTAGCCACACCCCTTTCTTTTTACTGGGATTCGATCTGGTGAACTCTGCATTGTAAAGCAGAGAACTAGCAGTTAGAGCTATTCGATCTGAATCCTTCCAGCTCTGTACCAGGGAGGGGCTATATGTTTTTCTTATGTCGGATCACCCTGGTATATTTAAGGAACGTCACAGCTCCTTTTTGCCTCTAGGCCCAACCCAGGACCACTACAAGGCAGTTAATATATTTATAGCCGACAACTATATTCTGTATGTGTTAAAATGTTTTCAGCTGGAATTTTTTAAAATTAAGGGAGACTAGGATGGTCCCATTTCGGCCTTATTAGGCCTCATCAGCTAGCCACACCCCTTTCTTTTTACTGGGATTCGATCTGGTGAACTCTGCATTGTAAAGCAGAGAACTAGCAGTTAGAGCTATTCGATCTGAATCCTTCCAGCTCTGTACCAGGGAGGGGCTATATGTTTTTCTTATGTCGGATCACCTTGGTATATTTAAGGAACGTCACAGCTCCTTTTTGCCTCTAGGCCCAACCCAGGACCACTACAAGGCAGTTAATATATTTATAGCCGACAACTATATTCTGTATGTGTTAAAATGTTTTCAGCTGGAATTTTTTAAAATTAAGGGAGACTAGGATGGTCCCATTTCGGCCTTATTAGGCCTCATCAGCTAGCCACACCCCTTTCTTTTTACTGGGATTCGATCTGGTGAACTCTGCATTGTAAAGCAGAGAACTAGCAGTTAGAGCTATTCGATCTGAATCCTTCCAGCTCTGTACCAGGGAGGGGCTATATGTTTTTCTTATGTCGGATCACCCTGGTATATTTAAGGAACGTCACAGCTCCTTTTTGCCTCTAGGCCCAACCCAGGACCACTACAAGGCAGTTAATATATTTATAGCCGACAACTATATTCTGTATGTGTTAAAATGTTTTCAGCTGGAATTTTTTAAAATTAAGGGAGACTAGGATGGTCCCATTTCGGCCTTATTAGGCCTCATCAGCTAGCCACACCCCTTTCTTTTTACTGGGATTCGATCTGGTGAACTCTGCATTGTAAAGCAGAGAACTAGCAGTTAGAGCTATTCGATCTGAATCCTTCCAGCTCTGTACCAGGGAGGGGCTATATGTTTTTCTTATGTCGGATCACCCTGGTATATTTAAGGAACGTCACAGCTCCTTTTTGCCTCTAGGCCCAACCCAGGACCACTACAAGGCAGTTAATATATTTATAGCCGACAACTATATTCTGTATGTGTTAAAATGTTTTCAGCTGGAATTTTTTAAAATTAAGGGAGACTAGGATGGTCCCATTTCGGCCTTATTAGGCCTCATCAGCTAGCCACACCCCTTTCTTTTTACTGGGATTCGATCTGGTGAACTCTGCATTGTAAAGCAGAGAACTAGCAGTTAGAGCTATTCGATCTGAATCCTTCCAGCTCTGTACCAGGGAGGGGCTATATGTTTTTCTTATGTCGGATCACCCTGGTATATTTAAGGAACGTCACAGCTCCTTTTTGCCTCTAGGCCCAACCCAGGACCACTACAAGGCAGTTAATATATTTATAGCCGACAACTATATTCTGTATGTGTTAAAATGTTTTCAGCTGGAATTTTTTAAAATTAAGGGAGACTAGGATGGTCCCATTTCGGCCTTATTAGGCCTCATCAGCTAGCCACACCCCTTTCTTTTTACTGGGATTCGATCTGGTGAACTCTGCATTGTAAAGCAGAGAACTAGCAGTTAGAGCTATTCGATCTGAATCCTTCCAGCTCTGTACCAGGGAGGGGCTATATGTTTTTCTTATGTCGGATCACCCTGGTATTTTTAAGGAACGTCACAGCTCCTTTTTGCCTCTAGGCCCAACCCAGGACCACTACAAGGCAGTTAATATATTTATAGCCGACAACTATATTCTGTATGTGTTAAAATGTTTTCAGCTGGAATTTTTTAAAATTAAGGGAGACTAGGATGGTCCCATTTCGGCCTTATTAGGCCTCATCAGCTAGCCACACCCCTTTCTTTTTACTGGGATTCGATCTGGTGAACTCTGCATTGTAAAGCAGAGAACTAGCAGTTAGAGCTATTCGATCTGAATCCTTCCAGCTCTGTACCAGGGAGGGGCTATATGTTTTTCTTATGTCGGATCACCCTGGTATATTTAAGGAACGTCACAGCTCCTTTTTGCCTCTAGGCCCAACCCAGGACCACTACAAGGCAGTTAATATATTTATAGCCGACAACTATATTCTGTATGTGTTAAAATGTTTTCAGCTGGAATTTTTTAAAATTAAGGGAGACTAGGATGGTCCCATTTCGGCCTTATTAGGCCTCATCAGCTAGCCACACCCCTTTCTTTTTACTGGGATTCGATCTGGTGAACTCTGCATTGTAAAGCAGAGAACTAGCAGTTAGAGCTATTCGATCTGAATCCTTCCAGCTCTGTACCAGGGAGGGGCTATATGTTTTTCTTATGTCGGATCACCCTGGTATATTTAAGGAACGTCACAGCTCCTTTTTGCCTCTAGGCCCAACCCAGGACCACTACAAGGCAGTTAATATATTTATAGCCGACAACTATATTCTGTATGTGTTAAAATGTTTTCAGCTGGAATTTTTTAAAATTAAGGGAGACTAGGATGGTCCCATTTCGGCCTTATTAGGCCTCATCAGCTAGCCACACCCCTTTCTTTTTACTGGGATTCGATCTGGTGAACTCTGCATTGTAAAGCAGAGAACTAGCAGTTAGAGCTATTCGATCTGAATCCTTCCAGCTCTGTACCAGGGAGGGGCTATATGTTTTTCTTATGTCGGATCACCTTGGTATATTTAAGGAACGTCACAGCTCCTTTTTGCCTCTAGGCCCAACCCAGGACCACTACAAGGCAGTTAATATATTTATAGCCGACAACTATATTCTGTATGTGTTAAAATGTTTTCAGCTGGAATTTTTTAAAATTAAGGGAGACTAGGATGGTCCCATTTCGGCCTTATTAGGCCTCATCAGCTAGCCACACCCCTTTCTTTTTACTGGGATTCGATCTGGTGAACTCTGCATTGTAAAGCAGAGAACTAGCAGTTAGAGCTATTCGATCTGAATCCTTCCAGCTCTGTACCAGGGAGGGGCTATATGTTTTTCTTATGTCGGATCACCCTGGTATATTTAAGGAACGTCACAGCTCCTTTTTGCCTCTAGGCCCAACCCAGGACCACTACAAGGCAGTTAATATATTTATAGCCGACAACTATATTCTGTATGTGTTAAAATGTTTTCAGCTGGAATTTTTTAAAATTAAGGGAGACTAGGATGGTCCCATTTCGGCCTTATTAGGCCTCATCAGCTAGCCACACCCCTTTCTTTTTACTGGGATTCGATCTGGTGAACTCTGCATTGTAAAGCAGAGAACTAGCAGTTAGAGCTATTCGATCTGAATCCTTCCAGCTCTGTACCAGGGAGGGGCTATATGTTTTTCTTATGTCGGATCACCCTGGTATATTTAAGGAACGTCACAGCTCCTTTTTGCCTCTAGGCCCAACCCAGGACCACTACAAGGCAGTTAATATATTTATAGCCGACAACTATATTCTGTATGTGTTAAAATGTTTTCAGCTGGAATTTTTTAAAATTAAGGGAGACTAGGATGGTCCCATTTCGGCCTTATTAGGCCTCATCAGCTAGCCACACCCCTTTCTTTTTACTGGGATTCGATCTGGTGAACTCTGCATTGTAAAGCAGAGAACTAGCAGTTAGAGCTATTCGATCTGAATCCTTCCAGCTCTGTACCAGGGAGGGGCTATATGTTTTTCTTATGTCGGATCACCCTGGTATATTTAAGGAACGTCACAGCTCCTTTTTGCCTCTAGGCCCAACCCAGGACCACTACAAGGCAGTTAATATATTTATAGCCGACAACTATATTCTGTATGTGTTAAAATGTTTTCAGCTGGAATTTTTTAAAATTAAGGGAGACTAGGATGGTCCCATTTCGGCCTTATTAGGCCTCATCAGCTAGCCACACCCCTTTCTTTTTACTGGGATTCGATCTGGTGAACTCTGCATTGTAAAGCAGAGAACTAGCAGTTAGAGCTATTCGATCTGAATCCTTCCAGCTCTGTACCAGGGAGGGGCTATATGTTTTTCTTATGTCGGATCACCCTGGTATATTTAAGGAACGTCACAGCTCCTTTTTGCCTCTAGGCCCAACCCAGGACCACTACAAGGCAGTTAATATATTTATAGCCGACAACTATATTCTGTATGTGTTAAAATGTTTTCAGCTGGAATTTTTTAAAATTAAGGGAGACTAGGATGGTCCCATTTCGGCCTTATTAGGCCTCATCAGCTAGCCACACCCCTTTCTTTTTACTGGGATTCGATCTGGTGAACTCTGCATTGTAAAGCAGAGAACTAGCAGTTAGAGCTATTCGATCTGAATCCTTCCAGCTCTGTACCAGGGAGGGGCTATATGTTTTTCTTATGTCGGATCACCCTGGTATATTTAAGGAACGTCACAGCTCCTTTTTGCCTCTAGGCCCAACCCAGGACCACTACAAGGCAGTTAATATATTTATAGCCGACAACTATATTCTGTATGTGTTAAAATGTTTTCAGCTGGAATTTTTTAAAATTAAGGGAGACTAGGATGGTCCCATTTCGGCCTTATTAGGCCTCATCAGCTAGCCACACCCCTTTCTTTTTACTGGGATTCGATCTGGTGAACTCTGCATTGTAAAGCAGAGAACTAGCAGTTAGAGCTATTCGATCTGAATCCTTCCAGCTCTGTACCAGGGAGGGGCTATATGTTTTTCTTATGTCGGATCACCCTGGTATATTTAAGGAACGTCACAGCTCCTTTTTGCCTCTAGGCCCAACCCAGGACCACTACAAGGCAGTTAATATATTTATAGCCGACAACTATATTCTGTATGTGTTAAAATGTTTTCAGCTGGAATTTTTTAAAATTAAGGGAGACTAGGATGGTCCCATTTCGGCCTTATTAGGCCTCATCAGCTAGCCACACCCCTTTCTTTTTACTGGGATTCGATCTGGTGAACTCTGCATTGTAAAGCAGAGAACTAGCAGTTAGAGCTATTCGATCTGAATCCTTCCAGCTCTGTACCAGGGAGGGGCTATATGTTTTTCTTATGTCGGATCACCCTGGTATATTTAAGGAACGTCACAGCTCCTTTTTGCCTCTAGGCCCAACCCAGGACCACTACAAGGCAGTTAATATATTTATAGCCGACAACTATATTCTGTATGTGTTAAAATGTTTTCAGCTGGAATTTTTTAAAATTAAGGGAGACTAGGATGGTCCCATTTCGGCCTTATTAGGCCTCATCAGCTAGCCACACCCCTTTCTTTTTACTGGGATTCGATCTGGTGAACTCTGCATTGTAAAGCAGAGAACTAGCAGTTAGAGCTATTCGATCTGAATCCTTCCAGCTCTGTACCAGGGAGGGGCTATATGTTTTTCTTATGTCGGATCACCCTGGTATATTTAAGGAACGTCACAGCTCCTTTTTGCCTCTAGGCCCAACCCAGGACCACTACAAGGCAGTTAATATATTTATAGCCGACAACTATATTCTGTATGTGTTAAAATGTTTTCAGCTGGAATTTTTTAAAATTAAGGGAGACTAGGATGGTCCCATTTCGGCCTTATTAGGCCTCATCAGCTAGCCACACCCCTTTCTTTTTACTGGGATTCGATCTGGTGAACTCTGCATTGTAAAGCAGAGAACTAGCAGTTAGAGCTATTCGATCTGAATCCTTCCAGCTCTGTACCAGGGAGGGGCTATATGTTTTTCTTATGTCGGATCACCCTGGTATATTTAAGGAACGTCACAGCTCCTTTTTGCCTCTAGGCCCAACCCAGGACCACTACAAGGCAGTTAATATATTTATAGCCGACAACTATATTCTGTATGTGTTAAAATGTTTTCAGCTGGAATTTTTTAAAATTAAGGGAGACTAGGATGGTCCCATTTCGGCCTTATTAGGCCTCATCAGCTAGCCACACCCCTTTCTTTTTACTGGGATTCGATCTGGTGAACTCTGCATTGTAAAGCAGAGAACTAGCAGTTAGAGCTATTCGATCTGAATCCTTCCAGCTCTGACAACTATACTCTATATAGTTGTCGGCTATAAATATATTAACTGCCTTGTAGTGGTCCTGGGTTGGGCCTAGAGGCAAAAAGGAGCTGTGACGTTCCTTAAATATACCAGGGTGATCCGACATAAGAAAAACATATAGCCCCTCCCTGGTACAGAGCTGGAAGGATTCAGATCGAATAGCTCTAACTGCTAGTTCTCTGTTTTACAATGCAGAGTTCACCAGATCGAATCCCAGTAAAAAGAAAGGGGTGTGGCTAGCTGATGAGGCCTAATAAGGCCGAAATGGGACCATCCTAGTCTCCCTTAATTTTAAAAAATTCCAGCTGAAAACATTTTAACACATACAGAATATAGTTGTCGGCTATAAATATATTAACTGCCTTGTAGTGGTCCTGGGTTGAGCCTAGAGGCAAAAAGGAGCTGTGACGTTCCTTAAATATACCAGGGTGATCCGACATAAGAAAAACATATATATATATATATATATATATATATATATATATATATATATATATATATATGTCACATTTTTTTGCTGAATTTGAAAATTAAGGGAGACTAGGATAGATCTATTTCGGCCTTATTTTGGCCTCATCAGCTAGCCATACCCACTGGGACTTGAACCTGCAACCTTTGCCTTATAAGGTAGAGAATTATCCTCTAGGCTACAGTATCCAATCCCTTCAGCTCTGCACCAGGGAAGGGTTTCATATTTTTGTGTCGAATCACCCTGATGCATTGAAGGAACATCACAGCTCCTTATTTGCCTCTCGGTCCAACCCAGGGCCATTTCCAAGGCAGTTAATTTTATTGATAGCCGACAATTCTATCTATATGTGTCACATGTTTTTTTGCTGAATTTGAAAATTATTTCGTGATGAAATATATGTTTAAACTGAAGACTCAGAAAGGTGCTTCCTTTTCATGTCATCAGATGTAGTTGAAAATCTGCCTGCAAAAAAAGAAAACAGTGGGTATGTTTTTTACTCGAGAAATCTCAAAACAAAAACCTGAAAGAAAAAGGTGTAGCCAACAGCATAACATTAGTATCCCTCTTGTGCATCTTGGCCTAAATACTTACAACAAAATCCTAATACTAATGTTATCCTGTAAAAAGCCGCCCTGAGTCTCAAAGGATTGGGCGGCATAGAAGTCAAATACATACATACATACATACATACATACATACATACATACATACATACATACAGTGAAGGGCTACCACACTGGGCATGTGGCTTATACAGGATGCCCTACATTTTCTTTCAACATCTTTCAGCAAATTGGGTGCTCTGGGGTGGAGCTCCATTTTTGCTACCCCACTAAGTCCCCCCCCCGGTCTGGGCAGCAGCCCACCCCTACATACATACATACATACATACATACATACATACATACATACATACATACATACATACCCTAAGCAAAGCTGGAGCAATAGCATTATTTATTTATGTATAAGGGTTCTTAATTGGTTTAAATTATTGGAAGTTGTCTGTATAAAAGACTGAAGGTTTATAAAAATATATAGAGAAACCGGGTAGAAATATTAGCTACTCCAAACCCAGGGTGATGGTGCATATAAACAAAACAACCAAATTAAAAGACTACAACTCTGGTTAGCAACTTGTTTTTCTTAACCAAAGACAGAAGTTGTTCAATATAACTCCCAGGCCCCACAACATTCAGAATGCAAGACTTAAATCTTGCTTCCCACATTTTCAAACAGCATTTTCTGAAATATAAAAATTTGGAAATATGAATTGCTTTACAAAAACATCACTATACAAGATTCTGCTCCTCTGTTTATAACTCACCAAGAATCCTAGGATATTGTGGAGTAATTCAGCACAGGTTCCCAGTCAGATCATTGTAAGATAAATAGATTAATAGATCCTTTATCAATAGGGAATCAGAGATAGACTTTCATTGAAGCACATATTGTTTATTACGGTACCAAAGGCAACAGAGGCTAATCTAAAGAAAGAGGTGTTTAGACATATTCTAATTACTGTATACTTATTATCAGTATGGTAGATTAATTTACTGTATATAGCAACACAATTTGATTTGATATGCACATTGATGAGGTAAAGATAGTGAGGTAATGAAGATGACACACAGACAATAGCTCATTGAGTTGGACAAAGACTATGTTCTCTAAATAAAGTCACGGCTAATGTGTTGCACTTTCTTCTAGGTATTATTTCCCAATGACCTTGCTTCCCAGTGTTGTTCTATTTCTTAGTGGCTTAATCATATTCTTTGCGTCTAGATGCTCTATTGCTGAGCTGGCAGTTTATTTTTCCCATGGTACATACATCTGGGGATGGGATACTTTATTTGCCTTAACTGGCACTATTTAGTCCTCAACTTGGGACACGATTGCACCCAAAATTTAGCAAATATCTTTTGCTAAATAAGATAGTTGTTTAACTGAATTTCCCCCCATTTGATGACCTTACTTGCCATAAGTTGCTAACTTAATAACATGGTTGTTAAGTGAATCTGGCTTCCCCATTGACTTTGCTTGTCAGAAGGTCACAAAAGGTAATCACATGACCTCAGTTTTCTCTCCTTTTGACTATTGCTCATTGAAAACTGGAATATATCTTACATTTATCTATCTATCTATCTATCTATCTATCTATCTATCTATCATACACATCCAACATTCATTCATTGGGCAGGGCAAGATGTCAAAGTTTCAATGGCCCAAAGTCGGCCAACAAAGGTAGATCTTCAAAGCTTTGCGGAAGGCAGGGAGAGTGGGGGCAGTACAAATCTCTGGGGGAAGCTCATTCTATAGGGCTGGGGCAGCCACAGAGAAGGCTCTTCCCCTAGGCCAGTGATGGTGAACCTTTTTTTCCTCAGGTTCCGAAAGAGCGTGCGCACACAATATCTAGGTTATCTAGGTCCCCGACAGTCAGGCTTCAGGCCCGGTTACAGCACGGAAACCGCTTTGGTCGCGTTGATGGATGATCTCTGGCGGGCCCGGGACAGGGGTTTATCCTCTGTCCTGGTGCTCCTCGATCTCTCAGTGGCTTTCGATACCATCGACCATGGTATCCTTCTGCGCCGGTTGGAGGGGTTGGGGGTGGGAGGCACTGTTCTTCAGTGGTTCTCCTCCTACCTCTCTGGCCGGTCGCAGTCGGTGTTAGTGGGGGGTCAGAGGTCGGCTCCGAGGTCTCTCCCTTGTGGAGTGCCTCAGGGGTCGGTCCTCTCCCCCTTGCTATTTAACATCTACATGAAACCGCTGGGAGAGATCATCCAAGGACATGGGGTGAGGTATCATCAATATGCCGATGATACCCAGCTTTACATCTCCACCCCATGCCCAGTCAACGAAGCGGTGGAAGTGATGTGCCGGTGCCTGGAGGCTGTCGGGGCCTGGATGGGTGTCAACAGACTCAAACTCAACCCGGATAAGACGGAGTGGCTGTGGGTTCTGCCTCCCAAGGACAATCCCATCTGTCCGTCCATCACCCTGGGGGGGGAATTATTGACCCCCTCAGAGAGGGTCCGCAACTTGGGCGTCCTCCTCGATCCACAGCTCACATTAGAAAACCATCTCTCAGCTGTGGCGAGGGGGGCGTTTGCCCAGGTTCGCCTGGTGCACCAGTTGCGGCCCTATCTGGACCGGGACTCATTGCTCACAGTCACTCATGCCCTCATCACCTCGAGGTTCGACTACTGTAATGCTCTCTACATGGGGCTACCTTTGAAAAGTGTTCGGAAACTTCAGATCGTGCAGAATGCAGCTGCGAGAGCAGTCATGGGCTTACCTAGGTACGCCCATGTTTCACCAACACTCCGCAGTCTGCATTGGCTGCCGATCAATTTCCGGTCACAATTCAAAGTGTTGGTTATGACCTTTAAAGCCCTTCATGGCATCGGACCAGAATATCTCCGAGACCGCCTCCTGCCGCACGAATCCCAGCGACCGATTAGGTCCCACAGAGTGGGCCTTCTCCGGGTCCCGTCAACCAAACAATGCCGGTTGGCGGGTCCCAGGGGAAGAGCCTTCTCTGTGGCGGCACCGGCTCTCTGGAACCAGCTCCCCCCAGAGATTAGAACTGCCCCTACTCTTCCTGCCTTCCGAAAACTCCTCAAAACCCACCTTTGTCGTCAGGCATGGGGAAACTAAACATCTCCCCTGGGCACGTCAATTTATGCATGGTATGCTTGTGTGTGTGTCTGTTATCATATGGGGTTTCTTTTCTTAAATCGTTAAATTTTAATTAATTGGATTGTTGTGACTGTTTTTACATGTTGTGAGCCGCCCCGAGTCTTCGGAGAGGGGCGGCATACAAGTCCAACAAATAAATAAATAAAATAAATATCACGCATGTGCAAGTGCCGACACCCATAATTCAATGCCTGGGGATGGTGAAAACAGCTTCCCCCACTCCCCAGAGGCCGCCTGGAGCCTGGAAACATCCTATTTCCCAACTTCTCGTAGGCCCATTAGGCTTGTCTCCGGAGAGGGGCGGCATACAAATCGAATAAATCTAATCTAATCTTGTGTTTCATGCTCCTCAGGCTCCAAAGACTTCCCTGAAGCCAAGGGTGTCACGCTGTGTATTGCCAGCCCCAAAGACATTCCGAGACATTCAGTAATTAATTAGTTAACTGTGTGTATGTTAGTTAGCATCACTTCCTTTCTTCTTTGGAAGAATCCATCTTTCTCTCTTAACTTCAACGATGTAACACGCATAGAAATTGCCTGTGATCAGGCATAGCTATTTTCTTATTTTTCTTAATAAAAGTAACTTCGTTTGAAAGCCGTTTCTGTAACTTAATCCATCGCCTCCAGGTTTGATTTATTATAGTCCACACGGGCTGTAATTTATCTACAAAATCTGACGAAGGGAGGGTAAAAACGGCCTCTCCCATTCCCCTGGAGAGTCTCTGGAAGCCAAAAACACCCTCCCAGAGTCTGTGTGCAAGCCAAAAATCAGCAGATCGGCACACACATGAACGTTGGAGCTCAGCTAGGGCAATGGCTCACGTGCCAGCAGATATGGCTCCGTATGCTACCTGTGGCACCCATGCCATAGGTTCGCTATCACTGCCCTAGGCCATATGACATTGTCTGGCTGACAGGATCTGGAGGAAGCCAACTTTGCGGGCCTTTATCAGCCTCTGGGATGTATGAGGCAGAAGATGATCCCATAAGTGATCTGGTCCCATGCCAGATGGGGCATATTAGGAGGAACAATAAACATAAGCTAATGGAATGGTCATAAAATTCCATTAAGGAATATATTATATTATAATAAGTTAGACAAAATCATCAGAATATAATTTTACAGAATATAATTTTTACAAATCGTATGAGTGAAATTACATATTTTAATGCTATTTGAATGTCATAGTATATTAAAATTCAGCACTAGACTTTATGTTTAGAAATCTAGGTTTGTAATGCATAATTATATAGTAGCCACTGTCTATGGTATTTATCTCATACAAAAAGACAAAAAGTCTGAAGCAGTTATGTCAGATTTGTACAAAACAAATCATAGGAGCATCTGTGGATAAAATAATTTAAGAACAAAATAGTAGTACATTTCTTAGTAGATTAAAATGGCATTTATGGTGATCACAAACATTTTGGCTGAATTAAGCTGATTCAGGGTTCAAAAATTCTTAACAAAATAGCTTAGCTTAAAAAAAACTGGAAGAGAGCTAAAACAATGAATTCTCAGTTCTCTTAATTTTGAAAATGAAAATAGTGTCGTCTCACCTATAAACAAATCCTCATAATGCTCCTTTCTAGACTTCACTGTTGTTGTTTTTTGAAAGAAAGAAAAAGAAAAATTACCGTATGTGTTGCATTTTCTAAAACTGATAGGAAAACTAATAGAGAACAACTGATAACACAATAATCCATTCATTCTTTATTATTGTTTGCCCTTGATAGGTATTACAATATCTTAGCAACTAGGAAATTACAGTTATTTTAAAAACCTCCTATTATACTTAAATACATATTCTATTCACAGGTTAAGTTTTATATTTGTAGCAAAACGTATGATTTGCATAAATTCTCTAAACACGGACATGTAATTTCAGAAATTTGGGCTTATGTGTATTGCCCAAACCTCCTTAGATCCTTAGGAACTAATAGGCAAAATTATTTATGCTATAATTATTGAACAATTGCTGTACTAAAGAAGTCTTTATACAACAGATCCTTTTCATCCCCTCCTTAGCATTGCAAGACTCCTTTCATATACCCAAAATCTGTTCTATGAGCCAGAACTTCCTAGTGCAAATTTAGTGAAATGAGGAACAGGCATTGCTAGCCGATGGTGACATTCTGGTTAAGCATGCTTAGAATGGACCTCATTCCCTCTGTTTCCCCTTATAGCTCTTTGGTAAATGAAAGAAAGCAAGTTGTTAGGGCTGGGATTCTTCATCTTGGTGGGTTTAGAGCAGTGATGGGCTACCAAAAGTTTTACTACCACACTATGGTCGTGGCTTATGCATTTTGTTTCAACATCTTTCAGTGCGAATTGGATGCCCGGGAGCTCCATTTTTGCTACCCCGCTGCATTCTCCCCCGTCCGGGCAGTAGTAGCTCAGCCCTGATTATCTACTATATAAAGGGTATGTACACACACACAAACAGCTCTTCTAAAATTATACACATTCAAACGCCGCACGAATCCCAGCGACCGGTCTTCTTCGGGTCCCGTCAACTAAACAATGTCGTCTGGTGGGACCCAGGGTAAAAGCCTTCTCTGTGGCAGCCCCAACCCTCTGGAACCAGCTCCCCCCAGAGATCAGAATTGCCCCCACCCTCCTTGCCTTTCGTAAGCTCCTTAAAACCCACCTCTGTCATCAGGCTTGGGGGAACTGAACTACCCTTTTCCCCCTAGGCCTATACAATTTATGCATGGTATGTTTGTGTGTATGTTTGGTTTTAATAAGGGTTTTTTAATTATTTTAAACATTAGATTTGTTACATGCTGTTTATTACCGTTGTTAGCCGCCCCGAGTCTACGGAGAGGGGCGGCATACAAATCAAATCAAATCAAATCAATAATACTGCGATAGGAAAAACATACCCAGAGCCCAGAAAGGAAAAAAAGGAGGGGAGAAATCAAAGTTTTGCTACCGGTACTGCATATCTGACCGTACCCATAGGATCCCATTACTGGTTCAGAGGTGAATGTAGTTGATTAGGCATTTGAGTTGATTAGATGTGTTAATCATTATGAATTAATAGCTATAGCAATAGCATCTATCTATCTATCTATCTATCTATCTATCTATCTATCTATCTATCTATCTATCTATCTATCTATCAGAGTCAACATTGAGCCAGCCGGAATTGAACTCCTGGCAGTGGAATCCAGAGTTAGCCTGCAAGATTGTATTCTAACCACTGTGCCACCACAGCTCATGCCCCTCTTCCTGCAATCACAAGCAAGATTTTAAACCAAGCATGACCATTTTCTCCTGCTCCCCCTCTATTTTTTTCTTATTTTCCCCAAAGTTTCCCATTTTCCAATAATTTTCTTCCCTCCTTCCATTTTCTTTCCCCTCTTCCAGGGGTGGGTTCTGTTCACCTTCCCTATTGGTTCGCATCATGTCGGAAGTGCGTGTTTTGCGCTCATGTGCTAGCTTTACTCACGCACGCACGCTCATCTGCATGTGCAGAGGGTTCTTCCCAAGCTGCTTTCAGGAAGCGGCGAATGGAGGACCAGTTCGGTGGGGAGTGGCCAGCCAGCCATCTCTGCCAGTTTGGCGAGCAGGGGCAAATTCCCGCCACCAGTACGGGTGACCTGGTCTGAATTAGCAGCAACCTACCACTGTGCTCCTCCTCTTTAGAGTAGGCCTATTAAGCTTCGCAGAGCCTCTCTTTCCTTAAATCATATGCTGTTTAATTTCTCCAACAATAATAGTTCGTAACTGTCTGCTCTTATCACCAACGTGGGAGTAATGACTTGATATGTGCTATCTTTGGCATATTGACATTCTTAGTTATAAATATAATGCTGTGAGTTTGTTCCACTTAATGCAACATTTCTTTTCAAAATAAAAATAACTTCTAAATAAAGAGTTGTTGTCCCCAAAGCAGCTGGTGTTTGTTTGCACCGGATCTAGAATCATCATTAGTTCCCACATTCCCTTTACATGTGGGAAATTATTCAGGATAATTGACATACTCCTAGAGCAGTGATGGTGAACCTATGGCACGAGTGCTACAGGTGGCACGTGAAGCCATATCTGCTGGCACGGAAGCCATTGCCCTAGCTCAGCTCCAACATGCATGTGTGTGCCGGCCAGCTGATTTTTTATTCATACAGAGGCTCTGGGAGGGCGTTTTTGGCTTCCAGAGAGCCTCCAGGAGGATGTGGTTGGGCGTTTTTACCTTCCCTCGGCTCCAGGGAAGCCTTTGGAGTCTGGGGAGGGCAAAGCACGCGCCTACTGGGCCAACCAGAAGTTGGGAAACAGGCCATTTTTGGTCTCCAGAGGGCCTCCAGGGGACGAGGGAAGCTGTTTTCACCCATCCCAGGCATTGAATTATGGGCATAGGCACTCACACATGCATGATAGTAGACGCCCATGCTCTTTCGACACCGGAGGGAAAAAGGTTCTCCATCACTGTCCTAGAGTATTTTGGGAAGTGAGCAGTAGGTTACCATGAGCAACAGAAATATTTATTTTATTATTTTTTAATATATTTTAATATATTTGTTTTTATTTGCCGCCCATTTGACGACAACACTGGGCAGCTTATTAGACTTTGTCTTATCAGTTCATGCTTTTTTTTTTCCTTTTTGGCAGGAGCATCTAGACAAGAAAGTGTACAAAAGAAGAAGCTGTTTGAAGCTGCACAACCTTCAGGAAACGTATAGACATAGATAAGGAGGCAAGGATCATGATGACCTACAAGATAATATGCCATGTTTTTGTTCCTGCCAGCAGAAGATCCCAGCTATGTTTGCCCTAAGTCCAAGTTCATTATATTGCTGGGGGAGAAAGCAGAGGGATCGGGAGCAGGGACGGATTGCCACTGCCGCTGCTACCAATGTGCTGCGTGCACAGCTTCATTTGTGTTGCGTACATGCACGTACTATGTGCTCACGTGCCCATAGCAAAAATGCCCTGAAATCTTGCGAGGGTATGCGCACACATGTGAGATTTGGGCGAATTTTTGGTTCATTGCCAAATGCACCATTTGGCGTATGCATGGAAGTAAAAAATCGCTAAAATCTCACACATGCATGAGTCCCCTCACAACATTTTGCTTCTATGCATGCCCACTAAGCAAAAAATACAAAATATATGGTGGCACCCATAGGACTGCCACTGGAGCGGTCATGCGCAAATTGCACAATCTGGCAGCCGCTATTGGTGTGCAGTCTGCTACCCGCACTGGTAGCAACCCACTGCTGGCTGGAGGCATTTCGACAGGGATGGGCAGCAGGCAGGACGGGGCAGAACACAGTTCCACTGGCTGAAATGAAGATGCATGTGCAGCTCCAGCTGATCGGCGGCTGTCACTTCCTGGATTATTGGTCTCGACTCGGCTCTCCTTTTTTTTCCCTGCTGCTGCTGCGTCTGGGCTCCTTGCTTTTTTCCTCTTTTCTCCTTCCTGGCCTCGGACGAGCTTTATTTATTTATTATTTATTTATTGGATTTGTATGCCGCCCCTCTCCGGAGACTCGGGGCGGATAACAGCAATAATAAGACAACGTATAACAATAATCCAATACTAAAAACAATTAAAACCCATTATAATAAAAAACCAAACATACATACAAACATACCATGCATAAAATTGTAAAGGCCTAGGGGGAAAGGGTTTTTCAATTCCCCCATGCCTGGCGGCAGAGGTGGGTTTTAAGTAGCTTACGAAAGGCAAGGAGGGTGGGGGAAATTCTAATCTCTGGGGGTAGTTTGTTCCAGAGGGCCGGGGCCGCCACAGAGAAGGCTCTTCCCCTGGGTCCTGCCAAGCGGCATTGTTTAGTTGACGGGACCCGGAGAAGACCCACTCTGTGGGACGTAACTGGTCACTGGGATTCGTGCAACAGAAGGAGGTCCCTGAGATAATCTGGTCCAGTGCCATGAAGGGCTTTATAGGTCATAACCAACACTTTGAATTGTGACCGGAAACTGATCGGCAACCAATGCAGACTGCGGAAGTTGGTGTAACATGGGCATATTTGGAAAAGCCCATGATTGCTCTCGCAGCTGCATTCTGCACGATCTGAAGTTTCCGAACACTTTTCAAAGGTAGCCCCATGTAGAGTGCTTCCCTTTCTCCTGCCCGGCTCCCCTTCAGCCTCACGCAGCCACCTCCCTCCAGAGGTGCAAGCAGAAGGCATGGATGGAAGCAGTGCTGGCAGCATTCATGCTTCTGGCAGCACCCATTCACCTAGCTACCCAGCCTGAGGTTGGGGGGGGGCAACCCAGGAAGAAGAGCGTGAGAAACACAAATCAAATTGTCACCCCAGGGAATGACATTGGTAAGGTTGTAAGTCGAGGACTTAATAGTTCACTTGAATGATGATGATTGTTCAAGCCACTCCCACCATGTCACATGGCCGGCAAGCCACTCCTACCCAGTCACATGACCATTAAGCTACACCCACAAAATAAGCCACACCCATAGTGTGGCAGTAAAACAATTGGCTGCCCATTACTGCATGTTGAGTGACACTGACATTCCTCTGGACAAGGCAGGAAGACCTCTGCAAAATGAGCACAGGAGGAAAGAGACAAGTACATAGAAAACGTGAATTTCGAGGAGGAGGTTTGTCTGCATGAGAAGACCAAGAGAGACTGTTCTGAATCTGCACACTCAATTTCAGGTCCTCTCCCAGCTCAAAGATGTGAAGAGAAAGATTATTTCCCAGCATTCCTGGGATGTAATGAAGGTGAGGAATCCAAAAATTGATCCAACAAGGAAAAAACATGTGGAGGAAATGGGCAACTTGATGTTGAACGGAACAGCTGTCTGCAGATCAGACATAACTTCAAGGGAAGGACATTATCTGTCAAGTACAAAGATGCAGAATATGATGAAGAGGCTGACTTGACTTATTAATCTTATTGACTATTATCCCTTTCTTGTTCCATGTTGGAATAAATAAATGACACTGCCAAAAAAAGAACCTGGAAAGAAATTGAAGGACAGCAAAAGCTAGGCAGGAATGGGAGAAAAAAGAATTTGTAGCACAGGTGACATCTTTGCGTATAATTTCATCTAAAGATCATGATCCTTAGGAAGAATGGAGAATTTTGAAAGAGAACTACAAGTTAAAGGGAAAGTATTATTGAAAAACTTTAGAATCTTGGAACATACTCTATACAGGTAGTCCTCAACCGACGACCACAATTGAACCCAATATTTCTGTTGTTAAGTGAAAGATTTGTGAGTTTTGCACCATTTTACAAATTTTCTTGGCACAGTTGTAAGTGAATCATTGAAGTTGTTAAATTAGTAAAACTTTTATAATTGATTAAAAGAAAGAAAGAAAGGATAAAAAAAAAGAAACTATACAGAAAGACAATCCAAGAGATTATAATCCAAATTTATAGAAAAGTACGCAAATATGTAAATATGCAAAGTAATACATTAACAAAAACAAGGTAAAAATGTACACATCTCCAATCAAAATTCTGAATGAGAATATCCCAAATGTATGTTTTATTTATGTTTTTTTTCTCTTTTGTTTTTCATTTTGTTAGCATCTATTATGTCTGTACAAATTTATTTAAAGTTTAATGCCTTTGTTTTGTGTTTTGTTTCTATTTTTAAAATTCAATTAAAAAATTTTTAAAAGAAGATCTGCTCTTCTTGGTCTTGTGTTAATCACTTGCCTTTCTGTCTCTGTAAATTTTGAGTACGGTTTTTATTGCCCTTCAGTAAGACTTTATGCAGTTCCCCTAGCTTGGTATAGGATTATGTTATAGCAGCTTGTCTGCAATAAAACAAATGCACCGTTGACAGGCTCAGTGTGAAGCAAGAGGGAGTAGAAAGTAGGAGCTCTGCCTTCTCAGCCACCATCCTGTTGTCTTTCCCCATCACCACCAAATTTGCAACTGATCTTCCTTTGCAAAAAGCAAAGCTGCTCTGACCATCTTTTAATACAATGCATCCTTTTTTTGCTGCAGTTATTTCACATTGACTCAGCAATTCCACATGTTCACAAATGGACCGTGAGAAGATCTGTTCCTGCATGGAGCTTTTGAGAGTCCCAATTTGTCAGAAATCCTCTGCGGTTCTAGGGAAGTCCAGTGAGACGGTTCCATTTTAGTTGCTCTGCTCTACTCTGTCAGCTGCTTAATAGAGCACATTCTTTGTGCATATAAAGTGCCAGATTCATTTTCAGTACACAGGACTGAGGGATAGGCAATGTCCATTGTCCCTGCCTGAACACAGACCATTACTATACTATTGCTATATTACAGATCTGCTATGAATGGCAATAGCAATAGCACTTAGACTTATACAGTGGTACCTCATCATACGAACTTAATTGGTTCCAGGAGGAGGTTCGTAAGGTGAAAAGTTCGTAAGATGAAACAATGTTTCCCATAGGAATCAATGTAAAAGCAAATAATGCGTGCAAATCCTTCAGGAAAATCCCAAACTTTAGAAGGGAGGCGAACAGAGGGCAGGGAGGAGCAGCTAAAGGGGGCGGGTGGAAGAAGCAAGGCTAGGCTAAAGGGAGACTCTCCACGATTGACCTCTCCAGGTTCCTAAGAGGCCAGTAAGGAGCGTACAAAAGTGCACTGATTTGCCTATCGTCCCCTGTTCAATCTTCTTTCCTTATCTCATATATCATACATTTTCTCTCCTTTCCTCCTACTTCTCTTCTTTCTTACTTTCTATCATTATATATATTACTTAATGTCTATTCTATTTCATATGTATTGTATATTGGAAAAAGAATAAATAAATAAAAAAAATAAAATAAAATAAAGGAAGAAAGGCAAGGGGGCGCCCCTCCCTTTTCTTTCTTCAAAAGACACCCTTTCAGTGCCTCTGCAAGCACGTTGTTCTCTGCAAAATCTTTCCTCCTCCAAGCTGCCCCTCCATTTTCTTTCTTCAAAAGACACCGTTTCAGTGTCTCTGCAAGCACCCTGTTCTCTGCAAAATCTTTCCTCCTCCAAGCCGCCCCTCCCTTTCTTCAAAAAAGGGGGAAAAAAGAAACCCCTTCATCCCAGCAGCAGCTGCTTGTGTTCGTAAGGTGAAAATAGTTCGGAAGAAGAGGCAAAAAAATCTTAAACACCGGGTTCGTATCTTGAAAAGTTCGTTAGAAGAGGCGTTCATAAGATGAGGTACCACTGTATACCGCTTTACAGTGCTTTACAGCCCTCTTTAAGAGGTTTACAGAGTCAGCAACAATTTGGTTTCTCATTTTATTGACCCCAGAAGCATGGAAGGCTGAGTCAATCTTGAACCTGGTAAGATTCAAACTGCCAAATTGCAGGCAGCCGGCAGGCAGCAGATGACATCCAAACGCCAGTGCTTTTTCTATCTCTTTTACAGCACAGATTGGGTCACTTTAATGAGGTGAGGAAGCCAGATTCACTTAACAAACCATTCACTTAACAAACCCTCCACATCAGCAAAAAGAATCCAAACCTCATATATAAACCGAATAAACAAAATCTCACAGCCAACTCCCACTCAGTAAAAGACCTTGGAATACTAATAACAAATGACCTAAGTGCTAAAGCCCATTGCAACAATATCGACAAAAAGGCTTCTAGAGTTGTTAACCTGATCCTACGTAGCTTCTGCTCCAGTAATCTCACACTACTCACCAGAGCCTACAAAACTTTTGCCAGACTAATCCTTGAATGCAGTTCATCTGTCTGGAGCCCATACCACATCTCGGACATCAACACCCTAGAAAATGTCCAAAGATACTTCACCAGAAGAGCCCTTCACTCCTCCACTCAAAACAGAATGCCCTATGAAAGCAGACTATCAATCCTAGGTCTAGAAAGCTTAAAACTACGACGCCTAAAACACGATCTAAGTATTGCCCACAAAATCATATGCTGCAACGTCCTGCCTGTCAATGACTACTTCAGCTTCAACTGCAACAACACAAGAGCATGCAACAAATTCAAACTTAATATTAATCGCTCCAAGCTTGACTGTAAAAATTATGACTTCAGCAATCGAATTGTTGAAGCATGGAACTCATTACCGGACTCAATAGTGTCAACCCCTAACCCCCAACATTTCACCCTTAGACTATCCATGATTGACCTCTCCAGGTTCCTAAGAGGTCAGTAAGGGGTGTACATAAGTGAACTAGCCTGCCTTTCGTCCCCTGTCCAATTGCCTCATATTACTCCGTTAACAACTGCAGTGATTCCCTTAACAGCTGCAGCAAGCAACATCATGAAATGGGGAAAACTCAACAACTGGTGGGCATAGCAACAGAAGTTTGGGACTCTGTTGTGATAAGTCAAATACTACCTATATCAGTGATATCTGACCTTTTTTTTTTGCTTGCATGCCCATAATCCAATGGCCTCCCCTTGTGCATGCACGCACAACCTTCCGCACTGCCCCCTGTGCATGCTCGAAGGGCTCACTGAAGCCTCCAGACTTCCGGCAGGTCCGTTGGGCCATTTTTCGCCCTCCTCAGGCTTCAGGAAAGCCTCTGGAGCCTGTGGTTGATGAAAAATGATCCCAACAGGCCTACCAGAAGTGAATTTCCAGTAGGCCCATTGGGTCCGTTTTTCGCCATCCACGGGCTCCAGAGGCTTTCCTGAAGTCTGGGGAGGGTGAAAACAGTCTCCCCCTGCCCTCCAGAAGGCCAAGAATCAACTGGCCAGTGCATGCATGACTGCTGGAGTTGTCACAGGGCAACACCTCACATGCGCTCAGATATGGTTTCGTATGCCACCTGTAGCATGTGTGCCATAGGTTCACCATCACGGACCTACAGGGGGTGGACAGAAAAATGGAAACACCTTGAAGCTCTTCCGTGGAATCCAGATTTGTGAAGCTCCCTTCGCACAGTTTTTGTGGAAACTGGGTTCTGTATGTGTCTATTGAGCTCTGCAGTGATTTTAGGAGCTGCGGTCTTCCGATCCGCTCTAACAATTCGCTTTAGAGTCTCTCAGACAACTTTGACTTTCGACCAGACCTGTGCTTGGCTGTGGACGTTTTCCCTTCTCTTTCAAAAGCAGTAATTACTTTTGAGACATTACCTCTAGAAACACCAAACATTCGGGCCCTTTCTGTTACATCGAGCACCAACAATTTGAGAGTCTGAGAGGTCTGCCATTTCTAGAAGGTTATAACCAATTTCCTTAAATTTCTGTTTAAAAAAAGGTAGTTTAAAAAAACATATCAAATAACAGAATTTTTTAAAAAGACATTAAAATATGTCAAGTTTTGATTGATTTGAACATATTCAAATATTAGGATGCCAAAAAGTCAAGTGTTTCCTTATTATCTTTTTTTTGGCCACCCCCTGTATGTGATCAGTGGTTTAAAGAGATTGCTTACCCTCTGCCTTAGTTCTAACAATAAAGACATTGTGCAATTACTACCTTATCTCACTCCAAGCCTATCATCATGCAGAAATCTTTTGTTTTACCTGGGTATTCTTCAAAGGCAAGCGGATTGTGGTGTTTAAAGATATTTCTGTATCTGCTAATTTTTTTTAGGCCTGCCATATGTGGCTCATAGAGGAATCTGCTCCCATCTCATGGTAGTCTGATTTTTTTAAGCCAAGGCATGGTATCCTAAAATCTTGTTCTTGTTTGTAGCAAATGTATTCATCAGCCCTATGTGTCTAGAAATGAATGGGTTTCTTCACAATTACTCATAATTCCATGTTTGAATTAACCATCACCCAGTGACCTTCTCTGTCACTGTCATCTTGTTCTGCAATGTTTGTATACATATGATATGAATTGATACATTTGGGTGACTAACATTCTAAAAATACTTTTCTGCACCATTTCTCAAGATCAATCCACGTGTTATACAGTGGTAGATGGATCTGTCTTAGCTGCGAAGTACAAATTTCTCAGGGAGTTGCATTCTTCTTTCTAAAAAGTATATATTTTGAAAAGTGCATTAAATAATATATTTTGAAAGTGGTTTTTTTTTACCTTTAAGCAAAAGTTTTTAACTACATTAAGTTCTTATCCAGAAGAAAAGCAATATTCATAATTATAACATAACATTACACAAATAACATCAAATGCATGTAGGCATCCCTACAAAGATATTGCATATTGTATTAAAATATTGTATTCATTTGTGCATATTTTATGATATTATGGATGTTAAAATGTAAGGTAAACGTTTATGTTCCTTATTTCTCAGAGTCATATTTTTCAATCAAAAGACAGGTAGGTAGGTACCTTAGGCAGGTAGGTAGATAGAATAGGTAAGTAGGTTGAATTTCATTTTACTATGGGCAGTTATTATAAAAATAATTTAGATTAGTATTGTTAGATCAGTACTTTAGCCAAGATCTTGATTATATTCCATTTCTATTTTACCTATTGGACAAACAGATAAAAGTTCCTGTGCTTCATGTCAGCTGCTAACTAGCCCATATTTACATGTTCTCTTTCTGTTGAAACAGTGGTTCAACTCTGCCTTCATTAATTAGCAACAATAATGTCTGCTTATCCTTGTGTGAGATAAGCAAGCTGTGTATTATATAGATCAGTGATGGCGAACCTTTTCTGCACCAAGTGCCCAAATCTGAACACACTTGTATGTGCGCGTGCCAAAGTGCTGGAAACCCAAAGACCACATGGAAACATAGAAACATAGAAGATTGATGGCAGAAAAAGACCTTGTGTTCCATCTAGTCTGCCCTTATACTATTTCCTGTATTTTATCTTAGGATGGATATATGTTTATCCCAGGCATGTTTAAATTCAGTTACTGTGGATTTACCAACCACGTCTGCTGGAAGTTTGTTCCAAGCATCTACTACTCTTTCAGTAAAATAATATTTTCCACGTTGCTTCTGATCTTCTCCCCAACTAACTTCATATTGTGTCCCCTTGTTCTTGTGTTCACTTTCCTATTAAAAACACTTCCCTCCTGAACCTTATTTAACCCTTTAACATATTTAAATGTTTCAATCATGTCCCCCCTTTTCCTTCTGTCCTCCAGACTATACAGATTGAGTTCATTAAGTCTTTCCTGATACGTTTTATGCTTAAGACCTTCCACCATTTTTGTAGCCCATCTTTGGACCCGTTCAATGGCCGCCATGCGCATACTTATTTTGGGGATATTTTGGGCTACTGTCAGGCTTTTGTGGGGCGTTTTCAGGCCAATTCCAGGGTTTTTATAGGACATTTTAAGGCTGTTTACAGGACCATTTTGGGGGCCTTTTTGGCCTGAAAGTGGCCTGAAAACCAGCCTGGAACCAATGTGGAAAACTGCCTTTTTTTTGGCCACTCTTAGCCACTTTTGGGGGCATTTCCAGGCCATTCTCCAGCACCTGCAAAGACCAGCTGGCCAGTGCACATGTCCACTCCAGAAACCAGAAGTGCAGCTGGCAATGGTGTGCATGTCCACAAAGAGGGCTCTATGTGCCACCTCTGACACATATGCCATAGGTTTGCCATCACAGATATAGGCAAAAGAGATATGTGTTAGCAAGGTAGCCGAGAAAAAAACAACTGTGGAAATACAGATGTTATTTTACTTCACAGCAGCTATTGCTCTCATGCTAATTTGGGGGATGGGGTTATACTTCTTATTTTTTGCATGCATATACTTTATATAAAGAGTGTATGTGTGTCGGGATGGGTTCTGACTTACCTCGCTGCTGGTTTGCTTCCTCATGAGCCACATGAGCTAAAAACCCTGCTTCTGCATATTCACAGGAGCAAAAAAGATGGTGGCACCTAGGCCACTGCTGAGAGAGCCAGTTTGAGGGGATGGCCAGCTGCCCGTTCAGCGAGCCGGAGGAATTTCCCACTACCGGTTCTATAGAACTGGTCCAAACTGGCAGGAACCCACCTCTGGTGTGTGTGTGCAAAACTTAAAAACAAACTGGTAGAGATGAAGGGGAAGAGAGAGGAGGAGACAGAGACAGAAGGAGAGATGCAGAAAAGAAAAGAAAAACAGGAAGAAGCAGCTTCCAATTTCATCTGCAGAAAATTCAATATGATTATAAAGTTCTCTATAATAAGAAAAACTCATTAGTTCCTATTCTCCAGTCTTTTTCTACTCATTGAAGCAACAAATCACAAGTTTTCTTCCTCCCAAATTAAGGTGCATCTTATATTTTATTTATTTATTTGTTTGTTTGTTTTGTCAAGTATGTATTGGTGGTATACAGAGATATAATAATATTTATATATATGATACTAGTGAAAGAGAAACATTAGAACAGGAGACGGAAGGCAATCTGGTACACTTATGCACGCCACTTACCGACCTCTTAGGAATCGGGAGAGGTCAACAGTGGATAGTCAAAGGGTAAAGTTTTGGGGGCTAGGTGATGATACTGTAAAGTCTGGTAGTGAGTATCAACTACTTGGTTGCTAAAGTCGTATTTCCTTCAGTCAACTTTAGAGCAGTTTAAGTTTGTATCCGTTGTGTGCTCTTGTGTCGTTGTGGTTGAAGCTGAAGTAACCGTTGACAGGAAGGACCTTATACTCCAGTGCATCTTATACTCTGAAAAATACAGTGTGTGTGTGTATGTGTGTGTGGAGAGAGAGAGAGAGAGAAAGACAGCTGGATGACAAAATGCTCAAACTTAAGGAGCTGGTCTTGTGCCTGACTGGGATGAATGTGTTGAAGATACCTTTTAAAAACTGCTACATCAGGAGATTTGCACTAGAAAATTAAAATTGCAACTTCTACAATAAGCTACAAAGAGCAAGTACCTTTGGCAAGTTCCTGGAAGCTGCACCAGGAAGTTGCAATCTGCTGCAGGATCAGTCCTAGCTATCTATTGGTCTTATCCCTTCTTTCTTGTTATTTTCCTTTCTTTTAATAATAAATTTTATTAACTTTTATAATAATAAAAACATACACTACATATGTTGTGATTCCGTCTGAGGCTCCTCAGGGAACGGCTGAACCTCTGCCGGCTCCCTGCTCAGAGGGGGAGGATGAGGAACAGGAGGAGGAGGAGGAGGCCCAGGCAGAAGTGGAGGAGGAATATCAGGCCGAGGGAGAGGGAGAACAGCCAGAGTCTCCCGGGGTGGAGTTCTCCCCAGCAAGCAGCCTGGAGTCCTTAGATGAAAATGCTCAAGCCATCATCGATCACAGGCAGAGAAGAGCAGAACAACGAAGGGGACAATTAGCCAGGTACTTCCAGTCCTAATTAGGTAACAGCTGGGTTTGGGTGTGGTTCTCCCCAGAAAGGCTGAAAAGGCAGACCCACCCTTCCTGTCTTGTGGAGTAGTATCTTTGGGAGTCCTGGGACCTGGCTGTGATCTTTGGCGTCTCTGATTCTGACTTGTGGCCTTGAAGGCTGAAACCTTGGGGGGAAAGGCGTGGGGGCTTATTCTCTACAGTGGTGTGTGTGCCAGCAAGAAGTCTGCTGTATTGTCTGGCCATCAGGACTTTGCTGTGAAGCCTCATAGCCTGCCTGTTGGGAAGAACAGGTTTTTCTCTGTGTTTATTTTTCAAACTATAAAGTGCTTTTGCTTTTACCAGCGTGTCTGGATGCTTTTTCTAGTTGGTGTTGAAGTCTGGGGGCACCCAGACAGAACAACATATAACACAGTGCTTAGTGATCTGTGCACCAACCACCAGACAACATTCAAACTCCATCACCAAAATGAGGGTATGCTGTATATATAACATTTTAAACCAAGATAAATCTGTCTGTTTACATATTATAAAGTAATTCCAATTTATTCTTGTAGCTTGGTATCGAATTCTACTAGCCATGTAACCTCTAACCCTATCCCATCAGTTCTTGTTATTTTTCTTCATACTCCCAGTTAAGACATCCTTCAGTAGTTGCCACTCACCTATGGGCAGCGTGCCATATGGAAGTTTCACAAGTAACAAGACCTCCAGCTGAGGTGGAAGCAACGGATGTGGAGGAGCCCTTGCCAAGACTCAGAGCATCTTTGTTTTGTAGGACTTGCAGAGCAATTTCTGTGTCAAATAAAATTAAGCTTCGGTGGACAAATGTATTCTGGGCACTCTATTCATAGCTCTGCCTCCTAAGCAGTGTTGATCCTAAATTTTCCTTGGGCTATAGGAGTTGTAATGGTTTCTGGCCAGAGGTCTGAGATTCACCCCCTGGACTAGCAAAAAGCTGCAGGAGGCCTTCTAATAACATGGAAATTCTAATTTAAATTTTCACAATTTGAAATTTTCAGTGGGATTAAAGAGTAGCAATAATTGTATTTTGCCTCACCCAAATTTAGTTAAACCCATTTCTAGGCTTATCCTAGCATTTTTAAAGTTCTTATTTTGATAACATCACTGATAATGATAAAGGGGGAACACTGATAAAGGGGGGACATGATCGAAACATTTAAATATGTTAAAGGGTTAAATAAGATTCAGGAGGGAAGTGTTTTTAATAGGAAAGTGAACACAAGAACAAGGGGACACAATCTGAACTTAGTTGGGGGAAAGATCAAAAGCAACGTGAGAAAATATTATTTCACTGAAAGAGTAGTAGATCCTTGGAACAAACTTCCAGCAGACGTGGTTGGTAAATCCACAGTAACTGAATTTAAACATGCCTGAGATAAACATATATCCATTGTAAGATAAAATACAGTGTAAGGGCAGACTAGATGGACCATGAGGTCTTTTTCTGCCGTCAGTCTTCTATGTTTCTATGTTTCTATAATGTTATGGTTATCTTCATATTTATCTTGATGTTTTTAACCCAAATTATGGATTTGGGAGATCAGATGACACTCAGAGTCCATTTGATAGAATATTTTATATACTAAGTAAATGAAAGAAAAGAAAGGAAGGGAGAAGGGAAGGGAGAGAGGGAGGAAGAAAGGGAGAGGGGAAAGAAAGAAAGAAAGAAAGAAAGAAAGAAAGAAAGAAAGAAAGAAAGAAAGAAAGAATTTGTACTGCTGAATTTTGACATAATATTCCAAGGTCTCTAAACAAGGTGCTACCGTGTTTCCCCGAAAGTAAGACAGTGTCTTACTTTCTTTTTACCCCCAAAAGCCCCACTACGTCTTACTTTCGAGGTATGTCTTACATTGGAAAAAAATTGAGTCCAGAAGGGCCGCCGCGGGACAGGAGCCTCGTGAGCCCTTTTCCAAGTTCAACCTCAGGGCTCCAAGCGGCGTGCACGCGTGGAGCCACAGACGCGTGTCGGGGAAGCGTGTGTCTGGAGGGGAGGAGCCGCTCTGCACAGTTGGGCAGCCCCACCTGCCTGCTGGAAAGGAGGCGGGCGAAGGAGGGCGCAGCTCCGGCCGCTCGCCTCGGAGATGGTCGGCCTCGCTGGCCGCTTGCAGCCGAGCCTCGGCAGGACTCGGTTGCTGGGACGAGCGCCTTCGCTGCAAGCCGCCGCCCGCTCGGCTCGCTTCGGACCAGCGCCGTCCTTCGCTTTGCCAAGCCGGGGAAGAGGCGGTGGCGCCGCGGCAAGGCGAAGGCGAGGGGCGCGCGGGGAGCTTGGAAGCGATGTCATCGGGCTCCCCCCCCCGGCAATACCCCCGTGTTTCCCCGAAAGTAAGACATATGTCTTACTTTCGGGGTACGGCTTATATTAGCCGACCCCCCTGAAACCCCCGATACGTCTTACAATCGGGGGTGTCTTACTATCGGGGAAACAGGGTATATGCAGTCTATGGACCACAAATGAGCTAATCCCAATAAGTTTAGAAATTCATAAGAATTGTTAGTTTCCTTGCCGTACATATCTTGAGCAAGAGTTAATTGTTATACAGCTTCCACAATCGGTTACCATCTCAGTATGTTTGTCTTAAAGTTCCCAGCCAACTTGGTCAAAGGCAAGAGAATGGCAAGATTTATTTTTTAATTGGGACAATTTTCTTTTAAAGAAAGAAATACCAGTGGTTATACATTCTGTTCTAAGCACAAGCAATCTGGAAGTCTGGTAGGTTAGATAGTTTTCTTTTCTATCCGTTTTGGCATACAGAGCTTCCATTCAGCTAGTCAGACCAGTTTTACCGTGTGCTTTTTCCACTTTGTAAAGAATGACATCATTTTTATGATGGCCAATGAAATCTCTTAGTCTAAATGCCCATTAATTAGCATAGAAACATAGAAGACTGAAGGCAGAAAAAGGCCTCATGATCCATCTAGTCTGCCCTTATACTATTTTTTTTAGGATGGATATATGTTTATCCCAGACATGTTTAAATTCAGTTACTGTGGGTTTACCAACCACGTCTGCTGGAAGTTTGTTTCAAGGATCTACTACTCTTTCAGTAAAATTATATTTTCTCATGTTGCTTTTGATGTTTCCCCCAACTAACAAGCATGACTTGTTAATGCCAACGGCAAATTTTAAAACCAGATAAAGTTTGCCTCAGAGTCAGTTTGGGGTAGTGATTCATGTTATATCATGTTATAAACCCAGAGACTTTGAGTTCTAGTCCTGTCTTAGGCACGAAGCCAGCTAGGTGACCTTGGGCAATCACTTTTTTTCAACCCTAGGAAGAAAAAAGGCAATGACAAACTACCAATAGTTCTGAAGATTTATGTTAGTTTGTACATTGCTCAAAAAAAATAAAGTGAACACGTAAACAACACAATATAACTCCAAGTAAATCAAACTTCTGTGAAATCGAACTGTCCACTTAGGAAGCAACACTGATTGACAATCAATTTCACATGCTGTTGTGCATATTCAACTTTGTACAGAACAAATTATTCAATGAGAATATTTCATTCATTCAGATCTAGGATGTGTTATTTGAGTGTTTCCCTTTATTTTTTTTGAGCAGTATATTTTAAAGTTTGACTCTGAAATATAATAAAGTTATATTTTTAAAGAGAGAGAGAGTTAAAGAAAGTTGCATAGACTAATCCAGGCAGTCACCACAAGTTAAAACTGACTCTAAGGCACTAAAAAAAGTCCACATTCTCTGATTTCTTCATGGTAATTTTTATCAGCCAATGCTACGAGACCTTGTGAGGCAGAGGAGCCGTTCACTCCCTTTGAAGTTGGCTTTAAATAATACCATGCCAGGGCCCATCTAAATAAACCTTGTAAGTTTATATCCATTCTTGCTCAGAGTAATGCAGCTGAGAATCTTTAGGAGTGAATTTTGCTGGTTGAAAATTAGTAATGGTTAAAATATACATTGGCTTTAGAGTGACCCATAGTCAGTAAAACATGGTAGGTGTAATTAGAAATATTAGGCATATACATTCTGAAATGCTAACAATTTTGAGGGGTTTTTTTGTCTTATAACAATGGTGATGATAGTTTTGTCCAAGAAAATTCCACAGGGGGGGGGGAGAAAAAGAAGTACATAAACTAGAGTATACCAATATTTTTACTGCAGTAAATACATTAATTTGTCTAGACCAGTGGTAGGCAAAGTTGGCTCTTCTATGACATGTGGACTTCAACTCCCAGAATTCCTGAGCCAATCATGCTAGCTCAGGAATTCTGGGAGTTGAAGCCCACAAGTCATAGAAGAGCCAACTTTGCCTACCCCTGTTCTAGACCCTATCTGCAGGAAATGGATGCAAGAAATAACTGAAGATGGCCTAGGCCAGCAATGGTGAACTTTTTTCCCTCAGGTGCCGAAAGAGCATGCTCGCCTGCTATTGTGCATACGTGAGTGCCCACTCCCATAATTCAATACCTGGGGAGGGCCATAATACTTTCCTTCACCCCCCGGAGAATCTCTGGAGGCCATAAATGGCCTGTTTCTCAACTTCTGGTGGGCCCAGTGTTTTCATGTTTTGCCCTCCCCAGGCTCCAAAGGCTTCCCTGGAGCTGGGGGAGGGTAAAAACACTCTCCCCCATCCTCCCTGGAGGCTCTCTGGAACCCAGAAATGCCCTCACAGAGTCTCTGTGCAAGCCAAAAATCAGCTGGCCAGCACACACATGCACGTTAGAGGTGAGCTAGGGCAACAATACTTCACAAGAAGAGTCCTCCACTCCTCCTCAAGGAACCAATTACCTTACTCCTCCAGACGTCAATTACTATGTTTAGAACATTTACAGCTACACCGCCTCTGAACTGAATTAACTGTTGTTCATAAAATCATACATCACAATGTACTCCATGTTGTCGACTACTTCACCTTTAACAACAACAACACAAGAGCATGCAATAGATACAAACTAAATGTAAATCACTCCAAACTAGACTGCAAAAAATATGATTTCAGCAATGGAGTGGTCAACGCCTGGAATTCAATATCGGACTGTGTTGTTTCCTCCCCCAATCCCCAAATCTTCAACCTTACATTATCTACAATAGACCTCTTCCCTTTTCTAAGAGGTCTGTTAGGGGCGTGCATAAGTGCACCTTTGTGCCTACCGTTCCTGTCCTAATGTGTTTTTATATTTTCTATCTCTACTTTATACTAATATTATGTTAAACATACTACAATACATATTTGTATGACAATTTTTTTTTGTTATTTGTTTTGTTTGTTTGTTTGTTTTCTCATTTTTGTTTGTTTTGTTTTATTCTGTTTTGTCTTCTGTCTATGGTCAAATGCATATTGCCTAAAATTTGATACACAACCTTTGTTTTTTCCATTTATTTATTTTCCTTTTGTATCTCTACATGCTTATATTGTTGTTTGTACCTAAATGTATCTACTGTATACAGTATATCCTTTTAAATAAAACTTTAAATTAAATAAATAAATAAAGCCCTTCATGGCATCGGACCAGAATATCTCCGGGACCGCCTTCTGCCGCACGGATCCCAGCGACCGATTAGGTCCCACAGAGTTGGCCTTCTCTGGGTCCCGTCGACTAAACAATGTCGTTTGGTGGGTCCCGGGGAAGAGCCTTCTCTGTGGCGGCCCCGACCCGCTGGAACCAGCTCCCCCCTGGGATTAGAACTGCCCCCTCCCTCCTTGCCTTCCGCAAACTTCTTAAAACCCACCTCTGCCGTCAGGCATGGGGGAACTGAAATATCTTCCCCAGGCTTATACTGTTTATGTATGGTATATTGTGTGCATGTTTTTTTTAAAAAAATTATGGGTTTTTAGCTTTCTAATTATTGAATTTGTATTATATATTGTTTTCTGTTACTGTTGTGAGCCGCCCCAAGTCTATGGAGAGAGGCGGCATACAAATTAAATAAATAAATAAATAAACAAACAAACAAGCAAACAAACAAACAAACAAACAAGCATAGGTGCCATAGGTTCACCATCACTAGCCTAGGCTTTGGTTCAAGTGTAGACTGGAGAAAGTCGGGGAGGGGGGCGAATGCAAGTTTATAACAAAAAGAACTTGGCAAGCGGGAAGAAGAGGGAATATTTGTCTCCAGAGAGACAATCTGTTTTGCTGAATTGTAGGATTTTAATTGTAAGTTCAACATTCCAAAAGACGTGGGCGGGGAGAACATTAATGCTTTAATATTCATAACATAAAAAGTATTAACTGTAAAACGGTTCCAGGTTTTTTAACATGAGCCTAACATCGTTTTATGATGATACTTCTCATCCTTCACCTCGAGCCAAAACTGCATGACAGAATGTCAAATATAGAGTGAAAGTGACATTCCCTCCCCCCTTCTGCCAATAAAACCCTACCTATGCATATCACAAGGTTTCCCAACCTTTGTAACTGTAAGATGTAATGGGACTTCAGCTCCCAGAATTCCCCAGCCATCCATGGTGCCTGGGGAATTGTAGGAATTGAAGACCACGCATCTTAAAGTTGCAAGGGTTGGGAAACCAAGATATACTGTATGTTTTGTAGTGATTTGGCATCCATTGAGATCATTTGGAAGGGGCACATGCAGGGGTGGGCAGCAGGCAGGACGGGGTGGAAGGCAGTTACACTGGCGGATATGAAGATGCATGCACAGCTCCAGCTGATCGGCAGCTGTTACTTCCTGGATTACTGGTCTTGGCTCGGCTCCCCCTTTCTTCCCTGGTGCTGCTGCTGTGTCTGCGCTCCTTGCTTTTTTCCTCTTTCCTCCTTCCTGGCCTTGTACGAGCTTCCCTCTCTCCTGCCCAGCTCCCCTCCAGCCTCATGCGGCCAGCTCCCGCCTGAGGTGCAGGCAGAAGGCGTGGGTGGAAGCGGCGCTGGCAGCATTTATGCTTCTGGCAGCACCCGTTCGCCTAGCTACCCAGTCTGAGGTGGGGGGCGATCCAGGAAGAAGAGCGCCGGAAACACGAAGCAAATTGTCACCCCAGGGAGCGACACTGGTAAGGTTGTAAGTCAAGGACTTAACAGTTCACTTGAACGATGATGATTGTTCAAGCCACTCCCACATGGTCACATGGCCAACAAGCTACTCCTACCCAGTCACACGACCATTAAGCCACACCCACAAAATAAACTACATCCACAGTGTGGTAGTAAAAATTTTGGCTGCCCATTACTGGGCATATGACAGGGCAGTATAGTCCTACAACTTTTGCAATGTCGTTATTCCTGCCCTCCTTAGCTTTCTGTTGATTTTTGAACACGAATCCTTCCTATAATATGGGCTGATTTGCATCATTAACTTGCCCAAGTGCATGTACGGGCAGGTGGGGGTTGCTGCTTACCGCCGCTACCAGTGTGATGCGCACACAGCTTCGGGTTGCTGGCGGGCATGTGTGTGCGCCCCAGCAAGATTTTGCTTCTGCACATGCACAGGAAGCAAAATATTGCAAGAGGACGTGCGCAAGAGAGAGAGTTCAGCTATTTTTTTGCTTCTGCGCATGTGCAGATTTGACCCTTTGTGAAATTTTGCTTCCTGCGCATGCATGCGCACACCGGAGATGTGGACTTGCACGCACATCTATATTTTTGCTACCGGTGTGCAGTGTGGCCTGAACTGGGTAACAACCTGATACTGTGTACAGGTCTACAAAAACTCGCCATGGGCCACTTGCCACAGCCAATTTGCCTTGGGCCAACTTACTGTGCGACAAGAGTAACACTAATATAGAAGAAATAGTGGAATAGAATAATTAAAGAAAGAAATCCAAAGGTGGGACAAAATAAAATGTAAATGAAATATTTTTTTTAAAAAAAATAAAATTGAATTGTTGAGTTGTCCCGCAACCAGTTGTCCCATAGTGAGTTATCTTGTTGGCAATGACAAGTTAGCCATGGCGAATTGTTTATTTTTATTTTTATTTATTCATTTGTCCAATACACAAATACATAGGAAGAAAAATAGACATGTAGTAATATATATAAGGGTAAAGTGAACTTAGAGGAGAGGATATATGAAAGAAAGAAAATATATATGATAAGTGCGAGAAAGGAAAGACAATTGGACAGGGGACAAAAGGCACACCAGTGCACTTATGTATGCCCCTTACTGGCCTCTTAGGAACCTGGAGAGGTCAATCGTGGAGACTCTAAGGGAGAAATGTTGGGGGTTAGGGGTTGACACAATTGGGTCCAGTAATGAGTTCCACGCTTTGATAACTCCATTGTTGAAATCATATTTTTTACAGTCAAGTTTGGAGCGGTTCATATTAAGTTTGAATCTGTTGCGTGCTCTTGTGTTGTTGCGGTTGAAGTAGTCATAGACCAGTAGGACGTTGCAGCATATGATCTTGTGGGCAATACTCAAATCGTGTTTTAGGCGCCGTAGTTCTAGGCTTTCAAGGTGCAGGATTGTTAGTCTATTTTCGTAGGGTATTCTGTTTCGAGTGGAGGAGTGAAGGGCTCTTCTGGTGAAATATCTTTGGACATTTTCAAGGGTGTTGATGTCTGAGATGTGGTATGGGTTCCAGACAGATGAGCAGTAGTCCAGGATGGGTCTGGCAAAAGTTTTGTAGGCTCTTGTGAGTAGTGTGAGATTGCCTGAGCAGAAGCTGGGTAGGATCAGGTTAACAACTCTAGAAGCTTTGTTGGCGATATTGTTGCAGTGGGCTTTAGCACTTAGGTTTATGTTTGTGACAAGTTGACTGTGGGAAGTTTGACATGGTGAGTTGGCTGCCGTGAGCTGTCCCATCCTGGGCAGGAATACCCCTTTTCCTCTAGTAACTTATTGCTTTCCACCGTGGGAGCAATGAACACTGTCCTTTTATCCTACCATGGTCTCCCTGCCCAGTTGCAATATAAGAGAAAGGGGTGAGCAGGTGGTGAAGTCAGTAGACAAGGACTCCTATAAAAGGCATAGTTCGGTGTAGTAGTTAAGCTATTGGCATAGAAACCAGGAGACTGTGAATTCTAGTCCCATCTTAGTCATCAAAGCCTGCTGGGTGACTTTGGGCCAGTCACTCTCTCTCAGCCCAACCTGCCTTACACAGTTGTTGTTATGAGGGAAATAAGAAGAGGAAGGTGCATTATGTATGTTTACCACCTTGAGTTACTTATAAAGATAATGAAGGCCAGATAAAAATCTAATAAATAAATATCAATAAAAAGCAGCTACAAAAAAGAAAGAATACTGCTTTTATTCCTGGAATGGGTAAGAGGAGAACCAACCAATTAGTAACAACTGTCCAAACAAAAACTCCGGCCAGCAATGAAAGACAGATAGACAGGAATATCTAAAGCTTCGTCTCTTACTGGGTTCAGCATAGGAGATAAGCAGGTGACAGCTCTTTGTCATCCATTTCTTTTAGAAGGAAATCAAAGGACTGATGTGACTTGAAACCAGCAGGATAGGGGTCAGTGACAAGGTGACAAATTTTATGCCAGGGGATTTTTCAGCAATTTAAGGGCAGGTTGATAGCACTTCAACCCAGCAGTGAGGAAAGGCCTGAATGAAGGACCATCAGCTAGAACATTCCTGTCTCTAAGACAGAAGAAAATATTCTCATGCTTGTTACGCATCACAAAAATACCTATAACAAATGCTTTTAACTGACTTTAAAATACACTGTGATTGTTGAAGTTTGCAAATAAACCATCTCCAATAGGAACAATCAGATGCATAAAAAACCCTGTGACATGATTTGTAGTTTGATTTCTTTTTCTGATAACATTTTATTTTATTTTTCTCCATACAAACATTTTTCAATACATTTGGAAATATTTTCATATTATAATAAAAATAGTATCAAGTTAGTACATTATTTATAATTAATCCCCCCCAAAAAATTATTAGTTCCAAATTAATTACTTCTGGTGTCAATCCAAACCCCCCCCCCAACCTTGACCTCTAATTTTGTCATCTAGGTATCTAATTTTCTTCTAATTGAATTCAAGCTTAATTTCCTTTAAGACCTTATTAAATTAATATCCTTTTCCTTCAGTACTTCAGCTATGCCATAGTGTCTACTCCTACGTCTTATGTATTCTCTCAAAACCCTTACAAGAAAGAAAACTTTATCCACTACAAACAGTAACAAAGAAAGGAAATTACAATTCAAAAAAGAAAGAGAAAGAAAAAAGAAAAGAAGAAAAAAAGAAAAAAGAAAGAGCAAAATAAACAAAAAGAAAAATCAAACTCTATTATTATAGGAATATGAAAACAATATAAAAGTTAACCAAACCATTATTTTAAGTCTTCAATGAATAATCATCTTAATATTATAATCATATTTCATTCCAGATCATAATCAATTAATATTCAAATGTTTGATTTCTATGTCCCATTTAATGATGATTGCTGAAAACTGAAGGCATAATTTCCCACCATTCTGAAGTGGGAAATTCTGAAAATTCTGAAAAGTATTTTGCTATAATAAAAGATGAAAGACAAAGTAAGCTCAGAATTCTCCCCTAACACTGCCTAACTGGAATACACAACCTGACTCTGTGATTTCTTACCCCAACCCCCATAACTTTAACTTTAGACCGTCTACTGTTGAACCTCAGCCCATTCCTAAGAGGTCTGTAAGGGGCGTGCATAAGCAGATCAACCTACTGTTAAATCCTCGGACTTACAACAATGCCAAAAGCCATGCCGGCTACTTGGTGTTCCTGATTGGCTAACATGCGAGCAGCTGGTAGGCAGAAAAATAAGGCCCCACTATTAGTCCACCCATCTGACAGCTCCCATATAAACTGTCCCTCTATCCCCCATTTAGTACCCATAATCATGTTTATACTTATATCTATTATGTCTGCCGTCAGGCATGGGGGAACTGAGATATTCTTTCCCCCTAGGCCTTTACAATTCATGCATGGTATGTTTGTATGTATGTATGTTTGGTTTTACAGTAAGGGTTTTTTAGTTGTTTTAGTATTGAATTTACATGCTGTTTTATATTATTGTTGTTAGCCGCCCCGAGTCTACAGAGAGGGGCGGCATGCAAATCCAATAAATGAATGAATGAATGAATGAATGAATGAATGAATGAATGAATGAATGAATGTTATACATGCTTGACAAAACAAACAAACAAACAAACTTTACAATGTTGCAAACTTCAGCGCTTCCAGTGAATATGGACTTCAAAATGTTGTTAATCCCAAGGATTTTTAGGGACCGCAACCCCATAATTAACAAGAGCAGAGCTACAAACTGGAGTAGAAAAAGAAAAAGACTCCTTGGTGAAGTGTCTCTAATCTCTATCACATTCTGGAAGCAGCAAACAATTGCAAAGTTATTATCTCTCCTGTGCAGAGGCCTGGAAAATGCATCAGTTCTTGCAGAATCAAACGGCCTGAAACCGACCCGAATTGATGAGGAAGGAGACAAGGGTGAAATATCCTGGCAATCCTTTTCCGCAGACTGTCAGGGCTGATTCATGATCAAAACTCTGAGTCAACATCCTCTTAAATAATCCTCTGAAATAATCTCAAGGTAAAAGGAAACAGGCCTCAGCTAACTAAATTCTTTAAGACAACAATTCTGACGGGGGAGAAATGCTCTTTTTTCCAAAGCCTGTTATAGCTTGTCCAATTCTGGAATAACTGGGTTCACAGGAATTCTGTGTTCAACTTTCTTGCAACCAGAGGCTTATCACCCAGCTTTCAAAGTAAAACACCAAAGCTTCATCTGATTTTATATAGATTAAAATAACCTTTGTCATTTTTTACTGTGATCACACTGGCACACATTAAAAATGAAATTCTGTTGCCTTTCAAAAGAAAGAATCAAACTCATACACGTACAAAAAAGAACTCATACACATACATAACATACATGTTATATAAATATATATGTGTATGTATATATATATATATATATATATATATATATATATATATATATATATATGATATATCTATCCTAGTCTCCCTTAATTTTCAAATTCAACAAAAAACATGTGACATATATATAGTATGTATGTGTGTGTGTGTGTGTATATATATATACAAAGTAAAAGAAAGGGGTGTGGCTAGCTGATGAGGCCTAATAAGGCCGAAATGGGACCATCCTAGTCTCCCTTAATTTTAAAATTCCAGCTGAAAACATTTTAACACATACAGAATATAGTTGTCGGCTATAAATATATTAACTGCCTTGTAGTGGTCCTGGGTTGGGCCTAGAGGCAAAAAGGAGCTGTGACGTTCCTTAAATATACCAGGGTGATCCGACTTAAGAAAAACATATATATATATATATATATATATATATATTTGTTTTCGTAAATTTTCACGGGTATATGTATGTAGATTGTTCTGAGTTCGGGTTTTGCCCTGTGTAATGTTTTGCATGTCTATGCGACGTTTCGGCGAAATCACATTCACCATCATCAGGCTGAAGTTCCAATCTTTGTGTTGTTGTTACAACAACACAAAGATTGGAACTTCAGCCTGATGATGGTGAATGTGATTTCGCCGAAACGTCGCATAGACATGCAAAACATTACACAGGGCAAAACCCGAACTCAGAACAATCTACATACATATACCCGTGAAAATTTACATATATATATATATATATGTATATATGTATATATTTACATATATATATGTGATATATATATATATATATATATATATATATATGTCACATTTGTTTGTGTTTGGGGTTTTTTTTTTTGCTGAATTTGAAAATTAAGGGAGACTAGGATAGATCTATTTCGGCCTTATTTTGGCCTCATCAGCTAGCCATACCCACTGGGACCTGAACCTGCAACCTTTGCCTTATAAGGCAGAGAATTATCCTCTAGGCTACAGTATCCAATCCCTTCAGCTCTGCACCAGGGAAGGGTTACATATTTTTGTGTCGAATCACCCTGGTGTATTTGAAGGAACATCACAGCTCCTTATTTGCCTCTCGGCCCAACCTAGAGCCATTTCCAAGGCAGTTAATTTTATTGATAGCCGACAATTCTATCTATATGTGTCACATGTTTTTGTTTTTTGATTTTTGCTGAATTTGAAAATTAAGGGAGAGTAGGATAGATCTATTTTGGCCTTATTTTGGCCTCATCAGCTAGCCCTACCCACTGGGACTTGAACCTACAACCTTTGCCTTCTAAGGCAGAGAATTATCCTCTAGGCTACAGTATCCAATCCCTTCAGCTCTGCACCACGGAAGGGTTACATATATATATATACACACACACACACACTGTATATACCTACACCCATACATATAACCTAATTTTATGTAGCTTCTTCTCTGGTAATATCACACTACTAACCAGAGCATACAAAATATTCGCCAGGCCAATCTGTGAATACAGCTCATCTGTCTGGAACCCACACCACATTTCAGACATAAATACATTAGAAAGTATGGGGGCTGTGAATTTTAACATCTGGCACTGCCGAGTCATGTTTGATTGGTATGTATGTTGTTGATAGATTGAATTTATGGGTTTTATAGGGGGGGTTATAGTTTTAACATATGGGTTATATTGGCTTTTATTATTATTATTAATATTTGACTTCTTTTGATTATTGTATTCGTATTGTTGTAAGCCGCCCTGAGTCCTATGGGATTGGGCAGCATAGAATTTGAATAAATTCTATGACGCCCAATCTATAGACAATCTATAATCTATAAAAAATCTATAAATCTATAAACATAAGTGCACTAGAGTGCCTTCCGTCCCCTGTCCTATAGTCTCTCCTATATCTCGTATTTCTTCACTGCTATATCCTCCATAACCTTCATTGTGTATTATTGTGTATTGGACTAACTAACTAACTAACTAACTAACTAACTAACTAACTAACTAACTAAATAAATAAATAAATAAATAAATAAATAAATAAATAAATAAATAATCATAAATAAATAATCAAATAATCAATCCAGAGATACTTTACTTCCACTCCTCTATTCGCAACAGAATACTTTATGCAACCAGACTTGAAATCCTGGGCTTAGAAAGCTTAGAATTACATCACCTTCAGCACGACCTAAGCATAGCTCATAAAATTATCTGCTGCAATGTCCTTCCTGTCAACAACTACTTCAGCATCAACCATAATAATACATGAGCACACAACAGATACAAACTCAAAGTGAACTTCCTCAAACTTGACTGTAGAAAATACTTTAGCAACAGAGTGGTTAATGCCTGGAACTCACTACCTAACTCTGTGGTTTCGTTACCAAACCCCCAAAACTTTACCCTTAGACCGTCCACTGTTGACCTCACCCGATTCCTAAGAGGTCAGGAAGAGGCGTGCATAAGCGCACCAGAATGCCTACCATCCTTGTCCAATTCTTCCCTCTTAGCACTACCCATCTTATGTATATAAACAATTTTATATCTATGTATATTACAAATACGTACTTGATAAAAATAAATAAATAATAAATATAGATGTAGATACTTGTATATATACTCAGAGGACTTTGGCTGTTGCAGTTCTTGTTTGGTTTTTATACATCCAGGAACGTTTTGACAATTTGCAGTTATGTCCCATGCTAATAAACCAAGTTGCACACATCCCTCCTTGCTAGTCTCCCAAACATATGGTAACTATCTGGCCCCTAGATTAGGCACAATAATGCCCCTCTAGCTTTTATCCACTAATGTAAATGTGAAATTAAAAATTAAAAATATATCTGGGTTGTCCTTGCTTCTCATCTAGACCCCATTTTCTCAATCAGGTTATCGTCTAAATCCCCAAAACTTCTGGAAGTGGCCAAATGGGAAAGATTAGTCTTTCTCATTCCGGAATCAGTTGGTAAAGCCCAAGCTCATTACATCACAAAAAATATTTCAGATAGTTATAGTTATAGTTTATAGTTATAGTTTATTAGATTTGTATGCCGCCCCTCTCCGAAGATTCGGGGCAGCTCACAGCATAACAGTAATACAATACATTACAAATCTAATAATAAAAAATTAAATCAATTTAAGAAGGCATTTATAACATAATAAAACCCCTAACTATGCAGTCGTGCAAATTCAACTTAATCTATCATACAGTAAGGCCAAAAACATAATAAAAAAGGGGGGAAAGATGGTAATTATCCCCACGCCTGGCAAAAAAAGTGGGTCTTCAGCATTTTACAGAAGGCGAGGAGGGTGGGGGCTATTTGAATCTCTGGAGGGAGTTGATTCCAGAGGGCTGGGGCCACCACAGAGAAGGCTCTTCCCCTGGGTCCCGCCAACCGACATTGTTTGGTCGACGGGACCCGGAGAAGGCCAATTCTGTGGGACCTAATCAGCCGCTGGGATTCGTGCGGCAGGAGGCAGTCTCAGAGATGTATGGTTCATGTGATGGGTTTGTGGGAGGAGATGCAAAGAAATGAACTTTAACCCGGGTGGAGATACCTTCGTAACTTTAGATTCGGGTTTCTCCAATTGTGCTAACATGGCCCTGTTAATAAATGGGAACTTTGAAGAAGACCAAGCCTTGGACTCGGATTTATTTCTCGGATGCTATTTGGAATGCTGAAATTGATGTTATGATTTATGAACCACTTTTCAGGATATAGAAGTATACAAATGGATATGATTGCATTTCGGTTTTTATTTTATTTTCTGTTCACTCAATTTGCAAAGGCCTTTCTACTTCAAAGTTTTTGCCTTCCTGACAATTGAGCCTTCAACATCATTTATGAATATTTTGAACCCTAAACAGTCCCAAAGGAAGGTAAGAAGACTGGAGGTACCAGGATAGTTCAGAGATGACATTTGTGCTACTGTTGGAAGAAGTGAAATTGAGCCCCATATTTGATGAAAAATGTGGACACGGAAATGTGAGAAATTAAAGCCGTGGTCACTTCTTTGTCTTTGGGTGAAAGGAACCTAGCCCGAAGGGCAAAGGTATAAATCCTTTGGTTCTTTAGGGCAATAATTAATGGAACAGAATGCCCTTTCCAGAGCCAGCATTCTTCTTCATCCATTACTTAATATAGAGAAATGAAGGACGATGTTGTTCTTTTTTTACAAAAAATCCTCAGCCTTGGGCAGAACCAGGAAGGAATAGCAATCACTGAATTCGCCTGACCTGGAATGACTTTGTGGGATATGGGTGAAGTGTTTAATTACCGTGGCTATGTGGGAGTAAACAACGGCTGTGTGAAAAAGGAGGTGTATTTATCAATAATTCCAATCTCTGACAAAATAGCACAACTGGGCATGATTTTTATTATGAATTAGCATGAATTGTCTTTTATAGATCTGCTTTTCCACCAGCACCAACAAGGGCTGGAATGGCATTTAAAGTAGTAAGCAATTTTCTTGAGACGCCTGTCTATAAAGCCATTCTGGTTGCATCAATTGGTTATGTCCTGATCTTCTGCAATAACCTTCTCTATATTGCTCTCTGCCTTTGCTCTTTATTTCAACGGTGCTAGCGATTGCATAAAACTAGAGATATTCTGGGGAAATCAAGATGGAAGCAATACCTTACTGTTTATAAGGTCAGGCTGAAGATCACCCAGAAAGATGTGGTAAAATAAAATTAAAGTGTGTGTGCGGTTTTTGTTTGTTTGATTTGATATTTATCCTGCCTTTATTACTTTATAAATAACTCAAGGAGGTGAACATATCTATTTCTCCTGCCTATTTTCTTCACAACCACAACCTTTGAAGCTGAGTTTGGCTAAGAGACAGTGATTGGTCCAAAGTCAGTCACTGGCTTTTTAACCTAAAGCAGGACTAGAACTCACAGTCTCCTGATTTATAAGCTAGCACTTTAATCACTCCTGGTACTTCTGGCTGATTAGCATAGACTCTGTATACCTGCTTGGGAGGTGGGGAGTTTGGCACAAATAAGAGAGAGTCAAACTATTCTCCAAAGCACCTGAGGGTAGGATGAGAAGCAATGAGTGAAAAATAAACAAGGAGAGAAGCAACTTAGAACTAAGGAGAAATTTCCTGACAGAACAATTCATCAGTGGAACGGCTTGACCACAGAAGTTGTGAATGCTCCAACACTGGAAAGTTTTAAGATGTTGCATAATCATTTGTCTGAAGTACTGTAGGGCACCGTTCCCTGTAAGCTGCGCATGTGAGCGCGCGCACGCTCCAAAATACCCCCCGCGCACCCTTTTCCTCGGCCGCGCGGGCAGGCGTTCTCCGGAGGCTGGCGGGTGCGCGGGCCAGCGCACGCTCTTCCCATCTCCCTGCCTGCGCGCCCCGCCCAGAACATTCAAAGTAAGAGCGAAGGCGAAGGGTTTTCTTATTTTGAATGTTCCGGGCGGGTGGGCTGGCAGGGAGATTTTGGGAGCGCGCGCCGGCTGCCCCCCGAACACCTGGCCGCCGGGCCGCCCGCTCGCTGCCCGCCACCGCCCGCCGCCCGCCTGCCGCCCGGTCGCGACGAGCGGGCTCCAAAAGTCGGCTGGGATACCGGGAGGCGGAGCGTGGCCGGGCGCCGTGTCTTCGCCTCCGTGTGCCGCCTCCGCCCGGCCGAAAACAAAATGGCTCCAAACGTCGGCCGGGCTCCCGGAAGGCGGTGCACGGCTACTGCCTCTTCGCTGCAGAGCCGCACGGAGGCGAAGACACGGCGCCCGCCCACACTCTGCCTCCCAGGAGCCTGGCCGACTTTTGGAGCCGTTTTGTTTTCGGCCGGGCGGAGGCGGCACGCGGAGGCGAAGACACGGTGCGTGGCCACGCTCCGCCTCCCGGGAGCTGCTTCCTCTTTGCTGCAGAGCCGCCGGGCAGAGGCGAAGACAACGGCGCCCTCCACTCTCTCTCTCCATCTCTCTCTCTCTCTTTCTCTCTGTTGCCGGCATGGTGAACAAGAGAGAAAGAGAGAGAGAGAGAAAGGAGGGGAGAGTGAATGAGAAAGAAAGCGAGAAAGAAAGCAAGAGAGAGAGAGGGGGAAGGAGGGGGAGGGAAAGACATAGAGGGAGGGAAGGAGGGAGAGAGAAAGAGCAAAAAAGAGAGGAAGGAAGGAAGAGAGAAAGGAAGAGGGATGGAGAGAGAGAGGGATTGAAAGATGAAGGAAGGGGGAGAGAAAGGGGGAGGGAGAGATAGAAAGGAGGGAGAAGGGGGTAGTTAGGGAGAGGGAAAAGGAAGGGCTTGGAGAAAGGCAGGGGGAAAGAAAGATAGAAAGAAAAGAGGGAGGGAGAGATGGAAAGGAAAGAGGGAGGGAGAGATAGAAAGGAAAGAGGGAGGGAGAGATAGAAAGGAAAGAGGGAGGGAAAGATAGAAAGAAAAGAGGGAGGGAGAGATAGAAAGGAAAGTGGGAGGGAGGAAAGAGGGAGGAAGACATAGAAAGGATAGAATAATGGATGCAAGAACTTGCTCATGTGTAATAGCGCACACCCACACTTACTTACTTACTTACTTACTTACTTACTTACTTACTTACTTACTTACTTACTTACTTACTTTATTTATTTATTTATTTATTTATTTATTTATTTATTTATTTATTTATACTTATATGCCGCCCAGTGCCAAAGGGACTGCCGCTCAGACACTATACTTTTCCGCTCACCCCGAAAAAAAATTAGAGGGAACACTGGTGTAGGGTCTCCTGCCTGAGCAGGGGGTTGGACTAGAAAACCTCCAAAGTCCCTTCCCACTCGTTGTTGTTGTTGTTGTTGTTGTTGTTGTTGTTATTATTATTATTATTATTATTATTATTATTATTATTAGAGTATCCCTTCTCCAAAGTACTGGAGGTGCAGAGAAAACAAAGACACCCTTACCCCACACATGCTAAATAAAATAATATTCTATTATTTCTGTTGTGGTTGGCTCTGGCCCAGCTCCTACCCCAGGGAATGTGGAGGTGGATGCAGGGGAAACTTCAACATGTCATAGGCCTTTGTTATTGCTGACAGAGTCAGTTCAGAGTTTAGTTTCCTCGGACAAAGAAGAAGGTGGGAGTGACTTGGAAGAGGGGGGCTTGGCACACAGCCCAGGTAGTCAATCACCATTATCTTCCATTGATTCGGATGAAGACGTCTTGGACCCACGCAAGCGCAGAATTATGCGTAGAAGAGACTAAGTAAGGACATATTACCGGAGATAAGAGAGACCACCTGTGTTTGGGTGGGGCTCCAGTAATTAGGGCTGCTGCTATAAATAGCAGCGTGTGGGTTTGGCCGTTGTGGAAAAGTATCTGATCGCAGTTCTTCAGGAATCGTGCCTTGACTTTGTTGATTTTTCACGTCTTTGAAACCAACGTAGAGCAAAGTGTATGGGTGTTTCACTTCGTGGAAGAAGACGGGGTGTGAAATTTCTTCACAGCTGCTAGCTAAGTACTTAAAGACTAATTAAGGGAAATTGTACAGACTACCTGGTTGTTTTGGGACAAATGCTCTTTGCAATACAAAAAGAATGCTCAGTTTATTTTGAATTTTGTGATAAAGAACATTGTTTTGAATTTTCAAACGTGTGTGTGTCTGAAATTTTTTATCCTTGAATTTTTGGGAGGCTCCCACCAGAGAGCCTGGCAGATTTCCTTCCTTACACACACACACACACACACACCATATTTTCACACCTTTCAAATTGTTTATTTGTATGCCTCCAGCTTCCTCTTTGCAAAAAAAAGAAAGAAGACCATCTGATCAATTGCGAATAGGGAAGCCATCTATTGAAAGATCTGTTGAAAAACAAAACGTAAACTAAAGTATCGAAAACCTGCAAAGGCTTCTCAGTGCCTCCGTGTTATTCATCTGCCACATTAAAAAACCTTTGTGAATTATGAAGATAAATAATAGCCTTCCAGCAATTTTGCAACCAGGTGGTTTTTCTCCCTTCACCCACCCACCCCCAAAATCCTCTAACTCTATCTAAGCATTGCTACTGTGGCTGGAGAAGGGGAGATTATTTTAAATAATGCATGTAGGAAGAGGCAAGCTCCAGAAACTGAATGCTAAAAAGAAAGGGAGGGAAGGGACAAATAGCTGCTTGAGCCCAGGAAGCAAAGGAAGGCGGGGATTTCCTGCTGTTGGGATAGCAGGCTGCCCACAAGCTATGCATATCCAGGAATAAATTGGCTCAGCTCTCCAAGCCGTGACATCAAACCAATCCTGAGAGGAGCCCCAAGTGACCCAAAGCTTTTGTGTAGAAGATGTCTTTGTGGCATTAGCTACTGCACTTTTTTTCACTGCAATGCTGGCACCATTGCAATTTCTAACTTCCAGGGCAATCTCTCCATATATATCCCTAATCATCTGTTTTTACATTCTGGGATAACATTTTAACCACGTTTAGGGTTACAGGCAGTCCTGGATTTAGAGCCATTCATTTAGTGATTGTTTGAAGCAGAGGTGGATTTCAGCAAGTTCTGACCAATTCTGGAGAACCAGTAGCAGAAATTTTAAGTACAGTGATACCTTGTCTTACAAACTTAATTGGTTCCAGGATGAGGTTCTTAAGGTGAAAAGTTTGTAAGACGAAACAATGTTTCCCATAGGAATCAATGGAAAAGCGAGGCCAAAATTCACCCCTTTTGCCAGCCGAAGTGCCCATTTTTGCACTGCTGAGATTTCCCTGAGGCTCCCCACCAGGGGAAACCTCACCTCTGACTTCTGTGTTTTTGCGATGCTGCAGGGGAATCCCAGCAGGATAATCCCAGCATTGCAAAAACAAGCGCTCCGCTGGCAATGGAAGTCCGGAGGTGGGGTTTCCCAGCGAAGGGAGCATCAGTGAAATCGCAGCATCGCAAAAACACCAAAGTCCTCAAAACCCCACCTCCAGACCTCTGTGTTTTTGCGATGCTGCGATTTCACTGAGGCTCCCCTCACTGGGAAACCCCACCTCCGGACTTCCGTTGCCAGCGAAGTGCCTGTTTTTGCGCTGGGATTCCCCTGCAGCATCACAAAAACATGGAAGTCCGGAGGTGGGGTTTCCCATGGAGGGGAGCCTCAGGGGAATCCCAGCAGCACAAAAACGGGCGCTTTGCTGGCAATGGAAGTCCGGAGGCGGGGCATCCCAGCGGCGGTGGTGGGTTTGTAAGGTGAAAATAGTTTGTAAGAAGAGGCAAAAAAATCTTAAACCCCGGGTTTGTATCTCAAAAAGTTTGTATGATGAGGCATTTGTAAGATGAGGTATCACTGTAGTTTGGAGACCAATAAATACCACCTCTGACTGGCCCCATCCCCATCTATTCGCTGCCTCCTGAGTCCCAGCTGATCAGGAGGAAATGGGGATTTTGCAGTAACCTTCCCCTGGAATGGGGAGGGAGTGGAAATTTTACAGTATCCTTCCCCTGCCATGCCCACCAAGCCACACCATGCCCACAGAACCGATAGTAAAAGTGTTTGAATTCCACCACTGCTTTGAAGTGACAACAATACTGAAAAAAGTGACGTATGTCTTCTTTCTGGAGTTTGAATTTATCTTCTGGGCTGGGTGTTGCCCATTCATGCAGCTTGATGTTATCTGCAAATTTGATGAGTTTCCCTTCTATTTCCTCATCAAAATTTGTTATGAAAATATTAAAAAATACTGGGCTTAAGACAAACCACTGCTTACTTCCATCCATGTAGATATTTATTTTTATTTATTATTAGAGTTAGAAGGGACCTTGCAGGTCATCTAGTCCAACCAACCTCCTGCTGGTGCAGGAGACCCTACATCACTCTAGTCCAATATTGTTCCATTAAGGACTACACATTGAGTGCAGTTTGCCAGCAAGTTATGAACCCATCTGGTAGTGATGCTGTCTATCCCACATTTTTCTAACTTACAAAGATTAGGCTGTGGTCCACTTTGTCAAAAGCCTTACTGAAATCCAAGTAGACTATGACCATAGCATTTCAGTGATCCACTAAATTTAGTCACTATCAAAAAATGAAATATAAATTGTTTGGCATTATCTGTTTTTGACAAACCCATGTTGGCTTCTGGTTATAATTGTAAATAATAATAATAATTATTATTATTGTTGTTGTTGTGGTGGTGGTGGTGGTTAGCTCTGTCCCAGCTCCTACCCCAAGGACTGTGGATGTGGGGGGGACATCCACATGCTGCAGGCCTGTTTTGCCCCCGGTGGAATCTGCTGATAAAGGCTCCTCTGACCAAGAAGACATGAGTGACAGGGAGGAGGAGAGTGTGGCAGACAGCTCAGAAGGAGATCAATTATCTAGCTCCTCCTTGGATTCAGAACAAGAGTTAATGATACAGCCACGCATGCGGAGAGCGACACATAGGCAACAACAACTGAGAGATTATTATCAAAGAAAATGAGGCCACCTGTGGTTGGGTGGGGCTGTGGTAATTAGTGAGTAAATAGCAGCCTGTGGGTTTGGCCATCGTGGAGGATTATCTGATCATTGTGTTTCGTGACTGCTTTACTGACTTTGACCTTTTGTGTGCTGATTTTTCCCCGCTTTGAAACTAAACCAGAGCAAAGTGTGTTTCACTTTGTGAAAGAAGAAGGACTGTGAATTGCCTCACAGCTACAAGCTAAGTATCACAGAACTGATAAGGGACTTGTACAAATTACCAGTTTGGTTGGAGACGAGTGCTCTTGGCTATACCAAAAGAGGGCTTGGTTTAAGTGAATTTTCATTATAAAGAACATTGTTTTTGAGTTTTGAATTTTCAAACGTGTGTGTGTCTGAAATTTGTACCTGTGAATTTTTGGGAGGAGTTTACCAGAGAGCCCGACAGAACAAATTATTATTATTATTATTATTATTATTATTATTATTATTATTATTATTATTATTATTATTAATTAGATTTGTATGCCGCCCCTCTCCAAGGACCTCTAGGTGTTTGCAGATCTGTTGCTTTATTATCTTTTCCAGGATTTCCTAGGTATTGATGTCAGGCTGATTTGTCTGTAATTCCCTGGTTCCATTTTTGTCCCTTTTTTGAAGATGGGAACCAATCAGCTCTTTTCCCACCCTCTGATAGTTCCTCAGTGCTCCAGGCATGCTAACTAAGGAATTTTAGGAATTGAAGTCCACACATCTTAGCGTTGTTAAGTATGGGAAACCCTGTTGTAGATTAGTGTTTAATCCCAATGATGAAGCAACCCATCATTTGAGAAATATATATTGCTATGTTAATCGTCAGTCAGTCTTCTACTAGTGATATTATGTTGCAATTAAGATAAGATTGTATGATCAGTTAGAGATCACTGGTTCCATCCCAACAGGATTAGATTGTGTAAATTCAAAAGTGTCGCAGAACATAAAATCAGAGGTCCCAAACAAAACAGAGTAGGAGGAGAGTTAAAACTCTCTTCTATTCTGATAATAGAATAGAATAGAATTCTTTATTGGCCAAGTGCGATTAGACAGAAGGAATTTGGTGCATATGCTCTCAGTGTACATAAAAGAAAATATACATTTGTCAAAAATTAAGTAAAGCAATTCATGTTGCCATCTTAGGAAAGCTGCTGTGTAAATAACTAAGTCCAGAGTCTGAAATTACTTTATGGCTATCCTGGTTATGAAATATTTGTTTTGGTGACAGGAAACAAAAGATTCAAGTGCTTGGCTTCTAGTTTAAGGCACATTCTTCCTGTTTGTTTACTGCTTTCCGGCTGACAAGTAGATTCAGATAGAAAAAGTTACCAATTATATTTCTATAACCCATCTTTTTATTTTTGAGATGAATGTATGTGTTACCAATTTTGAAATACACACTATATATAAACCAATTCTGTTACGAAGAGCCTATAAAATTGGTCATCCAGCCATTTTTGTCATTTAGCGCACTCCCATCTCATCCCCCCCCTCCCCTTTTCCTTCCTCGCTTCCTTTTCTCCTCATCAGTCTCCGAAGCAATCTGAAGCAAACGTCTACTGACTTCAGAACGCTAGAAATAGGCAGAAAACATCCTGTGGCAATCTGTGCTTCCTTCGGCTGACTTAAAAGAGAGTCCCCAAAGTATTTTTTTCAGTCAGTGCCTTATCCCCAGAATTTCATCAGGTACAAGAAAACAAAACTCCTCCTGCCTATAGTCCACGCCAGCATTTTTCAACTTGACAATATTAAGATATGTGGGTTTCAAACTGCAGAATTCCCTGGCCAGCTTGCTCACTACGGAATTCTGGGAGTTGATGTCCATACGTCTTAAAGTAGTTAAATTTGAAAAAAAAACATTGCTTCATACCAAAGGAGAGAAAATAAACGACCTGGATACCTCCCCATCCACATTTCCAGAACAATGAAATATATATTCCTCTGGCCGTTTGCAAAAAACCCCAAAAAATCTGAATGATTACCATGAGGGGTATCAACTTGATTGCAAAAGCACCATTCCTTTGTTTTCATTTGAAAGCCACTACAACCTGTGCAATAAGAAAGACAGCATGTCAGCATTTTGCAATCAGGTGCTTTTCCCAACCGTTCTACCAGTGGGCTCTTTTTGCGGTGGCTGCAGGAATGAAGGAGACAATCTGGATTGATGTGAGCTCTTTTGTCTGCAGATCCTTGCAGCTCTTTCTGGCAGTGCTGTAGCCTGGCAGTGAGCAAGGCGGAAACCTTCAACATTAATCTCTTTTTTCACCCTTCTTTTTTGGCAGGGAATCCACAGGCTGCAAACTGACAAACAACTGTTTGATTTCCTCCCCCCCTCCAACAACTGCCTTGCAAGAGAAGTTAGAGGAGGAGCATACAAGGAATAAATTCTGTAAACTCATTTCTCTGCTCGCCTCAATTCAAGAATTTGAATTCAGGAAACGAATAGAGGCAAGTAGGGAAAATTGCTCTCTTATATCTCCTATACCTTTCTTCTATTCCTATATCTCTTCTTCTATTCTTTCATTGATATGTTCTATTACTATACCTTCTTCTCTATTATTTCTTAGATATATTTTACTATGAGTCTCTCCTCTATAACCTTCATCATGTATTTTACTATGTGTGTGTGTGTGTGTGTGTATATATATATATATATATGTAGATTGTTCTGAGTTCGGGTTTTGCCCTGTGTAATGTTTTGCATGTCTATGCGACGTTTCGGTGAAATCCCATTCACCATCATCAGGCTGGAGTTCCAATCTTTGTGTTTTTGCACTAAAACCCACTAAAACCCTTATTGTGTATTGGACAAAATAAATAAATAAATAAAAATAAATAAATTTTGTAGAAATGTCATTTCCAACTTTTTTACTTCAAGTAGCAGATGTTTATTAATTGTCCTCTTATAAAACATCTTATTGCCCACAAAAAGAAATGAAGTAGTAGAAAGATGTATTCTAGTATTTGTATCAACAAAACATTCTGTAGCATTTGGATTCCTGATTCTGAAAATGATGGATTTACATATGTAAACTGTCTTTATATCTCTTTTTACACCAAATTGTTGTTGTTTTGACAAGGTTTTTCCATCCCTTAAAGGCATAACTAACTAACTGACTGACTGACTGACTGACTGACTGACTGACTGACTGACTGAATGAATGAATGAATGAATGAATGAATGAATAAATAAATAAATAAATAAATAAAGGGACAACCTGGTTTTGTTGCAGTTTCAAACACAGGCACCCACTCACACAACACAGATAAAACAATCTGTTTCCTCTCTTTCAGATTTGTACCTGCTGATCCATCAATCTCTCATTCTCTTCCAAGGTATCTATCTCTCTGCTCAGTTCTGCTCTCTTCTCCAGCCCACTTAGTTTTTCCTCCTTTGGGGGGAAGGACAGTTCAGATGTTTGTGCTGAGTGGGCAATATTAACTTGCATCCAGAAAGCCCACCTTGCTGATCCAGCTTATATCCCCTTCATGGGTGAGAGAATCCTTGAGAAGGTGTAATTATATGACTTACCTAATTACACGAAGGGTTTCTTTTTTAAAAGAAGAAAGAAAATCAGCAAGATCCAATTTCTTGCTCATCGGTAAATTAAGAGATAAAACGTGAAAAATGGAAGGTTTTAAATACATAGATGTGGAAATTGTCCTGTCTTTTTAAAAAATCTCCTGTTATAATCATGTTTTCAGAAGAAACCCATAGGAACCTTTCAAGGCAGTGCAGACAGAGGGATTTTTTTTTTACTCCATTTCATGCACTTTGGTTATATTACATACAGTAATAGAAGGTGCCATGGCAGATGACAGACAGCACTAGCCAATCTTGGCTAACAACAACTACGAGACTAGACTTTCAATCCTGGGCCTAGAAAGCCTAGAACTAAGACGCCTTAAACAAGATCTAAGTGTTGGTTATGACCTTTAAAGCCCTTCATGGCATCGGACCAGAATATCTCCGAGACCGCCTTCTGCCGCACGAATCCCAGCGGCCGATTAGGTCCCACAGAGTGGGCCTTCTCCGGGTCCCGTCAACTAAACAATGTCGGTTGGCGGGCCCCAGGGGAAGAGCCTTCTCTGTGGCGGCCCCGGCCCTCTGGAACCAACTCCCCCCGGAGATTAGAACTGCCCCTACTCTCCCTGCCTTCCATAAAGCTCTCAAAACCCACCTTTGTCGTCAGGCATGGGGGAACTGAAACACCTCCCCCGGCCACGTACAATTTATGTATGGTATGTTTGTGTGTGTGCTTGTTAATATAGTGGGGTTCTTTTTAAAACTATTTTAAATACTTAAATTTATTGAATTTATTTGGATTTGTACGATTGTTTATATTTTTTGTTGTGAGCCGCCCCGAGTTCGCGGAGAGGGGCGGCATACAAATCTAAATAATAAATAAATAAATAAATAATAAATTGCCCACAAGATCATATGCTGCAACGTCCTGCCTGTCGGTGACTACTTCAGCTACAACCACAACAGCACAAGAGCACACAACAGATTTAAACTTAATATTAACCGCTCCAAACTTGACTGTAAAAAATATGACTTCAGTAACCGAGTTGTCGAAGCGTGGAACTCATTACCGGACTCCATAGTGTCATCCCCAAACCCCCAACAATTTACCCTTAGATTATCCACGGTTGACATATCCAGATTCCTAAGACGTCAATAAGGGGCTAGTACAAGTGCACTAGAGTGCCTTCCATCCCCTGTCCTATTGCTCTCCTGTATATCCTATATCTTTCTTCTATTCCTATATCTCTTCCTCTATTCTTTCATTGATATGTTCTATTACTATACCTTCTTTTCTATTATTTATTAGATATATTTTACTATGAGTATCTCTTCTTTAACCTTCATCATGTATTTTACTATATGTGTGTGTGTGTATATATATATATACACACACACACACACACATAGTATATATGCACTAAAACTTTCATTGTGTATTGCACAAAATAAATAAATAAATAAATAAACAAACAAACAAACAAACACAAATTGAGCTGGAGGAAATTGGTTAAAAGGGAAAAAAATCAAGCTGGCAGCCAAAACATGTGATCACAGTCCTGCCCCTTTTTGACAAACCCAATGGACATCAAAAAGAGGCTGGCAGGCAGCTTTGATCACACTGTTGTGGCTGCCAGCTTGACTTTTTTAGCTGCTCACATCCAACTCTGATTAATCCTGGGGTGGGAAGCTACTAGGACATCCGTAGGGCTGCTGTCTTGTCTCAGAAGTCATTAAAAATATCCTAATAGGCAGCACGGCCAAACTCGTCCATGTTATTACCAGCATAACATCATGGAAGTGTCTATGGACTCACAATCGCGGCATTGTATGTATTGTGAGTAGAACTGCCCTACAGCTCATTCAGACATAACATTCCTGCTCATGCAGGGTTTTTTTTTTTCCACAGTTGTTATGCAGAGTGTGAGGAAAAGTCTACTCTAGGAACATATCAGCAAGAGGAGGGCCAACAGAGAATCTATGGAATGAATTGGGTTGGTAAATCCACAGTAACTGAATTTAAACATGCCTGGGATAAACATATATCCATCTTATGATAAAATACAGGAAATAGTATAAGGGCAGACTAGATGGATCACAAGGTCTTTTTCTGCCGTCAGTCTTCTATGTTTCTATGTTTCTATGTTTCTATGAATGTTGCTTTCCTTTGCCTCCCATGATTGGGTTTAGGTTATGTGCAGTGCAGTACTGCAAGCTACTTCTGCTGATCACGGGCTGCCAGCAGTTTGGCAGATCTAATCTCAGTAGGCTCAAGGTTGACTCAGCCTTCCATCCTTCCAAGGTCGGTAAAATGAGGACCCGGATTGTTGGGGGCAATGCTTACTCTCTGTAAACCGCTTAGAAAGGACTGTAAAGCACTGTGAAGCGGTATATAAATCTAAATGCTAATGTTAAATTATTATTATTATTATTGTTGTTGTTTGTTATTATTGTTGTTGTTGTTGTTGTTGTTATTATTATTATTATTAATTAGATTTGTATGCTGCCCCTCTCCGAGGACTCGGAGCAGCTCACAACAAAAATAGCAATACAATACAAATCTAATGTTAAAAAACAAAGTTAAGAAACCTACTATCATTAAAAAACAGATAAGCTACACAATCGCACCATACTCAAATCGTACTAGTCAGAAGGGGGGTCATCAATCCTCTCATGCCTGGTGACATAAATGGGTCTTCAACATTTTGCAGAAGGCGAGGAGGGTGGGGGCAGTTCGAATCTCCAGGGAGAGTTGATTCCAGAGTGCCGGGGCCGCTACAGAGAAGGCTCTTCCCCTAGGTCCCACCAGACGACATTGTTTAGTCGACGGGACCCGGAGAAGGCCAACTCTGTGGGACCTAACAGGTCGCTGGGATTCGTGCGGCAGAAGGCAGTCCTGGAGATATTCTGGTCCAATGCCATGAAGGGCTTTATAGGTCAGCAACCTACTGATCAGCAACCAATGCAGACTGCAGAGTGTTGGAGTAATATGGGCATATTTAGGGAAGCCCATGATTGCTCTCGCAGCTGCATTCTGCACGATCTGAAGTTTCAGAACACTCTTCAGAAGTAGCCCCATGTAGAGAGCATTGCAGTAGTCGAACCTCAAGGTGATGAGGGCATGAGTGACTGTGAGCAGAGACTCCCTGTCCAAATGGGGCTGCAACTGGTGCACCAGGCGAACCTGGGCAAATGCTCTCCTTGCCACAGCCAAGAGATGGTGTTCCAATGTTAGCTGTTGATCGAGGAGGACGCCCAAGTTGCGAACCCTCTCCGAAGGGGTCAATAATTCTCCCCCCCTGGGTAATGGATGGACAGATGGAATTGTCCTTGGAAGGCAAAACCCACAGCCACTCTGTCTTGTCAGGGTTGAGTTTGAGTCTGTTGACACCATCCAGACCCTAACAGCCTCCAGGCACCGGCACATCACTTCCACTGCTTCGCCAACTGGACATGGCGAAATGCTAATGTGACTCAACTAGATTACTTGCAGGACTGCCTGCTGCCATATGAGTCCCAGCAACTGGTTAGGTCCCACAGAGTCGCCCTTCTCCAGGTCCCATCAACTAGACCAGCGTTTCCCAACCAGTGTGCCACGGCACACTAGTGTGCCGCGAGACATGGCCAGGTGTGCTGCGAAATTCCCAGGGCAGCTCCAGCTGGGCGGGGCGCTGCCGGTACGGCTATTGCCCGATGCCGCTGTTGCCGGTGCTCTCCTGCTGGGCCCCAAAGAAGGAAGGCGGGAAAAAAGGAGAGCTTCATTCTTCGCACCGGCAGCAAGAGGGCGCCATCAGCAGCGGCACCAGGTAGTATTGTCTTTTTATATATGTTGTAAGCAGCCCCCGAGTCCTCGGAGAGGGGTGGCATATAAATCCAATAAATAAACTAGAGGTGTCCATGGTGATCTCAGGAAGCTGTGTCTTCTCTGTCATGGAGCCTGTCATGCAAAAGAGCCTTCCCCACCTCCAAGATATGGACACCGCCAAATCTGTAGCCTTCCAGAAGGCCCATAAAGACCTGGCTTTCCCCCAGATCCTGGGCTCAGCATGTTAATGGAGGACTGGTGTGGCTGTTTCTTCTGCTATGATTGAGATGGAGGTGGGTTTGTGGGTTTGTGTGTGTGTTATAAAACTGGTTTTACTTTTTTGCCACCCTGAGTACCACCATTGGTATATGAGTGGCCATGTAAGTATGCTAAATAAATAAATACCTGTAGCTCATTGCTAAAAAGTCAAGTGAGGGGATTCAAAAGCAATAGAAAGTGATAAATTAAGTACCGAAGAGAGCTAAATAACAGAATGTCAAGGCTCACATGCACTGGAGAGCTTTTGTGTTATACTTCCTGCATTTTCCCCCTTCATCTCTTCTCCCTGCAATTGTTCACCATTCAGAAAAGGGAAACATATTTCCTGATTGGCATCTTCAGTCTTTTTCAGATTTGCTATTACAATGCAGCAAAGATGGGGAGAAATGTGTAATAAAGAATGCCAGGTTCTATTGTTCTGGTTGGTATGTTTGTACAAGATTGTCAATAATAGATGAACTCACAACAGAGCCGCATTAACGAAAGCTGAAAATTTGCTAGGCAGGATTTATTGTTACTAAATACTAGCAGAGTGATGAAGTTAAATGCAAGTGGAATAAATAACATCTCTAGTGAAAGATGGGGAAGGCGAGGCAGACTGTTTGAAACAATGTACTGTTTGAATATTGTACTTTTTAATGTTCAGTTCTCTTGTAGACACTTCAGATATCAAATGCTACAGAAAGAAAAGTTGTGTGATTGCATCTTTCTCTCATACACACAAACATTAATAGAGACTTTGGGGCAAATGCCAAGCGTCAGACATATCTGGTGCACACAGATTAATTTAAGTCATACTTGGTGCACAATAATCTAAATCTTAACATAATTAAGGACAAACGGGACCAATTTCAGGCATTGTCAAAAACTGAATATGTCAAGAAATGTGGCAGAGAACAGGGAAAAATATTGTATGTGCAACAGGTAGAAACAATAGGCAGAGCTTTAATGACACCATTGCGGCGGCCATTTTGATCTCAGTCCCAAACATTTTTATTAATTAATTAATTATTTATTTATTTATTTTGTCCAATACATAATACACATTGAAGAGAAAGATATGTAGTAATTTAGTAAAGAAAAGAATAGAAGAAAAGATATAAAAGTATAGGCGAACATATTTGAAAGGAAGAAAAGATAAATGAGATAAGGAGAGACAATTGGACAGGGGACGGAAGGCACTCTGGTGCACTTATGCACATACGACTGTAAGGGAGTGAACCAGTTATGGTCATATGTCATGTCAGTCATAAATTTTGTATTTTAAAACGGTTGTGAAACAAATGCAGAGACTGTAAATCAAACAGAAATTTGTAAAGCAGTTGATAAGTAAACATAACGATCTTAAACAAACCATAAACAAACTTTACTAAGCATAACTTTATTTATTTGTTTGTCTGTTTGTTTGTTTATTTGTTTGTTTATTTTGTCCAATACACAATGAAGGTTTTAGTGGGTATATATCTATATACACATAGTAAAATACATGATGAAGGTTATAGAGGAGATACTCATAGTAAAATATATCTAAGAAATAATAGAAAAGAAGGTATAGTAATAGAATATATCAATGAAAGAATAGAGGAAGAGATATAAGAATAGAAGAAAGGTATAAGACAGCGGTCCCCAAACTACGGCCCGCGGGCCGGATGCGGCCCGCTGAGAAGATTTATCCGGCCCGCAGGGACCACACGAGATTTTATCAATAGATATAATAAGCTCTGGAATCTCCCATCCATTCACCGCGGAGGATGAGGTGAGGAGGAGACGGTGCAGAGGCAAGGGGTGGGGAGGAAAGCGGCGTCTCCTCCTCACCTCATCCTCCGCGGTGAATGGACGGGAGATTCAGGAACCCCCCTGAATTTGCCCGAATGGAGGCAGCGGCGGCTTCAAGGGACCTGGTCCTTCTCGGCGCTGCGTTGCTGCAGCCTCCGAGCTCCGCTGTTGTCCCCGGGCACTGTTACCTCAGCTGCGCTGAGAGAGAAAGAGAGAGAGCGTGGAGGGCGGCTTGCCGGTCCACGGCCCCCTGGATGAGCGGCCCCGCATGGCCCCAGCACCGGACTTCGCCGTCGCCTCTGCCCCCGGTCCGGCTCTCCAGCAAAGAGTCCACCCCTTTGCCCTCCATGGCGCCCAGCGCCCGGCCCCAGGCCACCGCCACCTCCTCCTCCTGGTAGCGCGCTAACCTCTTCCTGCAGGAACGGGTGGTGGGGTGGAATCGATTGGATTTATGTACACGCGCGCCTGCTGATTGGGAAGAGGGGGGGGGGAATCTGCGCCTCCAAAGAGGGGAGGGGGGGGGAAGAAAGAAAAAAAGAGTTCCAACTTGGCGGAAGGCGGAGGGGAGAACCGAGCGTGCTGCAGCAAGTTTGCTTGGCTTTCTGGGGCTTTTTTTCCTCCCCTTCCACCACCCCTGTCTGAATGTCGTTTGCCGCTTAGGAGTGACCCTCTCTCGGGCTTGTTGTGGATGCAGCGTGGATGAGGGGAAAAGCCGTAAGCGCGAATTAGCAAAACCAGTTCAACCTCTTCTTCGCCTCCTTACCGACTACTGAAGAAAAAAGAAGCTTCGTTGGGATTTTGGCAGAGACTTTCCAAATGTGCTTTTCCGGGCAGTCGGGCTTTCCCCCTCATCCACGCCACATCCACAACAAGCCCGAGAGAGGGTCACTCCTAAGCGGCAAACGACATTCAGACGGGGGTGGTGGAAGGGGAGGAAAAAAAAAGCCCCAGAAAGCCAAGCAAACTTGCTGCACCACGCTCGGTTCTCCCCTCCGCCTTCCGCCAAGTTGGAACTCTTTTTTTCTTTCTCCCCCCCCCCTCTTTGGAGGCGCAGATTTTTTCCCCTCTCTTCCCAATCAGCAGGCGCGCGTGTAGATAAGTCCAACCACTTCCACCCCACCACCCGTTCCTGCAGGAAGAGCTCGGGCGCGCTACCCGGAGGCGGAGGCGGCGTGGGGCTGGGCACCGTGGAGGGCGAAGGGGTGGACGTGATTGCTGCCTCTTAGCTGGAGAGCCAGGCGGGGGCGGAGGCGACGGTGAAGTCCGGTACTCTCCGCTCTCTCTCTCTCTCTCAGCGCAGCTTAGAAGTAACAATGCCCAAGAACAGCAGCGGAGAGAGAGAGAAAGCAAGATAGAGAGAAAGCGAGAGAAAGAGGGAGAGATAGAGAGTGAGAGAGAAAGAAGGATAGAAATATAGTGAGAAAGAAAGAGGGAGAGATAGAGAGGGAGAGAGAAAGAGGGAGAGATAGAAATAGAGTGAGAGAGAAAGAAAGAGGGAGAGATAGAAATAGAGGGAGAGAGAAAGAAAGAGGGAGAGAGGGAGAGATAGAAATAGAGTGAGAGAGAAAGAAAGCAAGAGAAAGAGGGCAAAAGAGGGAGAGAGAAAGGAAGAGGGAGAGATACAAAGAGGGAGAGAGAAAGAGTGAGTGAAAGAGACAGAGAAAGAAAGAGAAAGAGAAGAGAGAGAAAGAGAGAGGGACAGAGAGAGAAAGAGGGAGAGATAGAGAGGAAGACATAAAGGGGGATAGATGGAAAGAGTGAGAGAGAGAGAAAAAGAGAAAGAGAAAAATGAGAAAACGAGGGAGAGGAAAATGAAACAAATGAGAGAGAAGGAAGAAAAGAGAGGGAAGAGAGAAGTAGAGAGGAAGAAGGGAGGGAAGGAAGGAAGGAGAAATGGAGGGAGTTTCTTGATTTAAGTTTAAATTTACTTGTTAATAAAAATGTATAAATTACTTTATTACTTCTTATTTTAAATATTGTATTTGTTCCCATGTTGTTTTTTACTTTAAATAAGATATGTGCAGTGTGCATATGGATTTGTTCATAGGGGTTTTTTTATAGTCCGGCCCTCCAACAGTCTGAGGGACAGTAAACTGGCCCCCTGTGTAAAAAGTTTGGGGACCCCTGGTATAAGAGATATAGGAGAGCAATAGGACAGGGGACGGAAGGCACTCTAGTGCACTTGTACTCGCCTCTTACTGACCTCTTAGGAATCTGGATAGGTCAATCATAGATAATCTAAGGGTAAAGTGTTGGGGGTTTGGGGATGACACTATGGAGTCCGGTAATGAGTTCCACGCTTCGACAACTCGGTTACTGAAGTCATATTTTTTACAGTCAAGTTTGGAGCGGTTAATATTAAGTTTAAATCTGTTGTGTGCTCTTGTGTTCTTTGCCAAAAATGGAAGTGTATTTTTCAGCAAAACCATTGTAAAAAAGCAGTCATGTGACTGAGACACTGAAAAAAAGCCTTAAATGTGGTTGTGCTGCCGAATGCCCAACGTTTGGTCATGTGATCACTGTGGAGGGCAGGGGAATCATCAGAGCTTTGAATCTGCGTTGTAAATCCTGTTTTCAGGTTAGTCATAACTTTGAACTTTCACTAAGCCAGTCATAAAACCTGTTTCATCTGTAGGCAGTCCTGGAAGAAATATGAAGAAAAGTGGATTTCAGCAAATATACCTTATCATATATGGCAGGGATGTCAATTTCAATGAGGGCCACATCAGGGTTGTGTTCGACCTTGTGGACCGGAGTAGGTGTGGCCAGAGTGGGCGTGGCCAATCCAGTCAGGTGCACTTGTGAAAACAGGCTTCCGAGCTCCATTTTCCACAGCCACATCCTCATGCAACTCTCTCTCGGTAAAAATAGAGCTCAGGAGGTCCGAGCTTCATTTTCACTGACAGGCAGTTGCAGGAGACCATGGCAACCAAAAATGGAGATTGGGGCCCATTTTCACTGGCAGAAGCACCACGGACGGGTCCTTCGCTGTTTCCAGGGCAGTCCATGGGCCAGATCTAAGTACCTGTGGGCCAATCCAGACCTCGGGCCTTGAATTTGATGCCCCTGATATATGGCATGCCGTACATCCAAAAAGACTCTTTCACTTGCTGGGTATCATCTGCCTTCCACAGAATTACAGAAATCAATTCTTCTTGCCTCTAAATTAATGTATTTTTCTCAGATTTAAATTAAAAGTGTTTGCCGGTGATAGTAGGATTGTCAATCAATTGAGGCTTCAGTCCTGAACATGCTTATGTGGAGCTATCTCCCTTCAACAACATGGGATTTATATCTAGGACAGTATTTCTCAACCTTGGCAACTTGAAGATATTTGGACTTCAACTCCCAGAATTCTCCAGCCAGCATTTGCTGGCTGGGGAATTCTGGGAGTTGAAGTCCAAATATGTTTAAGTTGCCAAGGTTGGGAAACAATAATCTAGGAAACACGTGAAGAATATTACGCCATTAAATACATCCAAGTAATCTATTTAAAAAGATACTGACTTTTTTTTTTTTTAGATTACAACCATATGTGCTACCGGGATCTTTAATTTCAGAAATAAAATTATCCATTTTTTCTCTCCCACATACAATAGGGGAATGTCTCTTCCAAGGTAGAACTTGCCATCTGCAGTTTTATTTTATTTTTTTAAAAAGGAATATGTAAGATTTGAAAACAGGCTAACCAATTAATTAAGGATGCCTTCTGAGTCAACAGAAATCATTAATCCCAAACGCTGCAGCTGCTAGGAAGAAATGAAGGCAATGGGGTATCTCCTTTTTAAAGAGGCTTAATTAAACCTCCACGAGAAAAGGCTCTCTCTGGTAGGGGTATCTCCAGCTCTACTAGGAAAAAAATGAGAGAACCCAGTCTTCCTCTCCAGAAGGTCATTTAGGGTGCCATTTAGTTCACTTTCCACTGTGCCTTTAATAGCAGCTGACATGCAGAAACAAAGGAAGAGATGTTTTCACATACTTGCTTGCCAGGCAAACCACGGCCTTCTAAATTTCCAAGCTCTAGTATGCAGTCAAATGCACAAGACCAATGCAAAAGAATAAAAATCCAAAAAAGGGAGTTGTAACTCATTTTCAGCCAAAAAAAAAGAGAACTATTTCATATGCATGCTCACACACACATACCAGTGATGGGCTCCTACGGGTACGGTCAGGTACGCAGAACCAGTAGAAAAAAATTGAATTTTTTCCTTTTTTTCCCTTCTGGGCTGTGGGTATGTTTTTCCTATTGCAGTAAATGAGGTTGATTGTGTATAATTTTAGAAGAGCTGTGTGTGTGTCTGTGTACATACACTTTATATAGTACATAATGTATATTTTTTGTGCCTGTGTGTGATAAGTATGTCCGCATATGGCATATATACATAGAATTAAATAATATATTTTGGATGTTCAGTAATAGTAAATAGATAGGAAATCGTATCTCTTTGAGGCGAGGAGAGGCCAGGCACCCTAACCCAAACCCTTGACATGAGTGACATCAAGTTGGCCACCTTTAAGCCACCCCAAGTCACATGATTGTCAAGCCACTCCCACTTGGTCACATGGCCGGCAAGCCACACCCACAAAATAAGCCATGCCCAGAGTAGTAGTAAACATTTTTGCAGCTCTTAAAATCTTTCATCTCTGGCAAACCATCAACTTAGCTACTATACTTGTCTTGATCAATGTCCTAGCAAGCATACTTCTCTTGATCAGTGCCTGCACTTCAGGGAATGCTCTGGATCTCCGGAGAGGGGCGGCATAAAAATCTAATTATTATTATTATTATTAATAATAATAATAATAATAATAATAATAATAATAATAATTGTTATGTCCGTAAAAAGAAATAAAGGCAAAATTCGCTGATTGGTTAAGACGCGGCTTGAGTTTAGAATGCCGCCAAAAATAAACGGTTGTCAGAAATATTCCCGCGCAAAAGAAATAGTATAAATAGGGCAACGGATTAGCCATTGCCCTTGTTGGGAGTTGATTGTTGAAGAGAGCTGTTCACTCTATTATGTCTCATGGAATAAACCTGTTGAACCCAAAGAAGTCTCCGGTGCAGTGATTTAACAACAACAACAACAACAATAATAATAATAATAATAATAATAATAATAATAATAATAATAATAATTCCAAATCTGCTGGTAAACAGGTAACCTGAGTTGGTTTTCACCCGAGAAATGCTTTAGATGCTTGCCTGCTTTGGTATAAGATAAAATATTGTTTCGTTCAAGCTTTTTCATTACAGGTGCTATGAAGTCAATGCGGAACAGAGAATTGTATTTCTTCTTGGAAGACAAAACATTTGTTTCCCTAAAGGCTCCAAATTTCAAATTTTGACAAATTGGGCTCGACTGAAAGTCTATTCCCCAAAACAGTTAACATCAAGGATCACTAATTTTAGTTTAGTAGTTAAGGCACCTAGGTAAAAACCAGAAGACCATGCTTTTCTCATAACTGTTTCTGAATTCTGAGAGTGCTAACGACCAGATGATTGCAAGGAATATAAATCCTTCCCTTCCCCACCACTCAGTCAGAACTGAAGAAGCCTCTTGGATGAGAAGTGTGATGTCTTCAAAGAAAAACAAAGAAAAAAAGCACCTTTGGGACAACCATGACCTGGATGACTCAGAATCATGGGCAATGGAATAGCAGGGTATCTGAAGATCTAGCATTGTTAATTGGACACAAATTTGGGGTCAGCATTAGCAGAGGGTGCAGTCAAAGGTTTTGGGGTGCTATAGCTGTCCAAGGATGCCAGGTGCTGATTCCATTGTAGTCCCAACACATTATCATTTAGGAAATGCTTTAGTTGCAATATTTCTGCATGGAATGCTGCCAGAATTTACAGGCTGAAAAGCGAAAACAATGAAAAAGTTGACATCCTTATTTTTTTAAAAAGGCATCTAGATATTATGCAATAAGTAAACTAATGAAAGCAAAAAGCATTGTATCTTTAATGTAATAAAAGGCTGGGGGTCCAACGGGCCTTGGGATCTGGGGGTTTATCATCATTAGTCCTAGATGGATTTGCAATACCCCAGACAATTGTAGTTCACAATCTGGGGCTTCTCCTAGACTTGAAACTTCTGCTCAAAGAACAGGTGGCACTCTTGGCTAGAAGAGCCTTTTCACAACTTTGTGTTATGCACCAGTTGTTCTCTTCCCCGGATTGTAAACTATGTACACCATCTTCCCTATTCATCTCCCTGTTGGATTACTGCAATATATAGGGTACCTTTGAAGAGTACTTGGAAGATACTGTACAACTGGTATATAACACAGTAGCACCAACAGTTCTGGAGGCCTCTCAGGTGGCACCTATAACATTTCTATAACAAACACACCTATAACAAACTTAATACGAACCTATACAAACTTAATAACACACCTATAACAAACTTAATACGAACCTCTCCAAACTTGACTGTAAAAAATATGATTTCAACAACCGAGTTATCGAAGCGTGGAACTCATTACCGGACTCAATTGTGTCAACCCCTAACCCCCATCACTTCTCCCTTAGACTCTCCACGATTGACCTCTCCAGGTTCCTAAGAAGCCAGTAAGGAGCATACATAAGTGCACTGGTGTGTCTTTCGTCCCCTGTCCAATCATCTTTCCTTTCTTTCAACTATCCTATATATTCTCTTCCTTTCATATATCCGCTCCTCTAAGTTAACTTTCACCCTCTTTTATATTATCACATCTATCTTTCTTCCTATGTTTTTATGTATTGGACAAATGAATAAATAAAAATAAAAATAAATAAATTGCTGTTATGTGAGCTGCAGTGGCTGCCAGTTTGCTTTCAGGTCTTACTCAAGGTGTTGGTTGTTACCTTTAAAACTCTTTATGGCAGCGGTCCCCAAACTACGGCCCGCGGGCCGGATGCGGCCCGCTGAGAAGATTTATCCGGCCCGCAGGGACCACACGAGATTTTATCAATAGATATAATAAGCTCTGGAATCTCCCATCCATTCACCGCGGAGGATGAGGTGAGGAGGAGACGGTGCAGAGGCAAGGGGTGGGGAGGAAAGCGGCGTCTCCTCCTCACCTCATCCTCCGCGGTGAATGGACGGGAGATTCAGGAACCCCCCTGAATTTGCCCGAATGGAGGCAGCGGCGGCTTCAAGGGACCTGGTCCTTCTCGGCGCTGCGTTGCTGCAGCCTCCGAGCTCCGCTGTTGTCCCCGGGCACTGTTACCTCAGCTGCGCTGAGAGAGAAAGAGAGAGAGCGTGGAGGGCGGCTTGCCGGTCCACGGCCCCCTGGATGAGCGGCCCCGCATGGCCCCAGCACCGGACTTCGCCGTCGCCTCTGCCCCCGGTCCGGCTCTCCAGCAAAGAGTCCACCCCTTTGCCCTCCATGGCGCCCAGCGCCCGGCCCCAGGCCACCGCCACCTCCTCCTCCTGGTAGCGCGCTAACCTCTTCCTGCAGGAACGGGTGGTGGGGTGGAATCGATTGGATTTATGTACACGCGCGCCTGCTGATTGGGAAGAGGGGGGGGGGAATCTGCGCCTCCAAAGAGGGGAGGGGGGGGGAAGAAAGAAAAAAAGAGTTCCAACTTGGCGGAAGGCGGAGGGGAGAACCGAGCGTGCTGCAGCAAGTTTGCTTGGCTTTCTGGGGCTTTTTTTCCTCCCCTTCCACCACCCCTGTCTGAATGTCGTTTGCCGCTTAGGAGTGACCCTCTCTCGGGCTTGTTGTGGATGCAGCGTGGATGAGGGGAAAAGCCGTAAGCGCGAATTAGCAAAACCAGTTCAACCTCTTCTTCGCCTCCTTACCGACTACTGAAGAAAAAAGAAGCTTCGTTGGGATTTTGGCAGAGACTTTCCAAATGTGCTTTTCCGGGCAGTCGGGCTTTCCCCCTCATCCACGCCACATCCACAACAAGCCCGAGAGAGGGTCACTCCTAAGCGGCAAACGACATTCAGACGGGGGTGGTGGAAGGGGAGGAAAAAAAAAGCCCCAGAAAGCCAAGCAAACTTGCTGCACCACGCTCGGTTCTCCCCTCCGCCTTCCGCCAAGTTGGAACTCTTTTTTTCTTTCTCCCCCCCCCCTCTTTGGAGGCGCAGATTTTTTCCCCTCTCTTCCCAATCAGCAGGCGCGCGTGTAGATAAGTCCAACCACTTCCACCCCACCACCCGTTCCTGCAGGAAGAGCTCGGGCGCGCTACCCGGAGGCGGAGGCGGCGTGGGGCTGGGCACCGTGGAGGGCGAAGGGGTGGACGTGATTGCTGCCTCTTAGCTGGAGAGCCAGGCGGGGGCGGAGGCGACGGTGAAGTCCGGTACTCTCCGCTCTCTCTCTCTCTCTCAGCGCAGCTTAGAAGTAACAATGCCCAAGAACAGCAGCGGAGTTTGGAGGCTTTAGCAACGCAGCACCATGAAGGACCGTATGTTGGTCCTTTGAAACCGCCTCCGCCTCCGTTCGGGTGAATTCAGGGGGTTAGCTGGAGAGCCGGACGGGGCGGAGGCGACGGCGAAGTCCAGTGCTGGGGCCATGCAGAGCTGCTCATTCAGGGGGCCGTGGACTGGCAAGCTGCCCTCCGCTCTCTCTTTCTCTCTCTGTTGCCAGCGTGGTGTATGAGAGAGAGAGAGAAAGCAAGATAGAGAGAAAGCGAGAGAAAGAGGGAGAGATAGAGAGTGAGAGAGAAAGAAGGATAGAAATATAGTGAGAAAGAAAGAGGGAGAGATAGAGAGGGAGAGAGAAAGAGGGAGAGATAGAAATAGAGTGAGAGAGAAAGAAAGAGGGAGAGATAGAAATAGAGGGAGAGAGAAAGAAAGAGGGAGAGAGGGAGAGATAGAAATAGAGTGAGAGAGAAAGAAAGCAAGAGAAAGAGGGCAAAAGAGGGAGAGAGAAAGGAAGAGGGAGAGATACAAAGAGGGAGAGAGAAAGAGTGAGTGAAAGAGACAGAGAAAGAAAGAGAAAGAGAAGAGAGAGAAAGAGAGAGGGACAGAGAGAGAAAGAGGGAGAGATAGAGAGGAAGACATAAAGGGGGATAGATGGAAAGAGTGAGAGAGAGAGAAAAAGAGAAAGAGAAAAATGAGAAAACGAGGGAGAGGAAAATGAAACAAATGAGAGAGAAGGAAGAAAAGAGAGGGAAGAGAGAAGTAGAGAGGAAGAAGGGAGGGAAGGAAGGAAGGAGAAATGGAGGGAGTTTCTTGATTTAAGTTTAAATTTACTTGTTAATAAAAATGTATAAATTACTTTATTACTTCTTATTTTAAATATTGTATTTGTTCCCATGTTGTTTTTTACTTTAAATAAGATATGTGCAGTGTGCATATGGATTTGTTCATAGGGGTTTTTTTATAGTCCGGCCCTCCAACAGTCTGAGGGACAGTAAACTGGCCCCCTGTGTAAAAAGTTTGGGGACCCCTGCTTTATGGCCTATTATCCAAGGAACAGTATTGCTCGAGTGGGACTAACCCAACCCACATGTTTCAGTGGAAAGGACTTACTTCAGAGCCAGTCAGCCAAAGAAGCTGGTGGGGTCCAGAAGAAGAGTCTTTTCTGCTATGGAAATACTTTTCTCCGTAGAATCAGTCCTTGGGACCCAAAAGGTTGGGGGCCACTGATTTTAGAGCAAAGATTGCAAGGCAATCCAGATCCTAAGTAGAGGATACTATACTGTATACTTCTTGGTCTTTCTCCAGCTCCTACATTTCTTTGGCTCAGTGAATAAGCAATGCAAATTAGAAATGGAAAAACAACCTTAGCTGCACAAGTTGATGGGGCTTTGGGGGATCAGAGCATACATGAGTGAAAATCATGCAATAATAAGAGCTTAGAGAAGCAGGCACTCATCCAGCACTTCTCCTGCTCCATTGAAAACAGAAATCTGTTGTGGTTATGTGTTTTTCTATGTGTGTAGTTCTTGAATGCTATGGATTTTGTGCTTTAATCCTTACATGCCACCCAACATTACCACTGTGAGATGAGCAGACAGATCAATCAAACAATAAACCAGTGAATCAAGGCTTATATAAAGCTGTCCTGGATAAGGATACCAAAATACTCAGGATAACTCTGATTTAGAATAGAATAGAATAGAATAGAATAGAAATCTTTATTGGCCAAGTGTGATTGGACACACAAGGAATTTGTCATTGGTGCATATGCTCTCAGCTTACATAAAAGAAAAGATAAATTTGTCAAGAGTCATGAGGTACAACACTTAAGGATTGTTATAGGGTACAAATAAGCAATCAGGAAACAATCAATATTAATATTGATTAATATTATAAGGATACCAGCAACAAGTTTACAATCATAAAACCATAAGTGGGGGGAGATGGGTGATAGGAATGATGAGAAGACTAATAGTAATGCAGTCTTAGTGAATAGTTTGACAGTGGTGAGGGAATTATTTGTTTAGCAGAGTGATGGTGTTTGGGGGGGAATTGTTCTTGTGTCTAGTTGTCTTGATGTGCAGTGCTCTATAGCAGTGTTTCCCAACCTTGGCAACTTGAAGATATTTGGACTTCAACTCCCAGAATTCTGGGAGTTGAAGTCCAAATATCTTCAAGTTGCCAAGGTTGGGAAACACTGCTTTATAGTATCCTTTTTAGGGTAGGAATTGAAATGATTTACATCCAGGATGTGAGGGATCAGTAAATATTTTCACAGCTCTCTTTTTGACTTGAGCCCACACGGTTGGCCTTCTCCGGGTCCCATTTGCTAAGCAATTTCATTTGGCAGAACTGTGGGGGAGGGCCTTCTCTGTGGTGGCACCGGTTCTCTAGAACCAGCTATCTCCTGAGATCTGAACTGTCCCCACCCTACTGCCTTTTGGAAAGCCTTAAAGACCTGGCTCTGCCGGCAGGCCTGGGACATTGCTATGCCTTTTGGAAAGCCTTAAAGACCTGGCTCTGCCGGCAGGCCTGGGACATAAGAACATAAGAACATAAGAAGAGCCATGCTGAATCAGGCCAAAGTCCATCATGTCCAGCATTCTGTGTCACACAGTGGCCCACCAATTGTACATGGGGATCTTGAGCAGAAAGAGAAGGCAAAACCCTCCCTTTCCCTTGACCCCCAACAAATGGTACTCAAGGGAATCCTGCCTGCCTCAACCAACATAGAGGCGGCACATGGACATCAGTTTCAATAACCAAAGAATCTTCTGCATCCAACCACAAAGGATATGTATTATTTTATTGATGGAGTTTTAAATTGTTTTTTAAACTGTTTTTAGATATTGATTTCTGTTTGTAAGTCACCCAGAGTCCTCTGGGAGTTGAGTGACATATAAATTAAAGGAAACATGAACGAGGAGACATTCCCAAGTACCACCACAAAGGTACACGATCAAACATAGTGCTCAAATGCTTAGTGGAAGGACCAAGGCAAGCACAGACCTGCTACAGATTGAACAAAACAGGAAGGCATCCTATTTGCTTTCCATTCAGTGAGAGATGAACTCACCTGTTCTTCTCTTGCTCTTCTGGTGACTCAGAAATATTACCCTCTTCTCTTGTACAGCTCCAGGGTCAATTTCTGAGCTTTGAGGCAACATCAATCTTGAGCCAAGGGGATGGCAACAGAAGTTAAGAGGAGTTTTCAGGTATCCTTCAGCTGTTTCCCACTGAACAATTGTAAACGCTAGAGATTTTGCAATCATTCGGCCTGACCCCTATTAAGAAAAGCAGCAGGCTGCTTGCACATTGCTATCACCAATTGCTTGGATTGCTTCGCTGTTTCAGGAAAACAGCTAGGGAAGCTTTGCTACATCAGGTGAAACTCATCAGGAGAATTGTGGAAATCATCAGGCTGGAGAAGCGGCCCCCTTAATTTCATGTTTCATTTGTGAGCCTACTTTGATATAGCACATTAGACAGCACAGGTGGTGATGCAGGAAGGTAATATTGACCTTGAACTAAATAGTCTTGGGGAGGGGGGCTTCTAAATTGTCCTGTGTGTTAATTGCTTCAACTGTGAGATACACAGCTATTGTCTCATCACGCAGTACCTTCATGACCAAAGTATATTGCTCAAAAAAAATAAAGGGAACACTTAAACAACAGAATATAACTCCAAGTAAATCAAACTTCTGTGAAATCAAACTGTCCACTTAGGAAGCAACACTGATTGGCAATCAATTTCATTTTGTTGTCAGCACATTCAACTTGGTACAGAACAAAGTATTCAATGAGAATATTTCATTCATTCAGATCTAGGGTGTGTTCTTTGAGTGTTCCTTTTATTTTTTTGACCAATGTAGTTCACTTCTCCTGTCCTGATGCTAAACCATTTACTAATGGATAAGCACATTCAGGTTATAGAAAAGAATAGGATTTCTAGAATGAGGATATTAAAAAATAAAGGCCTACTGTATAATATGTGCAGGTGAAACTCAAAAAATTAAAATATTGTGCAAAGATACGTTTATTTTAGTAATGTAACTTAAAAGGTGACACGTAATATATGAGAGAGAGGCAAGGTGGTTCAAGCTGTGATTTGTCATAATTGTAATGATTATGGGGTACAGCTCATGAAAACCCCAAATCCCTGTCTCAGAAAATTAGAATATCACGTGCAATCAATCAAAAAAGGCTTGTACATAGAACAATATCAGACGTCTGAAAAGTATAAGCATGCATATGTACTCAGTACTTTGTTTGGGCCTCTTTTGCAGCAATTACTGCCTCAATGCAGCGTGGCATGGACGCTATTAGCCTGTGGCACTGTTGAGATGTTATGGAAGACCAGGAAGTTCAATAGCGGCCCTCAGCTCTTCTGCATTGCTCCATATCACGTCTCTTTAGGTCAAGGGAGTTTGCTGGCCAATCAAGCACAGTAATCCCACGGTCATTGAACAGGGTTTTGGTGCTTTGGCAGTGATGGGCTCCTACGGGTACGGTCAGGTACGCAGTACTGGTAGCAAAATTATGGTCAGGTACACAGTACCGGTAGCAAAATTTTGCTTTTTTTTTTCCCCCTTCTGGGTTCTGGGTATGTTTTTCCTATCACCGTAAATGAGGTTGATTGTGTATAATTTTAGAAGAGCTGTGCATGTGTGTGTATGTGTGTGTGCCCAGGTTCGCCTGGTGCATCAGTTGCAGCCCTATTTGGACAGGGAGTCATTGCTCACAGTCGCTCATGCCCTTATCACCTCGAGGTTCAATTACTGCAACGCTCTCTACATGGGGCTACCTTTGAAAAGTGTTCGGAAACTTCAGATCGTGCAGAAGAGCTATCGTGGGGCTTCCTAGATTCGCCCATGTTTCTACAACACTCCGTGGCCTGCACTGGCTGCCAATCGGTTTCCGGTCACAATTCAAAGTGTTGGTAATGACCTGTAAAGCCCTTCATGGCATTGGACCAGAATACCTCCAGAACCGCCTTCTACTGCACGAATCCCAGCGGCCGATAAGGTCCCACAGAGTTGGCCTTCTCCGGGTCCCGTCGACCAAACAATGCCATTTGGTGGGCCCCAGGGGAAGAGCCTTCTCTGTGGTGGCCCCGGCCCTCTAGAATCAACTCCCCCCGGAGATTAGAACAGCCCCCACCCTCCTTGTCTTTCGCAAGTTACTCAAGACCCACCTATATCGCCTGGCAAGGGGGAACTAAGACATCTCCCCCAGGCTTTCTTATATTTTATGTTTGGTATGTATGTTTTGTATGGTGGGGTTTTTTTGGTTTTTTTTTTAACAGTTGGGGTTTTTATATAATTCTTATTATTAGATTTGTTCCATTGTTTATACTGTTTTTTATTGTTGTTGTGAGCCGCCCCGAGTCTTCGGAGAGGGGCGGCATACAAATCTAATAAAATAAATAATAAATAAATAAATTATATAGTAGATAATCAGGGGTGGGCTACTGCCCAGACGGGAGGAACACAATGGGGTAGCAAAAATAGAGCTCCACCCCAGAACACCCACTAGTTGTACACCGCCCTGAGTCGCCTTGAGAAGGGCGGCATAGAAATCTAATAAATAAATGAATAAATAAATAAATAAATATGCACTGAAAGATGTTGAAACAAAATGCATAAGCCACGCCCACAGTGTGGTAGTAAAAGTTTTGGTAGCCCATCACTGTGCTTTGGGCAGTGTGGGCAGGAGACTGGTCCTGCTGCAAAATTTAAGTCACCATCCCCATAAAGCTCGTATGCGGATAGAAGCATGGAGCACTCCAAAACCTCCTGGTAGAGGGCTGCGTTGACCCTGGACTTACCAAAGCACAGTGGACAAATACCAGCAGATGACATGGCTCCCCAAATCAACACAGATTGTGGAAGCGTTACCATGGACCTCAAGCATCTTGCAGTATTTGCCTCCCCATTCTTCTTCCATACTCTGGGTCCCTGCAAAAGTTTCCACAGTCTGTGGAAATCGTCCGTGATTATGTCTGGGCAGGTGGGCAGAGCTTTCCGCCATCACTACTGTTGTGGTTCAGCCTGGGACCCCTCCGGGAATGGCTGATTTGCTGTTGGCTTCCAGCTCAGAGGGAGAGGCTGAGGACCAGGAGGTGCAGACTGACGAGGAAGCGGAATCCCAGGCTGAAGAAGAAGGACAGCCAGAGTTCCACCAGGGGGAGCTCTCCCCAGCAAGCAGCCTGGATTCCCTGGGGGAAGATGCTCATGACATCATAGATATGCGACAAAGGAGAGCTAATCAGAGACGAACTCAATTGGCTAGGTATTTCCAGCATTAGAGGTCACAGCTGGGTTTGGGTGTGGTGCTTGGGAAAGGATAAAAGGCGGCCCCACCCTTCCTGGCTTGTGGAGTTTTATCTTGGAGATTCGTGAGACCTGTCTGTGAACTTTGGTGGCTACAATCCTGGTTTGTGCCTTGGACTATTGAAACCTTGGGGGGGGGGGTGCCAGCAAGAAGCTTGTGAAATTGACTGGACATCAGGACCCTGTTGTAACGTATTGTAACCTGTCTGCTGTGAAGACAGGTTTTCCTTTGTGCTTATTTTTTCCTGCTATAAAATACTTTTGGATTTTACCAGAGTGTCTGGCTGTTTTTTCAGTGGGTGTGGAGGTCTGGGAAAACCCAGACAGAACAACTACCACTTTACTCAACCCAGGGTAAACTGATAGCAACCCACCACTGATTTGTTTAGTGATTAAAGTTTCAGCAACACTGGAGTACTCGTTTCCAATGACCTAAGTGCCAGAGCCCACTGCAACAGCATTGCCAAAAAAGCAATAAGAGTCATAAACTCAATTCTATGCAGCTTCTTCTGTAGAAACACAAATCTACTAACCAGAGCATACAAAACATTTGTCAGACCAATTCTTGAATACAGCTCACCTGTATGGAATCCACACTGCATAACAGACATTAATACAATTGAAGGAGTCCAGAAATATTTCACAAGAAGAGTCCTCCACTCCTCCTCACGCAACAAATTACCTTAGTCCTCCAGACTTCAATTACTATGTTTAGAAAATTTACAGTTACACTGCCTCCAAACTGATTTAACTGTTGTTCATAAAATCATACATTACAATGTACTCCCTGTTAGTGACTACTTCACTTTTAACAACAACCACACAAGAGCACACAATAGATACAAAATAAATGTAAATCGCTCCAAACTAGATTGCAGAAAATACGATTTCAGCAATAGAGTGGTCAACACCTGAAATTCACTCCACCGATCACAAAATCTTCAACCTTACATTATCTACAATAGACCTCTCCCCTTTTCTAAGAGGTCTGTAAGGGGTGTGCATAAGTGCACCTTTGTGCCTACCATTCCTGTCCTAATGTCTTTTTATCTTTTATATCTCTACTTTATACTTATATTATGTTAAACATACTACAATACTATATTTGTATGACAAACAAATAAACAAACAAATAAATAAACAAAAAATAAACACAGTATTAAATATTGTGTGTGTGTGTGTGTGTGTGTGTGTGTGTGTGTGCATTAGCTTAATTGCCTCACTTGATGTCTCCTCCAGCTTGCCTGGATCATCCTATGAAGTCCATAAACCAAGGTTGTTGTTTCCCAGCCACAGCAACATCAAGGTGTGTGGACTTCAACTCCCAGACTTCCCCTGCCAGCATATTAGGGAACAGAGTAGGTATAATAACTTCCTGTGGTACGAAAGGAATGCAGCCAAATAACTTAAGTTTCCCTCTTTCGCTGCCAGGTTGAATTGCTGACTCATGTTCAGTTTGAGGAGTGCAATTCTCAAACAAGATGCTTCCTATTCTGTAAAATGCATCTGAGCTCTGTCCCTTGCTCTGTCTCCAGACGCTGCAACAGGGCATCCATTCTTCATGGTTAATACTGAATAATTCACTTGTGACTTTGAATGTTTTTCCTTTTAACATCTCTGCACTCCAGATTTATTTTTAAGCTCAGAGAAGCTGCCTTTACATTTGGAATACCGCAGGCAGGGTGATGCAGTGCAATATTCTGTGCTCTCCATCTGATCGTTTGACAATTACGGTATATCAGTTTTGTTCTCCTGGAGCCTTAATTTCGGTTTATATCAAAACTGCTGAAGCGCAGGAATTACTGACCTCTGCTGGATAGAAGTAGACTTGCACACAGGCTTTTTATTCAAAGCTCATACTGTAAATGTGTCCCATCACTTTAAAGATCTTGTTGGCAGTAGTTCGCCAATCAATAATGATCAGAACTTTTATTAAAGATTTTAATATAATGTAATCTAGTCTCAGAAATTATTTGAAAATATATATATATCTAGAATAGTAAAAATATATAGTTTGAGGTGTGAAATGCCTGTTTAAGCATTAAGAGGTGTCATTCTGAAAGTAAGAAAATGAGATTTTTCTGGCATGGAAAGAATCTCAAGGGACCTCTAATCCTATACAATGTGTGGGTACAATTCTTCAGAATTAAACTAATCCCAACAGATATTCATAGACGATCTTCTTATTCATCCATCTGAAGACTTAGTAGCAAGCTAGAAACTTCTTGTGCCTGTCACAATCAGCTCCCTATAGACCAGAATCTGTTGCTTGCTGTTCTCCTTTTCTTAGCAACTACAGGAAATGGAAAGTATTTGAAATATTTTCTCTCTCTCAAAAAAAGTACATTAGTACTCCTCCTTAGAAAATAACTGGAGGAAAGTAAAAAGTGGAAAGCAGAAAATGGTTTCAATCTGGGTCCTATTCTTTTTCATATGTTTGTGAGTGACATAGGGGAAGGTTTGGTAGGGAAGGTTTGCCTATTTGCCGATGACTCTAAAGTGTGCAATAGCGTTGATATTCCTGGAGGCGTCTGTAATATGGTAAATGGTTTAGCTTTACTAGATAAATGGTCAAAGCAATGGAAACTGCAGTTTAATGTTTCCAAATGTAAAATAATGCACTTGGGGAAAAGGAATCCTCAATCTGAGCATTGTATTGGCAGTTCTGTGTTAGCAAATACTTCAGAGGAGAAGGATTTAGGGGTAGTGATTTCTGACAGTCTCAAAATGGGTGAGCAGTGTAGTCGGGCGGTAGGAAAAGCAAGTAGAATGCTTGGCTGCATAGCTAGAGGTATAACAAGCAGGAAGAGGGAGATTATGATCCCGCTATATAGAATGCTGGTGAGACCACATTTGGAATACTGTGTTCAGTTCTGGAGACCTCACCTACAAAAAGATATTGACAAAATTGAACGGGTCCAAAGACGGGCTACAAGAATGGTGGAAGGTCTTAAGCATAAAACGTATCAGGAAAGACTTAATGAACTCAATCTGTATAGTCTGGAGGACAGAAGGAAAAGGGGGGACATGATCGAAACATTTAAATATATTAAAGGGTTAAATAAGGTCCAGGAGGGAAGTGTTTTTAATAGGAAGGTGAACACAAGAACAAGGGGACACAAACTGAAGTTAGTTGGGGGAAAGATCAAAAGCAACATGAGAAAATATTATTTTACTGAAAGAGTAGTAGATCCTTGGAACAAACTTCCAGCAGACGTGGTAGATAAATCCACAGTAACTGAATTTAAACATGCCTGGGATAAATATCCATCCTAAGATAAAATACAGAAAATAGTATAAGGGCAGACTAGATGGACCATGAAGTCTGCCGTCAGACTTCTATGTTTCTATGTTTCTATCTACCAACGTCTTAGAGACTCAAAAAGACCTATAGCAACATATTGCAACATGGAGGCTCCTGATCAGTGACGGGCTACCAAAATTTTACTACCACACTGTTTATGCATTTTGTTTCAACATCTTTCAGTGCAAATTGGGGGCTCTAGGATGGAGCTCCAAATTTTGCTACCGGTACTGCGTTACTGACCATACCCGTAGGAGCCCATCACTGCTCCTGATAAAGATTCTAGCCACGTCCACATCTAAAACATTCTATTCGCATCTAGAACATACCTCTGGAATAGAGTTGTAAGAAGGGAACCTCCTCTCTCAGGGATGGGCCTTAAAACCAGATGTCATTTGGTCAGCAATGGAGAAAGATTGGTCTTGTTTCATTTATATTTCTCCTTTTTCCAAAAGAGAAAGAATGGACATAATTGAAGCTAAATTGTGGCTGCTGATATTCCAGTAAGCTGCAGAGGCCACAACTCCTCCTGTTGGTAACGATGAGAAAGGCCTCCAAGGTCAGTCAGGCCAGAAGCATATCCAAAGGCCTGATGAAGTGTATGGGTGCCAGCACTTCAAGGCAAACCAATGTCATATACAGTGTTCCCTCGATTTTCGCGGGGGATGCGTTCCGAGACTGCCCACGAAAGTCGAATTTCCGCGAAGTAGAGATGCAGAAGTAAATACACCATTTTTGGCTATGGACAGTATCACAAGCCTTCCCTTAACACTTTAAACCCCTAAATTACCATTTCCCATTCACTTAACAACCATTTACTCACCATTATTACTGGTACTCACCATTGAACAAGACACTTAGTGATCCTGATATTTATAAACGTAATTATTTATTAATAATAATTATTTTTTTTGGTATTTATTTGCAAAAATTATTAGTTTGGCGATGATGTATGATGTCATCGGGCGAGAAAAACCGTGATATAGAAAAAAACCCGCGAAGTATTTTTTAATTAATATTTTTTGAAAAACCGTGGTATAGGCTATTCGCGAAGTTCGAACCCGCGAAAATCGAGGGAACACTGTAGTTATTATTTTTACTGTAAAACTATGGGAATAGAATCTTGTATGTTGCCCTCCCCCCCGTCTCTCCTTCATGTGAACTAGGGAAAGGCTTGCCTATGATACTGACACATGTTATTTTCTTGGCATGAGTGAGGTTACTTTTATCTGACTGTTGCCTTGGAAGCAGCTGTTCTTCCTGTCCTTCAAAGTCATTCTCTTAGTCACCTATAGTCAGCCAAACATCTCCTGCCCTTGGGAACCATGTAGTGAAGAGCTGCCCAAAATTTTAACTACCCTACTGTGGGCATGGCTTATTTTGTGGGTGTGGCTTTGTGGCCATGTGACCAGGTAGGAATGGCTTGGTGATCATGTGACAGGGGGTGGCTTAAGGGTCATGTGACTGGCTTAAAGATGGCCAACTTGAGGTCACTCACATCAAGGGTTTGGGTTATGTTACTTGGCCTCTCCTCGCCTCAAAGAGATACAATTTCCTTATCTATTTACTATTACTGAACATCCAAAATATAGAATAGAATAGAATAGAATAGAATAGAATAGAATTTTTATTGGCCAAGTGTGATTGGACACACAAGGAATTTGCCTTGGTGCATATACTCTCAACGTACATAAAATAAAATATACATTTGTCAAGAATCATGTGGTACAACACTTAATGACTGTCATAGGGGTCAAATAAGCAATGAAGAAGCAATATTAATAAAAATCTTAGGATATACGCAACAAGTTACAGTCATACAGTCAACATGGGAGGAAATGGGTGATAGGAATGATGAGAAAAACTAGTAGAATAGAAGTGCAGATTTAGTAGAAAGTCTGACATATACTATTTAATTCTATGTACAGTATATATGTCATGTGTACATACATATTACACATAGGCACACAAAATATACATTATCTACTATATAAACTGTATGTGTATGTACACACACACATAGCTCTTCTAAAATTATACACATTCAACATAATTTACTGTGATAGGAAAAACATACCCAGAACTCAGAAGGGAAAAAAAGCAAAAAATTCAAAATTTTCCTACCGATTCTGAATACCTGACCAAATTTTTTCTACCAGTTTTGCGTACCTGACCTTATCCGTAGGGCCCCCTCACTGGAATCATGGCCCTCAACTTATCCCCCACTATTTTAACTTTCCTACCTTTATTACATTCCCCCCCCCCTTTATAATTGTAATTTCCATGAGGTACTAAGCAATATACAGGCTTATCTAACATAACTTTTATCAATGGGAGCGGTTTTAAAATTGGAACCTGTTTTGCAACATTTCTTTTAATCTTCTCCTTTGACCTAGCCTGGGAAGGAATGGATTTACAATTAGGAGATCCTAAGAAATGTGGGAAGAAAGAGAAACTTGGAGGTTTCTAAATATATTATATTTAGAAAGAGGAATATAAGAAAGAAAACGTGCATGAGAAATGGAAAAGCCTTGTCACTGCATAAATAGTCAATATGAAGGCACAAGATTCAAGATTCAGGACTTCCGGGGGCGGGTCTACGGTGAGCAGGCGTGCGAGAGCAGAGCTCCGCTCTCCCAAGCCTGATTTTGCAGTTCGGGGGGTTGAAATTTGGCAGAATTTCGACGCAACCACGTTGGAGAGGTGGCTGAAGTAGCGAGGGTTCCTCCTAGCACGGAGGTGTGAAGCAAGCACCCCGTGTGCAGGAGTGAGAACCTCGCAAACCTCGAAGCAAGAGAGTCACCAAACAACATGGTGACGTTAGTGCTGTGACAGCCCAGCGTAACAGAGGAAGCAAGAGAGTGTAACTACAATCCTATTTACAAAGAAGAACCCAAGTATGATAACAAAAATATATATAGTCAAATTAATGGAAGATTAAGTTAAGAGAGAGCAGCAGCGTGGGACCCACCAAAGTTGGTTAGCGGCTACTCAGCGGTGGGGGAGAAAAGACTAAAAAAAAAAATTTCTACTGAGAAACCTGGAAGACCCGGAAGACGTTTGGAGTTAAAACCTAAAACAATAGGAGTGGACTAACAAGCACCCCGTGGAGGAGAAACCTGAAAAACAACTTAAATAACTTAACAACTGTTTGTGAGTTTTGTGACTAAAAGAAACGGTGGAGAATACTAACTTTTGAAAAAAAGAGCCAAACGACAGAGACTGCAGGAACTACAGAATTACAGCGGTAGTGACGAGACACGGAGATACGGAGGTTGCTGAGAGATCGGAAAAGGGAGGAAGTGCTCCAGAGTTTAAAGAAGCTTAAAGAACAAATGGTAAAGAGCTGAGGTCCACGACCAGAGGAATAAATAAACAGCAGCGGTGGAGTGTGCTTGGAAGTGAAGAAGGAGCCTGCAGAAGCTGACAAGATAAGCGGAAAGAGCCAAAAGAAGGTGCAGAGAAGAGGAACATCGGGGGAGGAGGAAGTTAGCTTAACTAAGCACTTATTTATATCTCTTTTCTCTCCTCTTTACCTTCCCTAAATCGAAAAAACTGACTAACTGATTTACTAATTAATTTTCTCCCTGATTAACGGATTAACTGATGACTTGCTATTTATAGCGGAAGAAAAAGAAATTTGACCGAACTTTGATTGAACTCTGATTGAACCTTGATTGAACCCTGATTGAACTCTGATATACTGAACCTGAATGTGAACTTAAAAATCTAAGGACGAAGAATTAGGTAAAACCCCACAACAAATAGAAAGGTTGATTATTATTATTTTCTGGATGAATTGAATCCCTATGAAGTGAATGGTATTAACGATACAACGAAATAAGTAATTAATCTGTATTCCTATTTCTATCTCAGCAATAACATATCTACAATATCTATACTTAGAATATATATATTAGCTTAATAATATTAATATTACTATTGAATATATTGAATTACATTGTATGAATTATACTGATCTATTGGAGTAAAGGAAGAGGGGGGAAAAAGGGGGGGAATATAAGAAAAGAACAATAACAATAACAGCTCAACAAGTAGCTCAATATTAAAAGTCTAACTGCGCATTATATACCTTAAATCTAACTATATATTAGACTCATCTGATTTCAAGAAAATATTAGACATTCAAGTTAAGAATCAATTAAAAAGATTAAAATGGCAACTTTCCAGAAATATACAAAAAAACCATCTGGCTCCCCCTCAACCCAAAAATCAATAGTTAGCATGTTAGCAACAGAAAAGGCCAGCAGTACTGGTAATATTAGCAACACCCCACAAACAACGCAGGAGGCATTAATGGCAATTCAAGAAACAATGCTCAAACTGGAGGAAAAATTAGATAGGAACCATGAGGCAATGAGGGAAGATATGCAAAAAATGGACAATAAAATTGAAATAATCCATCAAATTTTGGAAAAAAATGAAAGGAGAATAGAACAAATTGAAAAGAAAGTAGAACAAAATGACAAAAAAGTAGTAACAATGGATGATAAATTGATGCAATTAAATAGAGAGTTAGAAGAATCAATAATTAATTTTGAGGTCGATAGAGCAGAATTTTACGTCAGATTCCAAAATGTAGAAGAAGAGAAAGATGAGAATTTAGTAGAGACAATGACAGAAATGATAGCTAATATATTACAAAAAGATAAACAAGAAACAGCTAATGGAATAGATGAGATTTACAGGGTGAACACTAACTACGCCCGAAAACATAAGCTTCCTAGGGAAGTACACGTGAGATGTGTAAAAAAGGAGATTAGAAATGAAATATTGAAAATTACAAAAGACGAAGCAATAATTCATAATGGGAAGGAAATCAGAGTTCTTAAGCAAATCCCAAAAAAATTAAGGGACAATCGAAGGGGATACCGACCGTTGGCAGATTTGTTAAATCAAAGTAAAATTACCTTCAGATGGATGCTTATCACATGGAAGAGGAAAAAAATAAAAGTAAATAACGAACTAATGGCACAGGAATTTTATGATGAATTAATAGCGGAAGAGAGGGTGGAAACAGGAAGTCAAAAAGAGATAGAAGAACCCCAGGTAGAATCAGATAGCGGGAAAGAAGGAACTTCTAAAGATATAGTACAGGAGGAAGAAAGAATATTGACAAGAGCACAGAAAGAAAACAGGACAAACAGAAGACAAATAAGGAATTAAAGGGGGATGGGAACAGAAATTAAATTAATCTCAATTAATGTAAATGGCTTAAACTCATTTATGAAAAGAAATAGTATATTCAATAAATTACAAAAACAAAATTTAGACATTGTTTGTCTACAGGAAGTACACATTCCACAAAAAAATGAAAAGCAATTAGAAAATGAGAAAATTGGGAAAGTATTTACGTCCTTATCACATAACAAAAAAAGAGGGATTGCAGTTTACGTTAAAAAAGAATTAGATCCAAGGAAAATATATGCAGATAAAAAGGGAAGAACTTTAATCATGACAGTTAAAATTGTTAATGTATTTGTATCATTAGTAGTAATTTATGCACCAAATAAAAATTTAAAAAAATTCTTCTATAACTTGCACCAGAAACTGATTGAATTAGAAGTAGAAGACATTTGCATGATAGGTGACTTTAACGGTATTATCGATCCCATTAAGGATTACAAAAGTGCTAATAAAAATCGATATAAAAAAAGAAAAGTACTGCCAAAAACGTTTGATCAGATGTGTGAAGAATTAAACCTGAGGGATTGTTGGAGAACAAGGAACCAAAATAAAAAAGAATATACATTCTACTCCAATGCGCACCAAAGTTGGTCTAGGATTGATATGGCGTGGGTTAATAATAAGATAGGAAACTTAATAAAACGAATTCAAATTGATAAAAACGATTGGGCTGATCATAACCCAATAAAAATTATATGGAATGAGGAGGAGAAAAAAAATAGGAGTTGGAGATTAGATCTACAATTATTAAAAGAACAAGAATATATAGATTGGATTGAAAGAGAAATGAAATTATTTTTAAAAGAAAATAACAATCCAGATACCTCCCTCCAGAATTTATGGGATACAGCAAAAGCCTATCAAAGAGGTTTAACAATAGCCTATAAATCAAGAAAAAACAAGGAAAAAAGACAAAATCAAAAAGAGTGGATATTTAAATTAGGAAAATTAGAAAAAGAATCCCAAAAAGACCCAGGAAACCCAAATATAAGGCAACAAATTATGCTGATAAAACACAAACTAGAATTAATAGAGATAGAAGAAGTAACTAAGAAACTAAGAGAAGTAAAACAAAATCAATTTGAGCACGCAAATAAACCTGGCAGATGGCTATCGTATAAATTGAGGAAAGAAAGAGAGAAGAAATTAATCCAACAATTAACAGATAAAAAAGAAATAACACATTACCAGTTAAAAAAAAAGAAAGAAATTGCATTAGAATACTATAAAGAATTGTATAGTGAAGAAAATATTAAGGAAGAAGATATATTAAAATATTTAGAGACATGTAAAATCAATTTAATAAGTAAAGAAGATAAAGAAATATTAAACAAAGAAATAACAAAAGAAGAATTGGAAAGAACAATTATGAAACAGAATAATAATAAAACACCAGGCCCAGATGGCTTCCCAATTGAATTCTATAAAGCAACATTCCATGTAACGGGAGAATTATTATTAGAAATTTATAATAAAATGTTAACGAACGGAGAATGCCCGGTATCATGGCAAGAAGCTAACATAACGCTGATACATAAAGAAGACACAGATCCAAAGTATATTAAGAATTATAGACCAATATCTCTGTTAAATGTAGACTACAAAATTTATATGGCAATAATAGCAGACAGATTTAAAAAAATATTAAACAAAATAATACACTCTGATCAGAATGGTTTCTTACCTAACAGACAAATTAGAAATAATATAAGAATTACATTAAATATGCTAGAATATTATGAAAGCCATAATGATAAGGAGTTTGCAATGCTATTTCTAGATGCTGAGAAAGCCTTCGATAACCTCAATTGGAACTTTTTCAAAAAATTAATAAATACTATGGATTTAGGAGAGAACTTTGAAAATACAATAAATAAAATATACTCCAAACAAAAGGCAAGGATAATTATAAATGGAGATTTAACCAATACATTCGATATTAAAAAAGGAGTGAGACAAGGCTGTCCACTATCTCCCTTAATATATATAATGTCTATAGAAATACTATTAAACCGAATTAGAGGGGAATCATCAATACAGGGCACCCAAATTAAACAACAAATTTATAAAACACAGGCCTTCGCTGATGATCTGGTCTTCTTCTTAGAGAATCCAGTTAGCTCAATGATATATTTAGTAAAAGAATTAGAGAACTATGGGAAAGTGGCCGGCTTAAAAATAAATAGGAACAAAACTAAAATATTAACCAAGAATTGTAATCAAGATTTAAACAAATTATTAATAAAAGAAACAGGTTTTCAAATAGAAAAGAAAATTAAATATCTAGGGATTTGGTTTACGACAAGGTATTCTTCACTGAAAGAACTAAATTATACAAAATTATTAACAAAAACAAAAGAAGATTTAGAAAAATGGTCAAAGTTAAATCTATCCTTAATGGGAAGGATCAATACAATAAAGTCTAATATACTTCCAAGGTGGCTCTATCTCTTCCAAACAGCACCAATACAACTAAACAAATCGTTCTTTGCTAAAATAAATAAAATAATTTCTAAATTTATCTGGTGCAATAAAAAACCTAGAATAAACATGAAAGCCCTACAAGATTTAAGAACAAGAGGAGGATTCGGTTTACCCAACTTAGAAATATACTACCAAGCCACTAAATTACTATGGATTAAAGAATGGGTCAACCTTGAAAATCCTAGAATTCTAACAATAGAAGGCCACGATATAAATGAAGGATGGCACGCACATTTGTGGGAAAAAGAACACTCAAAACATTCTCACTTTAAACAACACCAAATTCGGAATACACTATTGACACACTGGCGGAAAGTCAGGAAAAAATACTATAATGAAATTCCCAGATGGCTATCCACTCTAGAAGCTCAAATTCACCCAAACATAATAAGCCAAGAACAAAAAATAACCTACGAAGCCCTATTAAACACTAAAGGAAGTCTTAAAACTAGAGAAAGACTTAAAGAGGAAGGTATAGTAATAGATTGGCTTCCATATTACCAAATTCAAAGCAGATATAAAAGGGACTTGGTACAATTTGGAATATGTAATAAACAAAATGAAATAGACAAAATATTGACAGGATCTGACAAAAAATTTATAACTAAAATGTATATTTATCTATTAAACTATGAAAACATTGAAGAAATTGTTAAACCTAACATGATATCTTGGATGACCAACTTTGGATATGCAATTCAGCTAGAAGACTGGGAAAAACTATGGTCAGTTAATTATAAGATGACTTTGTCAACACCATATAAAGAAAATCTTTATAAAATGTTCTTCCGATGGCATTATGCGCCAGCACGCCTAGCCAAAATGAATGTAAACATTAGTAACAAATGTTGGAAGTGTAAAAAAGAAGTGGGAACATACTACCACATATGGTGGCAATGTAACGAAGCAAAAACATTTTGGATTCAAATTAGGGCATGGATGGAAGAAATATTGGGCTATAAAATTGAAATAAAACCGGAAATGTATTTATTAGGCATAATTAGAGGCAAACATAGCAAAGAAAATTACTACTTAATAAATCACTTACTTACTGCTGCAAGATTAGCATATGCACAAGTCTGGAAACAAGACAAGATTCCAAACAAAGAAACGGTAATTAAAAAAATATTAGACTGCGCCAAATTTAGCAAATTAACATACGAAATTCAAAACCAACAAAATAAGGACTATTACAAAGTGTGGGAAAAAATTTACAACTGGGTGGAAATCAAGAAAAAGGTATAGTAAATAGAATTGTTAAAAAATAAATCTTGTAAATATATTAAGTGTAAATGTTTAATGTTGTATTGTTTGATGTCTAAATGTTTGTAAGTCATATAAAATAAAATAAAAATATTAAAAAAAAAAAAAAAAAGATTCAAGATTCAATTTTTTATATGGAAATGCAATGTTTTCTAAGGCCAGTTTGGCTATTATCAGATTCCGTATAACTGTATGCAATTATATTTAACACTGATGAGGGCATATTTTTAAAAAAATTAAAAAAATAAATTTTTAAAAATTAAAAATATTTTTTAAAATTAAAAATATTTTTTAAAATTAAAAATATTTTTTTAAAATTAAATGTGGAAATGGGGTTTTCACTGAGGTCTCTTGAGCAAGTTTTACATCAGGGCCTCTCCAAACCTTCTGCTCATTGACCCCTTTATGAAGTTCTAGATTATTCAACAATACCCAACGTTTTTACAGTGGTCCCTTGACTTTTGCAGGGGATACGTTCCAAGACTGCCCACGAAAGTGAAATTTCTGTGAAGTGGAGATGCTCCCTTCCTTCCTTCCTACCCCTCCCTCCTCCATTCCTGGTTTTACTTACCCCCAGGACTCGTAGGGGCAATGGGGCAGCAAGCTGGGGGCTTTGTTCTGCTCACTGCCAATGTCTCCCATGGTGGCGGTGGCAGGACCAGTGCTCAGGATCAGGGCAGGGGAAGGGGAAGCTCAAGGCAAGAGGGATCCAGGCCAGGACTCGAAGCCGGGATTCCAGTCCAGTCAGCTGGGAGGTCAGACGCTACCACTAAGGGAGATAGCTTAGGTGGGTGGGGGAAGAATAGGCGGCAGTGGGCGGCAGTAAGACTCAGCTTCAAGTGGAGCATACCAGTGCTCCGAGAATTAAAGGGGAGGGATCGGGAGGCTGGGGCGGAAGCGGAGCTTTTATGTAAAGAAGCAAAACAGCTGCGGGGAGGAGGAGAGTTAAAACGCACAGCATTGTACATTGGGTGGCCGCAGGAAAACCCATTTTGTTCAAGAAAACCACAGAGTATTTTTTTAATTAATATTTTTTGAAAACCCGTGGTATAGTCTTTCCGTGAAAGTCGGACTCACGAAAGTCAAGCCCCCAACTTGCTGCCCCATTGCCCCTACGGGCACCACTGTATTATATGAAGATAATTTAATAAATACTAGTTTAACTGATAGTACTACAAATAATAAGAGCAAGAGTAACCTTTGGTTAGAATCTCTGGAGAGGGATCATTTTAGGGAAGCCTATTCTACATGAACCCAACTTTATGTTCAATTCTATCTCCTTCATCGTCATACAGGAGTGGGTTCCACTTACCTTCACCACTGGTTTGCATCGCGATGTTGCGCGCACACTCACTCATTCTACTCACATATAAGCGTGCATCCCTTGTGCAATTTTACATCCGTGCATGCTCCGTACCTCAAATCATCCTGAAACCCAGCTGAGGAGCTGATCAGCTGATCAGCCGCCCCGAGTTTTCGGACAGGGGCGGCATACAAATCCAAATAATAAACAAATAATAAATAAATATGCTTCGGGGGAAGGAATAAAAATTGACATTGAACCGGGGGTGGGTGGGAGAGTCCTTTTAGAAGCAGCAGAGCAGGAAAATACTTCAAAACGGTTAAAAATTTGCTTTAACAAAATCACAAACAGAGATGGCGGCACCCATGGACCGGCACCAGTTGATGCAGTTCAGTGATGTCACCAGCAGGTAACTACCAGTTTAGCTGATCCAGTCCAAAACTGGAGGAACTCACCCCTGATACAGAACTAGGAAGAGAAGTTCTATGCCCATTCTGCTCAAGTTGTGCTCTTGAATGACCTACAGAACCTGTTGTGAAAATAGCTTGCTCCTCTGTGGGAGAAAGGAAAAAAATCCACCTCCCTCACTTGTTACCTGGAACCTTGACAATAACACTGTGACATAGTGCCATAACATTTTAAATGGTTCAAAGTATAGCCAAAATTCTTTCCGTCCTTCTTGCAACAGTTGGAAGTTAATAAGCCAGTGTTATTAACTCCATGTTCAAAAGGGCAAAGAAGAGAACGGTGAGACTGTATTTGCATTCTAAGCATTGCATTCTTGCCTAGTGAACAAACTTTGACGTGGAGGATTAACTGAGTTCGTGGCTTGGCATGAACCAAACTGGCTGGGTTCACATAACATGCTAGATTAGATTATGGTTGGTTGAATTGTAATTCAGTGTGTTATACCTTTATGGCTTTAGGGTAGAACTTTTCAATTGCTGGTTCTGGGTTTTTTTCCCCTTCACTATGTTTGTTTGTTTGTTTGTTTTATTTGTCAAACATGTATAGGATAGTAGTACTTTGTATAAACACAACATAAGTAAAAAGTAACGATAAAAGAGGACAATAGGACAGGGACCATAGGTCAGTGGTGCACTTATGCACGCCCCTTACAGACCTCTTAGAAACGGGGAGAGTTCAACTGTAGACAAACTAAGGTTAAAGTTTTTGGGGTTGGGGGAAAAAACAGAGTCAAGTAGTACATTCCAAGCATTGATCACTTTATGGCTTAAGTCGTATTTTCTGCAGTCCAGATTCAGGCGATTTACATTGAGTTTGAGTCTATTATGTGCTCATTTATTGTTTCAGTTAAAGGTAAAGTAGTAATTAACAGGAAGGACATTTCGGTATATGATTTTATGAATGACATTTAGATCATATTGGAGGCAATGTAATTGTAAATTGTCTAATCCCAATATTTCAAGTTTGGTGGAATAAGGTATTTGGTTGCAAGCAGAGGAGTGAAGGACTCCTATTGTGAGATATTTCTGGATTCTCTCAGTTGTATTAATGTCTGATGTGCAATGCGGTATGTTAGCAGTAAGTGTGGCTGCAGAGAATATATCCTTTAATTGAGAAGTGCTAGTGATTTCCTAACAACCTGGCTTAAAGGGAAGTCTTGTTTTTAGATTACAAGCAGAGGTACTCAAAATTGTATCATAGGAATGGTGCTTCTCAGGCAACTTGTGATGATGGGGAAAAGTGGGAATTCCCCTCAAGGTTTGGTTTGACTTTGCCTTCCCTTTTTTAAAAAACAGTAACATAAACATTTAAAAAAATATTTTCTGGGGCTTATGTGGTGACATATCTCTTTTTCCAACAGCTGTAGCAACTCTTCAAGCAACTTTGCGGACTAGGAATGTTTTCTAAAATATCAGCTGTTGTAATTCTGGTGCTTAGTAACATCTGGGAAGTTTATTTTTATTGACAGATTAGTGTAGCATCATGATAAGGAGAAGTATTATTTACTCACATTGAGTAAATAAACAATGTCCCAGAAGGCACTAGGATAATCCCAAATGCATGGACTTTGTAAGATCCACCGTTATATTTATTTACTTGATTATTTTATTTTATTATTTTTAGCAATTATTTTAAAAATATCAAGAAGAGCAAGTAGAAAAAAATTAAGGAAGATTAGCAAGCAATATAATAAATTATAAAATGAAGTACTATTAGATTAGTGTTTTGCTGGATTTTAGTACTCCCTGATATTATTAAAATCCAGTATTTAATAATTAACAAAATAGCCTATATAATATGAATCATAAATCACAGTAATTTTTTTCTGCCTAATCTAAACATTTTATCCCTATTTAATTCAATTCAATTCAATTTATTAGATTTGTATGCCGTCCCTCTCCATAGACTAGGGGCGGCTCACAACAATAATAACACAATATATAACAAATCTAATAATTAAAAATTACTAAAAAACCCTTATTAAAAAGAAAACATACATACACACAAACATACCATGCATAAACTGTATAGGCCCGGGGGAGATGTCTCAGTTCCCCCATGCCTGGTGGCAGAGGTGGGTTTTAAGAAGTTTACGAAAAACAAGAAGGGTGGGGGCAATTCTAATCTCCAGGGGGAGCTGGTTCCAGAGGGTTGGGGCGGCCACAGAGAAGGCTCTTCCCCTGGGTCCCACCAGACGACATTGTTTAGTTAGATATATACCCACTAAAACCCTCATTGTGTATTGGACCGAATGAATGAATGAATGAATGAATGAATGAATGAATGAATGAATAAATAAATAAATAAATAAATAAATAAATAACCTCATGTGAAAGTTGGAGACTTTACCTCAAGAGACCCTCCCAGTTATTAAAACTGTTAAACAAAAGATTGGTGAAATCCATCACAGTTCTATAAATAAAGGTAATTTGAGTGGAGGAAATTACACATGCCAATGCTGTCGGTCCCACTCAAAAAAGAACCATGCAGTTCTGTTGTTATCAGAGAAAGTGGAGTCCCCAGCTGTTCTAGGAACCAGCAGCATCGTAGCTACCTGGGGACAGGCGTCTTTAGCAAGTCTTTCAGCTCCACAAACCTCTCACTCTCCTGCAAAATACAGAAAGTGGATGGCATGTATTCACTGAGAAAACTAGGACCCACCTAAAACAAAGAAGGATGGAATACACGGTATCTTATGGGCTTTTACATCCAGGAACTCTTAAAATGTGTTGGATCATATTGCCTGTTATCCCTAGCCACCATAATCCAGGCAGCTAGTTAGTGGGTTGGTTTCCTCAGAGAAATCTTCCATTTCTAAATCTGCTTGCAAGATCACAGGGAACTAATCAGTTCACTCTCTGAAAGGCCTCGCAGGCTCATTCACGTAATACAGCTGGATTGAAGCCAGCATACAGTTGTGCTCCGGGGGAAATCGCAGGGAATTGTCTTCTGTGCATTTTTGGACATGTCAGTTGGCAGCAGACATAGCAAAAAGCTGCTATCTTTGCAAAGATGCTGAGTGATTCCACCAGTTCCATTCAAAGGACATAACATTACAGGAGCAACCAAGACTTTTAAGGGTTCGAGATCAGTGATATGGTTCCATTTTTTCCAGGAGATTAATGCTACACGGTGAAAATGTGTTGGTAGAAGCGCTATCTAAAAAAGATGGTTAAGAGAAATCATTTCTTTTTCAGATTTTCACATTTATTTTATTTATTGATTGATTATATTTGTATGCCGCCTCTCTCCGAAGACTCAAGGTGGCTCACAACACAACAATAACACAATACATTACAAGTCTAATAATAAAATTTAAAAACAATTTAAAAACATGAATAAACATAACCAATGTTATAAAGTCATAAGCAAGTTTTCTTTTCTTTTTCAGATTTTCAGGCAGATTCAGAAGCTGTGGCAATATCTCCGGGACCGCCTTCTGCCGCACGAATCCAAGCAACCCGTTAAGTCCCACAGAGTTGGCCTTCTCCGGGTCCCGTCGACTAAACAATGTCGGCTGGCAGGACCCAGGAGAAGAGCCTTCTCTGTGGTGGCCCCGACCCTATGGAACCAGCTCACTCCGGAGATCAGGACTGCCCCCACCCTCCTTGTCTTTCGTAAACTCCTTAAAACCCACCTCTGCCATCAGGCATGGGGGAACTGAGACATCTCCCCTTGGACTATGTAGTTTTATGTACAGTATGTTTGTGTGTATGCTTTTTAAATAATGGATTTTTAAATTTTTAACATTAGATTTGTTATTGTATATTGTTTTACTGCTACTGTGAGCCGCCCCGAGTCTGTGGAGAGGGGCGGCATACAAATCTAATAAATAAATAAATTAAATAAATTCGCTAGTTGATGCTGTTTCAAATTTCAAATATAAATGGAACCAAAAACACGTCAGGATTACCAGGAGCAACAAAATTCCCAGTGACATGTAAACAGCTAACAATGGATTCAGCATGATTTTCTTTCCAAGGAAGGATTTGATGATTTATTTCATAATTTCGACAGGTCTTATGCCAGTGATGGCGAATCTTTTTTTCCTTGGGTGCATGCGTAGGTGTCCATACCCCTAATTCAATGCCTGGGGAGGGCAAAAACACCCCCTGGAGGCCCACTGGAGGCTCTGGGATGGCGTTTTTTTGCTTCCAGAGAGCCTCTGGCAGGATGGGGGAGGCCATTTTTACCCTCCCCTGGCTCCAGGGAAGCCTTTGGAACAGAGGTCTTCAAACCTGCCAAGTTTAAGACCTGTGGACTTCAACTCCCAGATCCAGCTGGCTGGAGAACTCTGGAAGTTGAAGTCCACAAGTCTTAAACTTGCCAAGTTTGAAGACCTCTGCTTTGGAGCCTAGGGAGGGTGAAACAGGAGCCTACTGGGCCCACCAGAAGTTGGGAAAAGGACATTTATGGCCTCCAAAAGGCTTCCAGGGGGCGGAGAAGTTGTTTTCATCCTCCCCAGGCATTGAAAGTTGATTGTGGATACTCGCGCATGCATGATAGTGCGTTTGTATGCTTTTTTTGCACCCGAGGAAAAAAAGGTTCACCATCACTGCTCTAGTCCCTTTCCATCTGGATTTCCCTTACCTATACAAGCAACCTCATCCTACCTCCACATTCAAACATTCTTTCCCCCAACCCTGAGCCAAAACAGTTCATATTGGAATGCTGGCTGTTATTTTTGAAAAAGTTAAGCAAAAAACGAACATATTTTTTGGAGTATAAGAGACATCTTTTTTAAAAACAAAAAACAAAAAAGAGGGTGAAAATCTGGGTGCATTTTATACACCGAATGTAGCCATACCCAGCCACTTCCACCCTTTGGTCTCTGCCTCCCAGCAATTCATCTCATTGCAGCAAACAGCACAGAGCTTGATTAGCACAAGCAACTCATTATCAGCCTCCTGAACCACAGCTGATTCAAGATGCTGCAGGCAGGCCACATGTGAAAACTGAAAGTGAGACTATCTGCAAGGAGGCAAATTGCTGGGAGGTTGAGGCAGAGACAGAATTTTATTTCTTGTGCTAATGAGATTGCTGAAACTGGATACAAGAAGATAAGTCAATAACTATAAATGTCTATAGAATGTTCAAATTATTCAAATTATTTATTTTAAAATAAATACTTGATCTGAAGAGGCCCAGTGCTATTGTATCTTCTTTTAAATAAAAGAGAATGACATATACTTCCAGAAAGCCATATCAATTTTAACGATCTGTAAAGTATAATCTGAAATGTAACAGTGTCCTGTCTTAGTATAAGATAAGGCAGCTGAGTTAAACCCTGATTTTGTCATGTTTGGAGTAGATCTATTTAAATACTGTAATTGGGAGGAGTTAGTGTGACTACATTTAAGAAAACTTTCTGACAATAATATACTGCAATAATATACATTTCTCCAATTCTTTGCTATTTCTATGGGTCAGACACATGCACAGAAATACACAGCAAACAGTATATATCATCTGTACTATTTGCTGTTTACTGGGAGGCAAATTGCTGGGAGGCATTTTTTTTTCCCTCCCCCAAAATTAAGGGGTGTCTTATACCCTGGTGTGTCTTATACTCCAAAAAATATAATATTTTAATTTTATTTCTGGCTGTCTTTTGTTTTATGCCATGAAGTACTTTGACTTAAAAATGGGACTGACTTAGAATAAACCAATCGATGAAGGAATAAAGAGCTATGCAACTCTCTTTAAAACCATGCCCCCTACTCTGGTGACATTTCTGAGCCAGCATGGTTGGCTCAGGAATTCTGGGAATTGAAGTCATAACAGAGCCAAAGCTTAGAACTATGTCGCCTAAAACACGATCTAAGTATTGCCCACAAGATCATATGCTGCAACGTTCTACCTGTCAATGACTACTTCAGCTTCAATCGCAACAACACAAGAGCATGCAACAGACTCAAACTTAATATTAACCGCTCCAAACTTGACTGTAAAAAATATGACTTCAGCAACCGAGTTGTCAAAGCGTGGAACTCATTACCTGACTCGGTAGTGTCAACCCCTAACCCCAAAAAATTTTCCCTTAGACTATCCACGATTGACGTCTCCAGGTCCCTTAGAGGTCACTAAGGGGCGTGCATAAGTGCACCAGTGTGCCTTCCGTCCCCTGTCCAATTGTCTCTCCTTATCTCATTTATCTTTTCTTCCTTTCAAATATGTTCACCTACACTTTTATATCTTTTCTTCTATTCTTTTCTTTATTTATATTATTACATATCTATTCTCTTCAATGTGTATTATGTATTGGACAAAATAAATAAATAAAAATAAAATAAATACATTTTATAATGTTGACTGTAATCCCCTTCCACAAACACTTATGCACCTTACAAGGGCACATATAAAGATAAGTTGTTCCTTCTACTATCACCAACTTACACATTTTTAAATCAACAGTTACACATAACTTCTTTGACCTCATTTCAGGGAAACCAAGTGTCGATTAACAGCACACAATAAAGGATGGCTTAATTTACAGACTCACTTAGCTTTCTCGTGTGAATATGAAAAGAGATGCAGCCTCTACTTCACCCTTTCTAGTTGGAAGTATTGCTAGCATATTAGTGGAGGAGAGGGAGTATGGAGGTGGGGGGAGTATGGAGTTGATTGCACCTGCAATAGCTACGCCTTGCTCTAGGGCAACATATGAGAAACCGATTCCCTGGCTGTCGACTGCTTGATAGAACATCCTGTTCCAACGTCTCCTTTCCTTGCTAAGAAGCACCATAAGTGGGTAATAAACAGGTAGGCAATCAGGTAATATTCTTGGCTCAGCTCTGCGCTCAGTCATCAGTGCTCCCTGGAGTCTTTCTCATGCACTACCAGTTATTAACTTAATTGTCTTTGAGACATTGATGGGACAATGATTGCACACAGAAGTGCTAACTCACCTCTTAAAAAGAGACAAAGACCTACCTAATTTCCATAGATGTGGATAACTAAGACATTTCCCTGCCTCCAGCCTGTATCTATTTACTCCAAAGAATTCCCTCTGCCTGGGAATTGTACCTAAGCGTTAGGGTTGTGGAGGTGTGGTTTCAGAGAAAGATACAGTATGCTTTAAGGAGCAGACTATTTCTTATGCAAATAAACTAAAATAAACAAGAGTTAGCTGTTAATAGCTATTCCGTTCATTTCAAACATTAAGTTTAATGTTAAAGCACTTTCTTTGCAATAGCAACATTTTACCCTTAGACTATCCAAGGTTGACCTCTCCAGATTCCTAAGAGGTCAGTAAGGGGCGTGCATAAGCACACTAGTGTGCCTTCCGTCCCCCGTCCTATTGTCTCTCCTATATCTCCTATATCTTCTCTTCTATCCCTTTAACTTTCCTTCTATTCTCTCATAGATATACCCTATTTCTATATTTTCTATTCTATTCTTTTCTTGATACATTTTACTTTGAGTGTATCCCCTATAACCTTCATTGTGCATTATTGTGTTTTGGACCAACCAACCAACCAACCAAATAAGTAAGTAAATAAGTAAGTAAGTAAGTAAGTAAGTAAGTAAGTAAGTAAGTAAGTAAGTAAGTAAGTAAGTAAGTTACTTAGTAAGTTAGTAAGTTAGTAAGTAAGTAAGTAAGTAAATAAATAAATAAACAAACAAACAAACAAACAAACAAAGCCGGATTTAATCCCTAACTTTTCCAGTTACAAGAACAAGTAATGGATACAAATTGGCTCTAGATTTTAACACTTCAATTTGCTGAATTTTCTTCATTTCTCAGACTTCCAAAATCAGTTGCATGTTTTCTGCCAGCCCCTAGTATTGATGCTAATGAAACTGCATTCCAGCATTATCCTGGGTTTGCTGGAATTTGTTTTCCCACGGAGGGCTTGTTTTCAAGACGTCCATTTCTTTGTTCCTATTTTAGCATGTCATTCAGCCTCGCTAGAAGAAATATCCTGGGATGGAATGTTCTTGCTATGCATGTCTCACAGGCAAGCTTTGCTATTTGTTTATTTAAAATATTTATAGGGCCACCCATGTTAAGCAACTGCAGGAGGCTCACAGCAACAATGAAATATATAAATTAAACAATCATAAAACCATAAAAAACAATAAAACAAAACTCCTGCGCCTTAATTGTCCCCTTGGGATGCCCCACAGCAAGCTCAGTTGCTCTCCTTCCATACTATCTACTATATAATACAATCCCAATGTCACAAGGGGGAAAAACAGGTTTTAAATGGCCTTCCAGATGGCTAGAAGACTGTGTGTCTCTTGAATTTCCAGCAAGACGATTTAAGGGCAGCCATGAAAAAGGCCCACTTCTGAGATTTCACTAGATGGCAAGTGAAATAATTAATAATAATAATAATTTATTGGATTTGTATGCCGCCCCTCTCCGCAGACTCGGGGCGGCTAACAACAATAATAAACACAACATGTACAACCCAATAATAAAAAACAACTAAAAACCCCTATTATAAAACCAAACATACACACAAACATACCATGCATAACTTGTAATGGCCTAGGGGGAAGAGCTATCTCAACTCCCCCATGCCTGGCGGTATAAATGAGTCTTGAGTAGTTTACGAAATACAGGGAGGGTGGGGGCAGTTGTAATCTCCGGGGGGAGTTGGTTCCAGAGGGCCGGGGCCGCCACAGAGAAGGCTCTTCCCCTGGGGCCCGCCAAATGACATTGTTTAGTCGACAGGACCCGGAGAAGGCCAACTCTGTGGGACCTTATCGGTCGCTGGGATTCGTGCAGTAGCAGGTGGTTCCGGAGGTAATCTGGTCCAATGCCATATAGAGCTTTAAAGGTCATGACCAACACTTTGAATTGTGACCGGAAACTGATCGGCAGCCAATGAAATATTTGGCATATTCCAAAAGAAATTCAAGATCTAATTGTGCAACCCGGCCTGGGGCTGCCACTGAACTACAGGCTTAGTGAGATGGTTGTGTAGGGCATGTTTTGTTTGCTTTGTTTGTATATTTGGCTTGTTTGTTTCTTTGTTTGTATCCCAGCTTCATTAGTTTTACAAATAACTGAAGATGGCAAACATATCCAACACACACCTTCCTCCTTCTGTTTTCCCCATAACCCTGTGAGGTGGGTTGGACTGAAAGACCACTTGGCTCAAAATCACCCAGATAGCTTTCATGGCTAAGACAGGACTTATAAAGAACTCTCTCACTTTCTAACCTAGTACACTAAAAACTGGACCAAACCATCTCTTCTTTACTTTTAATGTTAAAATAATCCAGGTCCTCCATTCAAGCGGGGAGAATGGAGACTGATGATTGGCTGAGCTATCTGGTAGCGCCAGGGGAGGGATTCCTATTACTGCCACTACTGGTGTGCTGCATGTGCAGCTTTGGTTGTTGTTGTTGTTGTTGTTGTTGTTATTATTATGTCAATACAACACAGCAAACGAGATCACCATGCTGGATTTCATATTTCATCACCAGTCAGGCGCTTCCTAAGCACCTAGGACTGCGTGATGTAGCGGCGAATTATGTTTGCCGATCCCAGTAAAGCAGCCTTTTGCAATTGACAGATGGAGATTTTGTCAATTCTGATGGTTTTCAAATGTCCGCTGAGATCCTTTGGCACTGCGGCCAGCGTACCAAGTACCACTGGGACCACTTTCACTGGCTTATGCCAGAGTCGTTGCAGCTTGATTTTTAGATCTTCATATTTCACTAATTTCTCTAGCTGCTTCTCCTCAATTCTGCTGTCCCCTGGGATTGTTGTTATTATTATTATTATTATTATTATTATTATTATTATTATTATTATTATTTTTATATTTGTATGCTGCCCCTCTCCGGAGACTCGGAGACTAACTTGCATGCACGCATGTCCCAGCATGGTTTTGCTTCTGCCATTGCTCAGGAAACCAAATTTTGTGAGGGGACACGCGTGCGCATGAGATTTCAGCCAAAAATGCTGAAATCTCACGCATGTGCACGTCCCCTCACAAGGTTTTGCTTCCCATGCATGTGCAGAAGCAAAACCACACTGAGAAGCAAACGCACACAAGCTAACTGAAGCTGTGCACACAGTGTAGTGATTGTTACCAGTGCACCATCCTTTACCATACCAGTAGCAACCCGCTACTGGATAGCTCCCTATAAAAGGGTTAGCTGTCAGACTGGCTCTCTGCTTAATCTTTGTACAGCGGTACCTCTACTTAAGAACTTTTCCAGATAAGAACCGGGTGTTCAAGATTTTTTTGCTTCTACTTAAGAACCATTTTCTACTTAAGAATCTGAGCCCGGAAAAATTTCCCAGGAAATTTGAGAGCGGCACGAAGGCCCAGCCAGTTTTCTGTCATTCCCCCTTTAATCCCGGCCATCTCGGGCTTTTTTGGGTTGCCAGGGGAGCCTTTCGGTGGTGCTTAAGGAGGCTTTGGCAGTCCAGAGAGAACAAAGCATTTTCCTTTCTCTGGACACTTGGAGAGCGAATAAACCTCTGCCAGCACCCAGAGAAAAGAAACTCTCCCTTCGCTCTGGGCAGCCCAAAGCAATGGAGCGTTTTCCTTTCTCTGGGCGCTGCCTCAGAGTCGCTCTTTTTTTAAAAAAAACCCTTAAAATTTTTGACTTTTTTTGATTCCCCTCACCTCACCTTCTTCCTTCAGCAGCGACTGTCCTCCTCCTCTTCTTCCTCCTCCTCCTCCCATCCAAATTCCAAGCTTTTATTTCTTTCCTAATGGATTTGCACGCATTATTTGCTTTTACATTGATTCCTATGGGAAAAATTGCTTCTACTTAAGAACGTTTCTACTTAAGAACCTGGTCACGGAACGAATTAAGTTCTTAAGTAGAGGTACCATTGTACATAGTTACATAAAGAGCTGTTGTCTGAAACCTGCCTCCAGCCTCTTCACTCACCAGATATAGGATAGGATACTTAGGATACTTATTACTGTGTTTTTTATATTTTTGCTTTCACTGTTATTATATTTTATCTACTTTTGGCTGCCCAGAGTCGCCTTCGCTTTGATAAATAAACCCTTATATACATAAATAATTACACACATAAATACATTGCCTGAAATATACAAGGGTAAATGGAGAGTGAATAAATAAGTGTTTGTGCAACATTGATAGGTGGGGGTGAAGTTAATTAATCTTTTAATCATTAGCATGAATGTGACACAGCTCATAGGTGCCAGGCAGTTGAAAGAAGAGGTGACTTTTACCCTTGTCAACCATAGTAAACTCTTCCATTAATTATCTTGCCTCGTCTGCTGTGAAATACAATTCAACACAATTGAAATCGTACTTCCTGCAGGTCTGGAGAAATGGCAGCTCACAGGATTTAAGAAAATCCTTTTTAACAAGGTTGTAGAATCACAGGGCTGGAAGGGACCTCAGGGGTATTCTAATCCAATCCCCATCCTGCGCAGAAAATTGCATTTATTCCCCACCTTTATTGAGTCAAGGCGATGAACATACCTAATATTCTTTCCTCCTCCTCCTCCTCCTATTTTTGCATTCCCTTCCCACAGTGGATCAGAAATTTATGCTGTTGAAGATTGAGAGAGGAAATAAAATACAGTGTTCCCTCGATTTTCGGGGGGGATGCGTTCCGAGACCGCCCGCGAAAGTCGGATTTCCGCGAAGCAGAGATGCGGAAGTAAATACACTATTTTTGGCTATGAACAGTATCACAAGCCTTCCCTTAACACTTTAAAACCTTAAATTGCAATTTCCCATTCCCTTAGCAACCATTTAGATTATTACCATGTTTATTTATTAAAGTTTATTAAAAAAATATTTATTAAAGGCAGATGAAAGTTTGGCAATGACATATGACATCATCAGGCAGGAAAAAAATGTGGTATAGGAAAAAAACCCGTGAAGTATTTTTTAATTAATATTTTTTAAAAACCGTGGTATAGACTTTTCGCGAAGTTCGAACCCGCGAAAATCGAGGGAACACTGTACTCCTCTCTCCATCACAGGAGAAATACGCTGCTCAAAGAAAATAAAGGGAACACTTAACCCTGCTGTTCTGTTCGGGTCGTATGTGACCCGAAGCCAAGTTTGAGTCCCTGTAAAAAATTTTCCCTGCATATCTGAAACTTGAAATTTCATGTTGGTTCATCATTTCAGGGGTTCTCTCTATGAGAATTTTTTTGGGGGGGTGGGGGGCTTAGTTTTTGCTGGGCAAAAAAAGTTACAAATCTTATGTTCCTGGGTCACCCTGACCCGGACCGAAAACTCTTCATTTGCAGTGCTTATGTTTGGTCTTTTTGAAAGCTTTTTTCACTTGGAAAGTAGTCTGAACATTTCTGCACACAATGATATGAAAATTGAAATGAAAAAAGTAAATCTTATTGGTTTATTTTGCGGATATAATGCACGCCCCCCCCATTTTTGTGAAAAATTTTTCAATTTATGGATAGTTTTGCTTGCAAAATGCATTCTATTTTACTAAAGTTGGTGTGGGATTGGTAGCTTGAACATTTCTGAATATAAGAAAAATATAAAGGAACTGAAAAAAATGATTCTTATTGGTTTTTTAACATCACAAATAAGGCCTCCCCCCCCCCCTTGGCTGCTTGCAACCATTTTCACTTTTTATTTTTTTATGCTCCAAATCCGAAATATTCTTTAAAATCTTAGGCATTCATTTACTCAATTTAACAATGCTGATCATCAAAAAATATTTTTGGGGTGGTGGCTAATTGTTTTCTGGGCAAAAAAAAATCATAACTTTGAATCTGTTTCTGTTCGTATGTGACCGGACCAAAAATATTTTTTTTAGGTACTTGAATTTGATCTTTTTGAAAACTTTTTCAACTGGAAAACTAGTTTGAACATTTATGAACATAATGATATGAAAATTGAACTGGAAAAATTGAGACTTATATTTTTATTTTGATCAAAAAGCCCCTCCCCCCATCCTTTTTTAATTTCGTGTCAATTTCTATTTTTTAAGGCTACAAATCCCTAAGGAATTTTCCCCCAAAAGGTTTGATATACTAAATTGAACATTTCTGAATATAATAAAAATATAAATGAACTGAAAAAAATGGTTCTTATTGGTTTATTTTTGCCACAAAAGGGCCACCCCCCCTCGGCCTTGCTGTGTGCCATTATTGTCACTGTTTATACATATTTGTCTAGAAATATTTGGAATATCCTTTTGAAAATCAACCACATTGTAGCCAGAGAACTAATTTTATGAAACAAATCCATTTTACTAAAAAAAAGTATGTAAGTTTGAAATTAACAGCATAATTTTTATATAAATTGAAATAATTGAGGCATACTTTATGTGCAAAATAAACCAATATGCATCAATTTTTCCAGTTCAATTTTCATATCATTATGTTCAGAAATGTTCAAGCTACCAATCCCACACCAACTTTAGTAAAATAGAATGTATTTTGCTAGCAAAACTATCCATAAAGTGAAGACTATTTAAAAAAAACGGGGGGGCGTGCATTTCATCAACAAAATAAACCAATATGCATCAATTTTTCCAGTTCAATTTTCATATCATTATGTTCAGAAATGTTCAAGCTACCAATCCCATACCAACTTTAGTAAAATAGAATGCATTTTGCAAGCAAAACTATCCATAAATTGAAAAAAATTTCACAAAAACAGGGGGGGCGTGCATTATATCCGCAAAATAAACCAATAAGATTTACTTTTTTCATTTCAATTTTCATATCATTGTGTGCAGAAATGTTCAGACTACTTTCCAAGTGAAAAAAGCTTTCAAAAAGACCAAACATAAGCACTGCAAATGAAGAGTTTTCGGTCCGGGTCAGGGTGACCCGGGAACATAAGATTTGTTACTTTTCTTAAACAGAACAGCTTAAACAACACAACATAACTCCAAGTAAGTCAAACTTCCATGAAATCAAACTGTCCACTTAGGAAGCAACACTGACAATCAATTTCACATGCTGTTGTGTACATTCAACTTTGTACAGAACAAAGTATTCAATGAGAATATTTCATTCATTCAGATCCAGGATGTGTTATTTGAGTGTTCCCTTTATTTATTTTTTGAGCAGAGACAGAGCAAGTGAGAGCAAAGAAGTATGGTTCCCAAAGCCATCTGTGTCTAAAACAACCAAGTCTCTCAAATGCTGGCAACAAACCAGGAATGGGTCCTAGCTTAGCACGCTGCTTTTTCACTTCCTCCTGCACTGCATGGCCAGGCTGTGTGGCCGTGCATGTGTTTTGCATGCAGGTGCTGTAGCAAAAAAATCAAGAAAATTCCCCCCCCCCAAAAAAAAGCCAAAACCAAGATGGTGACGCATGTGCAGTACCAAGAACTCAGCTTCTGCGCATGCGCAGGAGGGGGGGGAAACCAGAAAAAAAATCCCCCAAAAAATAAATTTCCCATTTTTTCCCTTTAATTATTTCTATATCCATTTTCATTTAATCTCCCATATATTCCACAATCTCCTATCTGCCTTTTCTTCTTTTTTAAAATTTTATGATTCTTATATCTTTTCTTCTGCTTTGAGATCTCATCTGCTTCCTTCTCTTTTCCCTTTTCCCTCTTCTTCATTTCCACACTGTTCAGCCCAGTATACTCATTTATCTCTGTTAAACCTATTCTCTTCCCCTTTTCTTTACTTTTCTTTTCTTCTCTTCTCTGCTTCTTTCCTTCCTTTCTATTTTCACCACTGTTAACCCCAGTGTAATCATTAACCTTCTCCTTTCTTCCCTTTATTTGTTTCCTCTTCTTAGTTACTTTTCTCCTAATCCTCCTCTTTCTTACATTGTTGTATGCGGAGTGCAGGTGATCAGAGACTCTAGCTCAGTGGTTCTCAACCTTTGGGGGTCGAATGACCATTTCACAGGGGTCACCTAAGACCCTGAGAAAAGACAATTTTACCATGGTGTTAGGAACTAAAGGTTCTATTCTGGCGCCTTGGAACATATTTTTACAATTCCACCAATCAGGCGTTGACAGCGGGGGTGTCCCTCTGACCCTCCTGCCAATCAGCTTAAAGCTCTGCTGGGAGAATTGGTGCTAGACTTATGGTTGGGGGTCCCCACAACAAGAAGAACTGTATTAAGATGTCGCGGCATTAGAAAGGTTGAGAACCACTGCTCTAGCTCTTGCTGCAACCAGTTCCAGGTTCGCCTGGTGCACCAGTTGCGGCCCTATCTGGACCGGGACTCACTGCTCACAGTCACTCATGCCCTCATCACCTCGAGGTTCGACTACTGTAATGCTCTCTACATGGGGCTACCTTTGAAAAGTGTTCGGAAACTTCAGATCATGCAGAATGCAGCTGCGAGAGCAGTCATGGGCCTACCTAGGTATGCCCATGTTTCACCAACACTCCGCAGTCTGCACTGGTTGCCGATCAACTTCTGGTCACAATTCAAAGTGTTGGTTATGACCTTTAAAGCCCTTCATGGCACTGGACCAGAATATCTCCGAGACCGCCTGCTGCCGCACGAATCCCAGCGACCGATTAGGTCCCACAGAGTTGGCCTTCTCCGGGTCCCGTCAACTAAACAATGTCGGTTGGTGGACCCCAGGGGAAAAGCCTTCTCTGTGGCGGCCCCGACCCTCTGGAACCAACTCCCCCCAGAGATTAGAACTGCCCCTACTCTCCTTGCCTTTCGTAAGCTCCTTAAGACCCACCTGTGTCGTCAGGCATGGGGGAACTGAGACATCTCCCCCGGGCATATACAATTTATGAATGGTATGTTTGTATGTATGTGTGTTTAGAAAATGGGGTTTTTAAATGTTTTTAGTAGAAATTTAGATTTGCTGTAATTGTTTTTTGTTATTCTGTTGTGAGCCGCCCCGAGTCTGCGGAGAGGGGGGGCATACAAATCTAAATAAACATAAACATAAACATAGTAGCAATCCAATACTGATTCTTTTTGTCCCAGAGTTTACACCTTAATCTTGCACTTCAAAATTGTTGATATTTGCAGAAATTTAAAACACATTCAAAATGAGAGCTGTTTAAAGAACTTCAAACCTTGTTCAGGTTGTCTAGGAACCAGCAAAGATAATTGCTTATAACCAAGCACTGCTGCTCAAAGGCTCTGTGTGATGTGTGCCCAGATTTGCTTCTGTGGCTTTGCATTATAGAAACATAGAAACATAGAAGATTGACAGCAGAAAAAGACCTCATGGTCCATCTAGTCTGCCCTTATACTATTTCTTATATTTTATCTTAGGAATGGATATATGTTTATCTCAGGCATGTTTAACTTCAGTTACTGTGGATATACCAACCACGTCTGCTGGAAGTTTGTTCCAAGGATCTACTGCTCTTTCAGTTAAAATAGTATTCCTTCTGGTCTTTCCCCCAACTAACCGCAGATTGTGCCCCCTTGTTCTTGTGTTCAATGAAAGACCAAAGGCGCATACTATGAAACGATTCACTAAAAGGATGCAAATGACCAGCTGTCTGCAAGGAGTATAAATCTTTCCGTTCCCCCACCATCCACCAGAGCTGAAGAAGCTTCTTGGATGTGAAGCGATACAGCTTCAAGAAAAAACAGAAAGTCCAATTGCCTTTTGAAGAAGCACTTTGGGGACAACCATGACTTGGATGACTGAGAATCTCCATGGACATATCCAGTGAAGGGCCATTCTTCAGAGCTCTCTCAGAGCCATCGCGGGTGTGTGCCCACCTATCAGGTGCCTGGGCACCCATTGATGCGATATTTGGCTTCTGTGCATGCGCAGCAAGCAGTGATGGGCTGCTACAGGAACGGTCAGGAACGCAGTTCCGGTAGCAAAATTTGGAGCTCCACCCCAGAGCACCCAATTTGCACTGAAAGATGTTGAAACAAAATACATAAACCATGCCCACAGTGTGGTAGTAAAAATTTTGGTAGCCTATCACTTGCATGAAGGCGCACACGAGAGTGAGATTTCAGCTATTTTTGATTATCTTTTTGCTTCCACGCATGCGCAGAAGCAAAAAATCGGCAAAATCACCGAAATCTCACTCTCATGTTCATCCTTGTACGAGATTTCGCTAGCTGCGCATGAGCAGAAGCCAAATTTTACATGGGGACACATCAAGGGCACACAGCTGCACATGCATCCCAGATTTTCCTACCAGAGCCACCTGCCTGGGCTGCTGCCCGCCACTGGACATATCCTATCAAACTGACTTCATTGATTCCCTCTGCCTCTGAGTGTTAATATTAGTATTAGATATTAATATTAATATTAGTATTAGTTAATAGAGTCTGCAGAGAGGGGCGGCATACAAATCTAATAAATTAGTAGTAGTAGTAGTAGTAGTAGTAGTAGTAGTAGTAGTAGTAGTAGTAGTACCCCTGCTCGGAAGTACAGTACTGGTATTATTTCCAACTTCAGGAAAATACAGGAGATTGTTGTTGGGCTCTTTTTCCCTTCAGATTTCACTTTTCTGCTTATGTGCTTTTGCTCCGTTCCTCATTCTTGCTCAGCTAAATATTGTAAGAAGAGTATTTTCACTGCACCTGGGTGCAGCTCCCCAATTCGTTCAGTAGGCAGCGCTCATGGATTTGTTGATATTTGGCAAATATTTTTGCGATGACACAAGCAAATACAGCACTCTTTTCCTTATGGAGAAATCTACCTTGTCTACCTATAAGTTGGCAAATAAGGGATTCAGTCCTGGAATTTGAGAAAAACTGGTTAAGGAATCCATATTGATTGCTTTTTAGTTTTGACCTATGCAAACACAGTAAAGGAAGTGCTCAACTTACAACCATTTCTTAACAACTTCTTGAAGTTAATGATGACCTCTCCCAAAGAAACTGACAATCCAATTTCAAAGTTCTGACATTACCCCTCCCCCATGGTCACATGATCACATATAGGGCACTTGGCAAATGCCCCATGGTCATATCATTGCAATGTAGAACAATTTTGTTGGAAACTGGTGTTGTCTTCCAATTTCTGGCAAAAGAAACCCTAGCCCATAGCGAACAATGGGTTCACTTAATGTGACAGTTGCTTTATGACCATCTCAAAAAAGATCATTAAAAGCAAGTCTAGACTTGTGGTGATCCACTTTACAACCATATTGACTTAGTGTTGTTGCCAGATTCTCTTATAGACTTAAGTCAAGGGCTAAGTACTTTACCCTGTGTGGCAGGCAGAAATTGAAGAGGCAGCATTTGGTATCAAAGAATATGCTGGTAGGAAACATATCCCACCCAGGAGGAGGCAAAGTTGGCTCTTCTATGACATGTGGACTTCAACTCCCAGAATTCTTGAGCTAGCATGATTGGCTCAGGAATTCTGGGAGTTGAAGTCCACAAGTCATAGAAGAGCCAACTTTGCCTAACTCTGCGACTAGACTTTTCCTTTTCATTCATGCCATGTGCTTTGTTGGAGCTGAACATTATTTGCACATCCAGCAGTTTCCATTAATGTGGAGAAAAGTAAAGTTGTTCTTAAAATGTCTTGAAAAATCAGAATGTGTTTCTCAGAGAACCAGGATGTAAAAATGCTAAATTGCTCAGGAAATCATTGCCAAATATTCTGATTGCGTCATATTTTGTCTGTGAGTGGGGCAGTTCTCCCTTGTTAACTAAATAATTACTTCCCAAAGATAAAGACTTTGGTGAATCTGCTATCTCCTGGGATCTGAGACTCCTAGAACTTAAATGGTGGCAGACTATTTAAGTTCTGCTTATGTTTTAAATTATCCTGATTCTCATGAAATAATTTGATTTTCCTAATCGTAACTCTGTGCCAGCAGCCGAGGAATAAAGTAGTACAAGCTTTTTTAGAAATTGCAACAAAATGGAATGAAACTGACTTCCATTTTAATTAGGACTTCTACATCTGGGCTGCAAAATACTACCATTAGAAGGCAGCAAAGTAGGGAGAGGGGTGTGGCAAAAAACCACGGTGACATGGAGCTCCCCGTACTCTGCTGGGAATTTCAACACCCATGTTGCTTGGGGACCTGGTATGATCAGAATCAGGTCAGAACCAAACTGTAGGGGTGGTGAAGAAGGGAAGAAGGGACACACCATCAGATTTCCTGAGAAGGGTGGCAATCCCCCCCTCCGGGGAGCCGACAAAGATAGAAAACTATATCTATCTATCTATCTATCTCTCTATCTATCTATCTATCTATCTATCTACCTATCTATCTATCTATCTTAGCACTTTTGTGAATATATTCACAACAAATTATAATTGATAATGAATAATAAATAGGTAGACTTTTCTTACATATAATTTAGCACGTTTATGTATATTTGATTATGATACATTATTATTAATAGTGAAAAAGATATATTCAAATACTTAAACACTTAGTATAACTACTCAGATTAACAGATGGGTTTTTTTTGTGAAGTTATAACTATATTACAGATTGGTATAAACTAGGTTTGTTGGATTAAATTTAAAATCAATATAAATATATATTTTGTACCATCAGAGGGAAAGACAAATCATAGCAAAAAAAATGAAATGAGTTAATGTGTGTAAATGTATAGGATCTGAATAAGTATTAATTTCTTTGTTTTTGTATTTGAAATAGTATACAAAGAATTTAATATGAACTAATACGTTATGATAACTTATACAAGTGAATGTTGAAATTTTAGGGGGCATTTAGTTATGAGAAAAATAGGGATTAAGAAAAACAAATGATGAGTGAGGAAAATAAGGAAGAGGAAGAAGCATTATGTCTGGCATTTAAAAAGCAAGAGAAATAGTAACTAGTTTGAGGAGGTAAGCTATAGCGGTTAATTTAGTTGGGAAATTTGGAATTAATTGTGGGGTTCCCAGAAGACAAGACTAGGAGGTTTTTTTGAGGCAGCATTAGTGAGATAACACAAACCCAAAAAAACAATACCAAGTTGGTATAACATCTACTTAGACCACCGGACTATAAATATAGAAATAACACCAAGTAATTATAATGATAATGTTAGAAATGACACCACTGGTTTAAAAGCATAGAAGAAAACATCAGTCTGTTAAATATGAGGTTAGTGGGGATGAGAAACACTCAGAAAAAGGTAAAAGAGGGAGGAAGAAGAAGTAGAAAGTGAAGGGAGAGGAGAAGAAGTGGAGAATAGAAGACCAAGAGAAGAAGAGAGGAAGTAAAGATGGAAATAGAGGTTGAGTAGAGAAGGAGTAAGAAAGTAGGAAGAGGAGATGGAAGTAGAGGGAGGGGAATGTGAGAGGCAGACTGATGAATAGGAGTTGAAAATTGATGCAAAATAAAACATTGACTTCTGACTGACTAATTTAAAATGTATGCATATTTATGTATTCAGTATATTTTAAGATATATGTGTATTGATATATGAATGGAATATGTAGAGTAAAATAAAAAGAATTCATTGAGAAGGCAGCACAGTAATAGAGAAATCTCTCTCCCTTTATTGCTTCCTGCAGTACAGTAGTTTGCCATCCAGTTCCGGTAGCCCTAATAATATAGGAAAGACCTATCTATAAGCTGAAAGACCTTCAGGCTGCAAACTCCAGACCACCACTAGAGAGCAACAAAGAGATACACAAAACTCTCAGTCCTTGCTGTAACCCAGTGGTGGCGAACCTATGGTGGTGCCATATCTGCTGGCACATGAGCCGTTGCCCTAGCTCAACTCCAACATGCATGTGTGTGCCAGCCAGTTGATTCTTGGCTCACACAGAGGCTCTGGGAGGGTGGTTTAGGCTTCCAGAGAGCCTCTGGGGGGGATGAGGGAGGGCGTTTTTACCCTCCCCCAGTCCCAGGGAAGCCTTTGGAGCCTGGGGAGGGCGAAACACGAGCCTACTGGGCCCACCAGAAGTTGGGAAACAGGCAAAATTCCAACAAATGTCATAGTACCAGAATGAAGACTCCAAAGTTGAAGACACGTATTTCTCAGATAGCTGAAAGGAAATACACAAAACTTTCTTTCTTTCTTTCTTTGACTTCTATGTCACCCTTCTCAAAGCGACTCAGGGCAGCATACAATAAAATAAATACAAATAATATATGTGCAGAAATCTAAAAGAAATATACAAAATTGGCAAAATTCTAAAAAAAAACCATGCACAGTCATCCACATTAAGCAGTTGTGTGAACAGAAGCAATTAGGTTGTCAATAAAGCAGAACATAGTTTCCATTATATATCGTGGTGCTTGAATACAGTCCATATGGCAGGTCTAAATCAGCAAATTGTAAAATTCATACAGGAAAAATAGCTGGTTTTATATGACACAGTGAACCCAAATGTTTAGGCCAGGGTTTGTTTGTTTTTCAAACTGGGCAACTTGAAGCTATGTAGACTTCAATCAAAAGTCTGGAAGTTGAATTCCACATATCTTCAAGTTGCCAAGTTTGAAAAACCCTGAGTTGACTGTCAACATGCCTGCTATTTAGCCCTGTTACACACAACTCATTAACTAAATTAGGTTTATGAAAATCAGTATTGATATATGTCAGTGATGGCGAACCTTTTTTTCCTTGGGTGCTGAAAGAGCGGGGGGGGGGCTTCTATCGTACATTCGCAAGTGCCAACACCCACAATTCAATGCGTGGTGAGGGTGAAAACAGCTTCCCCTGCCTCCTGGAGGCCTCTTGAGTCAGGAAATGGCCTGTTTCTCAACTTCTGGTGGGTCCAATAGGCTCTCTTTTACCCTCCCCAGACTCTAAAGCAGTGGTTCTCAACCTGGGGGTCGGGACCCATTTGAGGGTCGAACAACCGTTTCACAAGGGTCGACTAAGACCACGGGAAAAGACAAATTTCCCATGGTGTTAGGAACTAAAGCTTCTATTCTGCCACCTTGGAACATATTTCTACAATCCAACCAATCAGGCGTTTACAGTGAGGGTGTCCCTCTGACCTTCCTGCCAATCAGCTAAAAACTCTGTTGGGAGAATTGGTGCTAGACTTATGGTTGGGGGTCGCCACAACATGAGGAACTGTATTAAGGGGTCGTGGCATTAGAAAGGTTGAGAAGCACTGCTCTAAAGGCTTCCCTGGAGCTGAGGGATAATAAAAATGTCCTTTCCCATCCCCCACAGAGGCTCTCTAAAAGCCAAAAACCCCTCCCAGAGCCTCTGTGTGAGCCAAAAATCAGCTGGCCAGCACACACATGCACATTGGAGCTGAGCTAGGTCAACGGTTCACGTGCCAATGGATATACTAGCTCTGCGTGCCACCTCTGGCACTCATGCCATAGGTGCGCCATCACTGATATGGGTTATACATTCTGTTTCCAGTAAGACTCTGAGGAAGCAGGTAGAATATAAAAAAGATAAAAGCAACAGACATTAGTTAATTGGATTCAATGTACCATGCAAGCCTACAATAATAGCAAGTAGGTTTCAAGTTTCAATTAACTCTTTATCAGGCAGCAAACAATTTAGAATTTTCTTGAAGGGGAGAGAATGTGTGAAATGTGGCTGATTTAGGGAGGAATTCTATATTTGGTAACAAAGAAGAGTTCCAGAGCTGGTAATACCTGTTGCAGTAACTATTAGTTGTCTGTAGAGGGTAACATTTTGCTATGTATGCAGTTACTTCTAAGTGTTTCAAAGAAACAAGGAAAGATAACTTTGCACAATTACCGGTATATACAGTATCATAAATCAGAAGTCAACTAGCATACTTTCATACTGAGCTTTCACAAATGTTAATGCTTTTAAATCAAATTTGTAAGTCTGGTTTTTTGCCGAAGAAGTAACACTTCTCTCCTCCTCCAATTCTTTAATAAATCAGTTTGTCAGATTATAAATAAGCTATGGTATGAAATGCAAGTGCACACTTGATGAATCATGCCTGTTTAATTTGCAGTCCTGAATCTTCCCTACCTGAAATCAAGTCACATGGTACTGCAACGTTAAAAATACTTTGATCACTTAGTCACACAGTGTTACAATATCACTGGTTGACATCAATGGGTCCTTCATGTTGGTAATCAGGTATCTGGAGCAACGGCCTAACACATCTTGGCTAACCCATTGCAGTTTGTTTTAATCACAACTTACTAAATAGATTTGGTCCACCTTTTTGTGTCCTCTACACACTAATATACAATGGATATGCAATATGCAATACCTAACTGTTTAGCAATTTCAGAAGTGCCTTCCCTTGAGATCTGGCCAGCCTTCTCCTCTCTTGATCAGAGCTATAACATATTCTGAAAATGGCCTGGCATTGTGCCCTGGCCATTACTGCTACGTAAACCAAGGGCTTTCCCCTCTTGTATTTAACCAAGTGCAAACACGCCCTACCAACTCTCTTTTCACTTTGTTGCCATAGTATTGTCTTCACCTCATCTCCAAACCATGAATGAAGTCAAACAAGGGCAAGTTTAATACTAAACAGTCAAGGATATATTCAACTTAGCTGGGAGAAACCTGAAGAAGTTCAAATCTCAGGAAAATCTGACCCTTTGCCAAATATTATCTCGGGGTCAGTCAATTGATGGGGTTCAGAAGGACCCCCATTGCCAATTTAGGTTGGTGTAGGCATACCCCTTTTTCCTCTGACCTTTGGGTATTGCCCTTGGTACCATGCTCCTGGTAGAAAGACCTGGGCCCAGATGTTCCAAAGTAATATGAGAACAGCAAGCTAGGACAGGTGCATCCTCTTGGTTTGATACACGTAGTAAAACAAGAGAATCTCCATTTTGCATCACTGTCCCAAGAAGCAGATGGTTCCCCACAACTAGTGAAATTCTCAAAGAAGAAAGCGACAAATCCAGAGGGTTTCAGTAACTGTTTTATTTATAATGCTTTACACACACCCAAAATACAACTTGGTTATTATACTCAGCCTTTAATTATTTTACAAATATACCAGTTTTAATAGTATTACTATAAGTGTAAAAAGTGAGGATAAGCAAGTTAGCAGTTGTTTAAAAGGTAGAAGGAAACACACTTTGTCAGAGTTTATAGTTTGGTGCTTCACAAAATCAAAAAGCTGGTTTATGAAATAAGTCAGATAACTGAGATATTGATATAATAGAGTAGATGTTTATTTTATTTATTTTATTTATTTATTTATTAGATTTGTATGCCGCCCCTCTCCGAAGACTCGGGGCGGCTAACAACAATGAAGAAGACAATGTAACAAATCTAATATTAAAAAATAATCTTAAAAACCCCAATTTCAGAGACCAATCATACAAACAAGCATACCATGTATAAATTCTATAAGCCTAGGGGGAAGGGAAAATTTCAATTCCCCCATGCCTGACGACAGAGGTGGGTTTTAAAGAGCTTGCAAAAGGCAAGGAGGATGGGGGCAACTCTGATATCTGGGGGGAGCTGGTTTCAGAGGGTCGGGGCCGCCATAGAGAAGGCTCTTCTCCTGGGTCCCGACAAATGACATTGTTTAGTCGACGGGACCCGGAGAGGGCCAACTCTGTGGGACCTAACCAGTCGCTGGGATTCATGCGGCAGAAGGCGGTCCCAGAGATATTCTGGTCCGATGCCATGAAGGGCTTAATAGGTCATAACCATGATGTTGTATAAGTGCTAAAAAATAGGAATATGTGGAAAAAATGAATACCTTTCTATGCTTACACAAAAGGTCTCAACTTGTTTAGACATGTTTGAAAATTATGTACGTAACAACTCATAGGAAATAATTCTAGCTTCCATTCATGCCACAACAAGTTCTTCTCACAGGAAGCTTAGTTGTAATTAGGAATTCTACAGCCAAGCACTTTATATAATATATGTTAAATGTTTTTCTGGACAATTTTACCATTAAAAACTCTGAATTCCCAACTTCACCATTGCAACCCTTGTCATTAAAACAATTATTGAAGAGTTGGCAACTAAAATCATGTTAAAAAAGAAGCAGGATTTCAGCTCTGGTCTCTAACCTGTTCTTTCAAGTCTTCCAGCCGTGCACTCATTGCCACTATAACTGAGTCAATACACTTTTCTGCTTCTTTTTCCCCCACATTTTTCCCAGCATTAGAACCTTCTTTAGAGAACTACGTTTTTGCATAATGTGTCTGGAGTATTTGAGTTATTTGAGCCTGGTCATTTGTGCTTCAAATGGATACTCTAGATCAGTGTTTCCCAACCTTGGAAACTTGAAGATACTTGGACTTCAACTCCCAGAATTCCCCAGCCAGTGAATGCTGGCTGGGGAATGCTGGGAGTTGAAGTCCAGATATCTCCAAGTTGCCAAGGTTGGGAAACTCTGATCTAGATTGATTTGTTCCATGGTCCATTTGTTTGCTTTCTTGGTTGTCCATCGTATTCTCTGGAATCTTCCCCAACACCAAAGTTCAAAGGTATCAATACTTTTCCTATCCAGTTTCTTCAAAGTCCAACTTTTCATTTCCATAGAATGTTACAAAGAACGCTATTACTTGCTCTACACTAATCTTTGTAGATATAGACATATCATGGTATCAGAATATTTTTCCCAAGGCTTTTCAGAGAATTAAACAGTATATACATTTAATAATTAATAATAATTAACACTCTACCACAGAGCTATCTGTTGTATATTTCTTGACTGCTTGTTCTTTACGATTGATGGTTGATCCTAAAAGGTTGAAGGTATCTAGTACCATTTCAAGATTTTTATTGCCAATTCAAAGGCTGCTTTTTCTACCTTGCTTGGTCTTCTGTGCATTTAATGATAATTTCATTTGTCAATGTACTATGTGCTGTAGTGGATAGAAACAGTATTGATGCTTTTGAAAGTTTGTGTTGGAGAAAACTCTTTGAGAATTCCCTGGAGAACCCAAAAACAAATGAATAAATCATCAAACAAATCAACCCAGAATTCTCCTTCAAGGCACAAATGACCATGCTCAAATTACCCTACTTTGGTGACATTATATGAAGAACTAATTCTCTGGAAAAAACTCTCATGCTGAGAAAGTGGATGGAAAGAGAAGATGAGAACAACTAGCAGCAAGATGGATGGACCAAATTCTTTGTTGCTCTTACTGCATTTCTGTAAACCAGGGGTCCCCAAACTTTTTACACAGGGGGCCAGTTCATTGTCCCTCGAACTGTTGTACGGCCGGACTATTAAAAAAAACTATGAACAAATCCCTATGCATACTTCACATACCTTATTTTAAAGTAAAAAACAAAATGGGAACATACTATTTAGAGGGGGGGGAGAAATCTGAAATTCATATATGTTTATGTTTTGTTTTTAATTTTCTTTTGTTAACATCTGATTGGCTATACAAGATTTTCTTGGTTTATAGAAAAATGTATAAAGAAAGAAGGAAGCACTTTGGCATAATGATTAATAAGTTAGAAATATAATTGGTGTTGTACTTTTGAAGGAACATTAAGGAGAGAATTTAATTAAAATAAAAGTATGTACCTGTGCTCCTGTCACTCACCCGCGGGCCGGATAAATGGCCTCAGCGGGCCGCATGCGGCCCACGGGCCGTAGTTTGGGGACCGCTGCTGTAAACTGTTTAGAGACTTGAAGTAGGAAGAGACATATTGTAAATCCTAAGAATAGAATAGAATAGAATAGAATAGAATAGAATAGAATTCTTTATTGGCCAAGTGTGAATGGACAAACAAGGAATTTGTCTTTGGTGCATAAGCTCTCAGTGTACATAAGAGAAAATATACATTTGTCAAGAATCATGAGGTTCAACACTTAATGATTGTCATAGAGGTCATATAAGCAATGAGGAAACAATCAATATTAATAAAAATCTTAAGGATACAAGCAACAGGTTACAGTCATATAGTCATAAGTGGGAAGAAATGGATGATAGGAATGAAGAGAAAAAACTAGTAGTAATAGTAGTGCAGACTTAGTAAATAGTTTGACAGTGTTGAAGGAATTATTTGTTTAGCAGAGTGATGGCATTCAGGGAAAAAACTATTCTTGTGTCTAGTTGTCTTGGTATGCAGTGCTCTATAGCGACATTTTGAGGGTAGGATTTTTTGGCCAGAATGCGAGGGGTCAGTAAATATTTTCATAACCCTCTTTTTTATTCATGCAGTATGCAGGTCCTCAATGGAAGCCAGATTGGCAGCAATTGTTTTTTCTGATTATCCTCTGAAGTCTGTGTCGATCTTGTTGGGTTGCAGAACCAAACCAGACAGTTATAGAGGCGCAGAAGACAGACTCAATGATTCCTCTGTATAATGGTATTCTAGTACGTAGAATCATCCATGATATGGAAATAGGACATAATCAAGTAAATAAATTTAGTTGGTCAAATGTTTAGCACTGTCATGATGCATTAGGAACAGGCATTCAACATCTAATGTGAGAACTCATGAGAAGTTGAAGATCCACTTAATAACTGTTTAGAAAAAAACCTGTCACTTGTCTTTTTCTTTTTGTTTATTAAATTTGTGCAAGCAATGTGTCTCCTTTTTTATCTTGCCTACTCTGAGAGTTCCTTCCATGTAACCATTTCCTTTCCAAATTATAATAGTCCTAACCTGTCCCACACTTGAGCTGGGCAGTAATACTTCCAATTGTCCAGTGGGATCACTCAAAGTAGCAACCAGCCACAGTCATGGGTTGCTACCAGTTTGCACCGTTTTGGCAAACTGGTAGCAACAGCGGGAGGTCTGCCCACACACACCTGGAATTCTTCAAAAACTCTATGCGTTGCACACCCCAATTCCTGAATCGGTAACAAAGATAAATGAAACCCACTACTGAGATACACCCATACTCTCTGGTTCTTCTTTTGCTACTTTTTCTTTCATTTGGTAACAATTAACAAAGTAAAACCAACAAACAAACCAGCCACCATGGAGAAGGCCTAGTAAAACTGCCAGAAACCAGTGAGAATTGATGACACATCTTTTCTTGGAACGAAAGGAAAAACTGCAGGAGCTGGAAGACGGGTGAGTGCAATAATTGCTCTTTTATTACAGATGAAATGCTGAAAATCAGTTTTTTGCTATTGTTTTTCTCTATAGCGGAGCTTATTAATTCTGACATTAATTAGATCTGAAGGCAAGCATTGGAATCAGGCCATGAAATAATGCAGACTTTGGATTGACGTGGCTGTTGAACATGGATGGGCCCTTGATTTCCAAACATTAAACAAAACATTAAAGAAAAAAGAGAGGAATACTAAACTTAAAGCTTTTAATATACATAGAAACATAGAAGACTGACGGCAGAAAAAGACCTCATGATCCATCTAGTCTGTCCTTATACTATTTCCTGTATTTTATCTTACAATGGATATATGTTTATCCCAGGCATGTTTAAATTCAGTTACTGTGGATTTACCAAACACGTCTGCTGGAAGTTTGTTCCATGGATCTACTACTCTTTCAGTAAAATAATATTTTCTCATGTTGCTTTTGATCTTTCCCCCAACTACATATCTCTCACTCCTTACCCTTCCTCTCATTACAAGTGACACAATTTTGTTCTTAAACTAATCATGCACATTTAAAATGTTCATATTGTAATCTTATGAACCAAGTTTAATCGCCTAGAACAGTAATAGCAAACCTTTTTTCCCTCGGATGCCGAAAGCCCGTGTGCACACACTAACTCACCTGCGGCTATAATTCAGTGTCTGGGGAGGGCAAAAATTGCTCCCCTGCTGCCCAGAGGCTTTCTGGAGGCCAGAAACAGCCCATTTCTGCTGGACCCGGCAGGCCCGTTTTTCACCCTCCTCAAGCTTCACAGGCTTCCCTGGAACCTGGGGAGGGCAAAAACGCCCTCCCCATCCCCCTAGAGGCTCTCCAGAAGTCAAAAATGCCCTCCCAGAGTCTCTGTGTGAGCCGAAAATCAGCTAGCTGGCATGCACATGCGTGCTGGAGCTGAGCAAGGAGAACGACTTGCATGCCGGCATACATGGCTCCGCGTGCCACCTGTGGCACCCATGCCATAGGTTCGCCATCACTGGCCTAGAAGCTCTGGGAATGCTCACAATGGGACAGCTAAGAGGACTTCCTTGGACGTTATGCTTGTTAATTGGACAATCTATAAAACCCTTCAGTTGAAATTACATTTTTGAATACTGCTTGAAGGCGAGGGGCTTAATTAAAGCTACACTGAAATGAAAGAGAGATCCCCAACATAGCCTGCAGTTGTTAAGACATATCTTTTTTTAAATTTTATTTTATTAATAGAGTTGAAAGGGACCGTTAGGTCATCGAGTCCAACCCCCTGCATGAGCAGGAAACCCTACAGCACCCCAGCCAAATGGAAGTCCAATCTCCTCTTGAAGGTGTCCAGAGTTGGGGAGTTCACCACCTCCCCTGGCAGGCAGTTCCATTGGTTGATCGCTCTGACCGTCAGGAAGTTCTTCCTTATTTCCAGGTTGAATCTCTCCTTGGTCAGCTTCCAACCATTGTTCCTCATCCGGCCCTCTGGTGCCCTGGGGAATAGAGAGACCCCCTCCTCACCGTGGCAACCCCTCAAGTATCTGTAAACTGCTATCATGTCCCCTCTAGACCTTCTTTTTGCTAGGCTGTCCATGCCCAGTTCTCTCAATCTCTCTTCGTAAGTCTTGGTTTCGAGTCCCCTAATCATTTTGGTTGCTCTTTTTTGCACCTTCTCCAGAGTTTCGATGTCTTTTTTGTAGTGAGGTGACCAAAATTGGATGCAGTACTCCAGGTGGGGTCTGACCAGGGCATAGTAGAGTGGTATTAGTACTTCCCTGGTCTTGGAGCGTATTCCTCTGTTGATGCAGCTTAGGATTGAGTTGGCTTTTTTGGCTGCTGCTGCACATTGCTGACTCATGTTTAGTTGATTGTCCACCAAGACTCCAAGATCTCTTTCGCAGTCACTACTGCTGAGTGGGGTATCTCCCAGGCTGTATGTATGTCTAGGGTTCTTTTTGCCGAGGTGGAGGACTCTGCATTTGTCGGTGTTGTCATTGGCTGTGAAATTAGAGTCACCTCTATACTATAGCCTATACTCCATACTACAGTGGTGCCTCTACTTAAGAACGCCTCTACTTAAAAACTTTTCTAGATAAGAACCGGGTGTTCAAGATTTTTTTGCCTCTTCTTAAGAACCATTTTCTACTTAAGAACCCAAGCCAGGAAAAATTTCCCAGGAAAATTGTAAGCAGCACGAAGGCCCAGCCAGTTTCCTGCCATTTCTCTCTCTGGCGCAGTGTATGGGAGGCAGCCTTGTGCTGGGTGTATGGGAGGCACGTGCTCCTCCTTGCCACCTCAGAGTCATAGTTCCCTCTAAGCTGAGCAGTGAGCAATCGCTCACTTAAAAATCATCATCAACTCAGAGTTTTCCAAACCTGCCCAGAAGCCGAGAGGGAAAGAGTGAGAGGGAAGGAGAGAGAGGGGAAGGAGAGAGAGAGGAAGAGAGGAAGAGAGAGAAACAGATAGAAAAAAGAGAGGAAGGAAAAGAGAAAGAAAAAGAATGGGAGTAAGGAAGAGAGAAAGAAAATCAAAATCTAGTTTGAAACTAGCTCAACTATTTAAGTGGCATTTTGATATTGATAGAGTTGCCCTATTATGATCTCACTGTTATAGACACACAGTACAGTATTTTATTTTGAAATTCTCTGAGGCAAAACAGGGTGGGTTTTTTGTTTGTTTGTTTGTTTATTTATTTATTTATTTATTTATTATTTCTGTGCCGCCCAGTCCCAAAGGGACTGCCGCTCAGACACTATACTTTTCCGCCCACCCCCCAAAAAATTAGAGAGAACACTGCTCAGAGTCCCTCTTTTTTTTTTTTAAGCCTTAAAGTTTTGGATTTTTTTTTATTCCTCCCACCTCACCTTCTTCCTTCTGCAGCGACTCTCCTCCTCGTCTTCTTCCTCCTCCTCCTCCTCCGGCCCAAATTCCGATCTTTTATTTCTTTCCTAATGGGTTTGCACGCATTATTTGCTTTTACATTGATTCCTATGGGAAAAATTGCTTCTACTTAAGAACGTTTCTACTTAAGAACCTGGTCACAGAACGAATTAAATTCTTAAGTAGAGTTATCACTGTATATTGCATAACATTAAGGTATTTAGAGTCCTGCTAGCCTCCTTTTATGTTTGTTTCCTCTGAGAACTTTGGGCTGAATATCTAAGAAGTGTTCCTTGATAAGCAAGAAAATGTGCTTACTGCTATGGGTGTGAGGCTAAGGCCTAATCCCTTTGCCTTCCTAGACTTTGCTTGCTTGCACCAAGGCCAGGTCACTGTCCTCTTGTGAAAACCTCCAATACTTGCTTCACTTTATTAAGCAAACCACCAAAGTAAATATTCATTTGCAATTGCTGGCCAGAGCTCTGATAGCCAGCCCAAAAGGTGTTTTTAAAAGGCAAAGAGGTCTGAAGTGGTATGCAGGGTTGGGTTCTGGATTCTTCTGCTGCCAGTCCACTCAGGGACGTGACACGTGGGTGAGTGTGCTTTGCACACGCGTGCATGCAAAGTGCTAAAAAAAGGGCATTTATTTATTTATTTATTTATTATTTATATATTTATTCTTTATTTGTTTGTTTGTTTGTTTGTTTGTTTGTTTGTTTATTAGATTTGTATGCCGCCCCTCTCCGTAGACTTGGGGCGGCTGTGATTCTAGGAGGACTCCCAGATTATGGACCCACTCATGCACGGAAGCAAAAAACAAGATGGTGGCGCTTGGGGTGTGGCAGGCCTCGGTCACTGCTGGTTCCAGCAACCCAGGCCGCCAAGCTAGGGTGGGCTACTGCCCGGACGGGGAGGAGCACAGTGGGGTAGCAAAAATGGAGCTCCACCCCAGAGCACCCAATTTGCACTGAAAGATATTGAAAGCAAATGCAGAGCATCCTGCATAAGCCACGCCCACAGTGTGGTAGTAAAAATTTTGGTAGCCCTTCACTGCCGCCAAGTTACTAACGGGTCTCTAGAACCAGTCCAACTGGTAAGAACCCATCTCTGGTGGTATCTGAGATGATTACTCGCCATTCCTTTAAAGCAGTGTTTTCCTACCTTGGCCACTTGAAGATATTTGGACTTCAACTCCCAGAATTCCCCAGTCAGCGAATGCTGACTGGGGAATTCTGGGAGTTGAAGTCCGGATATCTTCAAGTGGCCAAGGTTGGGAAACACTGCTTTAAAGAATACGGACTCCAACATTCTTATTGTAATATTTATCAAAGAATCTCTTAATTAAATAGAAAGTTCAGTTAGCCCTATAAGAAAATTATTGGAATGTGTTCAAGATGAATAATCAATCCTCCCCGAATCAAGGGGTAAGAGAAGCTTCAACTGAAATTTAATCTCAAAGAAGAATAAAAGCAACATTTAATGATCTATGGGAGTAACAGTACAAGTAACATGTATTGCTACCACTGAAAACAACTGGAGACTTTTAAAAAACCTGCCTTTAAATAAAACAATAAATGAATTACCATGGCTTATATAGAAACTTAGAATTAGAACACACAAGCATGTAATAGATTTAAACTAAATGTTAACCGCTCTAAACTAGACTGCAAACAATACGACTTCAGCAATAGAATGAACAATGCTTGGAATACACTACCTGACTCAGTGGTTTCTACTTCTAACTCCAAAACCTTTAACCTTAGATTATCTACAATTGACCTCTAACCTACAATTGACAAAATTGAACATGTCCAAAGACGGCCTACAAGAATGGTGGAATGAACTCAATCTGTATAGTCTGGACTCTAGAGCACAAAAGGAAAAGGGGGGACATGATCGAAACATTTAAATATGTTAAAGGGTTAAATAAGGTTCAGGAGGGAAGTGTTTTTATAGGAAAGTGAACACAAGAACAAGGGGACACAATCTGAAGTTAGTTGGGGGAAAGATCAAAAGCAACATGAGAAAATATTATTTTACTGAAAGAGTAGTAGATGCTTGGAACAAACTTCCAGCAGACATGGTTGGTAAATCCACAGTAACTGAATTTAAACATGCCTGGGATAAACATATATCCATCCTAAGATAAAATACAGAAAATAGTATAAGGGCAGACTACATGGATCATGAGGTCTTTTTCTGCCATCAGTCTTCTATGTTTCTAACCTTTCTGAGAGGTCTGTAAGGGGCGTGCATAAGCGCACCATGGTGCCTATCATCCCTGTCCTACTGTCCTATTGTATTTTATCATTACTTTTTATCATTGTGTTTTTAAGCCCTTGAAATCAATTTTTGCTCAGTGCTGGAGTTCGGTTTTAAACTTCTGGCATACATTTAGCCAACATGTTTGTAGAATTCCAATAAAAAGGAATTTGAAACTTTCTTCAATTGCAGGTTCTATTGTGATTATTGTATTATTGTCTAACAGCCAATTGGAATCCTGTAATTTACATTGTTTATTTGATGTTCTATACCCGGGCTATCAAACTCGCAGTTTGTGTGTCAGGCCACACCCATGTCTGCTTTAACAAAGGGGGGAAAGCAGGGGTGAGCTACCGCCCAGACCGGAAAGAGGGAGGCAGTGGGGTAGCAAAAATGGAGCTCCACCCCAGAGCACCCAATTTGCACTGAAAGATGTTGAAAGAAAATGCAGGGCATCCTGCATAAGCCACACCCACAGTGTGGTAGTAAAAATTATGGTAGTCCTTCACTGGGGGAAAGTCACATACATCACATGATCCCTGTTGGAAGAAGTAAATTTGTCTTTATTGTTGCATTACAAATTTTCAGATACATAAAGAGTGCCCCTATGAAACTGCTTTTGCATTTATGAAATATTTTGGAGTGTTCATAGAAACATAGAAGACTGATGTTGTGGTTAGCTCTGGCCCAGCTCCTGCCCCAAGGACTGTGGATGTGGGGGAGACATCCACATGCTGCAGGCCTGTTTTGCCCCCGGTGGAATCTGCTGATGAAGGCTCCTCTGACCAAGAAGACATGAGTGACAGGGAGGAGGAGAGTGTGGCAGACAGCTCAGAAGGAGATGAATTATCTAGCTCCTCCTTGGATTCAGAACAAGAGTTAATGATACAGCCACGCATGTGGAGAGCGATGCATAGGCAACAACAACTGAGAGATTATTATCAAAGAAAATGAGGCCACCTATGGTTGGGTGGGGCTGTGGTAATTAGTGAGGCTGCTATAAATAGCAGCCTGTGGGTTTGGCCATTGTGGAGGATTATCTGATCGTTGTGTTTTGTGACTGCCAAGTAAGACTTTGACTTTTTGTGTGCTGATTTTTCCCTGCTTTGAAACTAAACCAGAGCAAAGTGTGTGTCACTTTGTGAAAGAAGAAGGACTTTGAATTGCCTCACAGCTGCAAGCTAAGTATCACAGAACTGATAAGAGACTTGTACAAATTACCAGTTTGTTTGGAGACGAGTGCTCTTGGCTATACCAAAAGAGGGCTTGGTTTAAGTGAATTTTCATTATAAAGAACATTGTTTTGCATTTTCAAACGTGTGTGTGTGTCTGAAATTTGTACCTGTGAATTTTTGGGAGATTTCTGCTGCAATCTGTCAATACTTTTAAAGTAATTCCAAAGGGTTTATGCATCCAAAAGTTTACACTTTAAAAAAAAAAGATGCAGCAGAAAATTCTAATGAGAAAATGACGATCTGCCCTCTTAGCAGAAGCAGAGTTTTATTCAAGACTCCACCAATCTGAGAACATTGCTTTTTTATCTTCAAAATTGCCATGGAATTATCCACTGCTACACTAATTAGCCAATCATTGTTCTGTGAATCTGGTTCACCTTGGTTAATTTATCAAAATTATGGATATCCAGAAAATGAAGTTGAGTAACTCATTGGAGAAATGTAGCCTACATCAGGTGGCTGGGTTTGCACTTCTTAGTTCTTTCTTGCTGCTGAGATAACAATATCTCGTTGTTCGCTGGCAAAACACACAGAGAGTAATTTCAGCTGCCTTTTCCACAAAATGACAACTCACTTGTCTACCTGGACTATTGCCTGATCCAATTTTGCATGATCTTCACTTATTTCTAGTCTTTCTCTTGCAAGTCTCAATACAGAATATGATGCCTATAACCAGTCCTTCAGCTGCTTTCCCCCAAACTGGGCTTTGGGGCTAGAAATAATTCTGAATCAGGAGGTAAAAAATAGGGAAGGTCTCACTGAAGGAGAAGTTTATCTCAAGAACCAGCTGTTTCTTTTCTTGTGAGTTGAATCGGCATTTCTTTACCTCAGTGGTGTGGAAATTATTCCAAGATAATTACATGTTATTAACAAATAGCCATAAATAATGAGTCATTCTTTTGCAATATCAACATCACATTGTTAGGTCTATCATAATGTTCAGGAGAATATTTGCCTGGTGGCACAAGTGGATATTTATAACACATGGGATATTTGAGATTCATTCAAAGTAGGTAATGAAAGTAAAATAGGTGTTGTTGTTTTTTAAATAGCAGCAATTTCTGTTATAATACGAGAATAAAGATTTTTAATAAGACACAACAAAATGGCTTCCAAAAGAAGTACTGTAATGGCCCTCTTAAGCAAAGTTTGTTCCCCAAATACCGAAAGGTTGCATGAGGACTGGATGAAATGGTGGAAAAGCAGTAGGAGAGGTGAGAAAAAAAACTCACCTTGGGATTGGCTAAACTTTTTTGGAAGTCAACAAAAATGAATAGGTACTATAGAATAGGCGTGTATTAAAAAATGAATTGGTACTATAGTACCTATAAGCCATTAAACAGAATATGCTTTATAACCTTCCTGCCTTGATTCTTCTGGAACTCAGACCTTTTTGGCCAGAAAGACTTGGATTTAGGCATGTATACAAGGAAGAGGCATTAATGAGTAACTGTTTTAGTTCAAAAGGAAAGCAAAATTGTAAATTGCTTTCTTTGTGTTCTGGGTACTGGTTATAAGAGCAACAAAGAATCCTGGAGATATTTGAAAGACCTCTATGTGTGATTCCTTTTGTGACAATCTCAGTAGGAATGTGCCCTCATGTTTCCCCAGTTTTAATTCATCCCTTGGACTGTATGTTGTTTAGACCCATAAATAATCACAATGGAAATTAAGATGGGTGATCTGCTATAGAGGTCAGAAGAAATGTTACCTTTTCCCCATTTCAAGGTCATTAACCTAAGTTGGTGCAGACTTAAATTTGTACAGCGCTGGTGGAAGCAGATAAAGAAGTTTTCAGCTGAGATGGAGGAAAAGGGATTATTCCAGCTGTGTCATGGGGGGATTATTGTTTTCAATAGCTTTCTAAGACAGTTTTGGAATGAATGAGTTTGTAACAGCAAGTTGAGTTAAAACAAAATCATTGGATTGCAGAATAAAAACCAGCCAGACTTTTGTTCTGTGGCTTAAACTCTCTCTAATTAAGCTATCATTCTCAGCAGTACCAATCAACATGGTCAGTATGGAGAGAGGATGGGATTTGAAGTTCAATACTATCTGTGGCCCTTCATTTTCTGTCACTATCCCAAATAAAGTGACAAACTAGTACACTTGAAAGAAAAACTACACACATTAACAGATCATTAAGCAACAGCACTTCAGAGTGTTCTTGTTACACGGAAAGACAGGATTGTTATAGCTATTTTTTATTTTTCGTCTAGATGCTTTCAAAAATTATGTAGTGACTATCCAGTTTGAGAATACCAGAATGATAGAGTTCAACTTTAATTTTACAACAAAGAGACAGGCTTAACCATAGTTTCAACTAGGAAACTGTAACCATTTCAGATTAAGCCAAGCATACAAATTTAATAAATAAATAAATAAGTATAAACAACATCTACATACTGTGCAAAAGAGACAATAAACAATCCATGAAGGGAACAAAAATACAAAACACACCCAAATAAGCATAGATTAACACCAAGATTAACATCAGACCAACAATCAAGAAGTAAAATGTAAACCTAAATTGAGTCTAAACTAGTGTGTGGTGCTCATTTCATTTTTTTGGCTGAGGGAGCCAGCGTTGTCGAAAGACACTTCTGTGGCCATGCAGCCAGTAAGACCATATGGCAAAGGTGCACAGAACACTGTTACCTTCCCAGGTATTTATCCACTCACATTTGCATTTTTCAAATTGCTAGATGGGCAGAAGTAAACAATACTCCAATCAAGGAACGACATAGCAAGCTAACAATAAACAGTCCAAACAAATGAACTCCAAAACCAACCCCATCAACACTGACAGGGGAAGCCACTAAAATAGAAACTGAAAATAAACCCACTCCCTACTAGCACTGATGATGTTACTTAGTTTGGGTAATGAAATGTCTTCAAGAAAACAATGAAGAACGGAGAGCACCAAGGACCCCTCAGACTAGACTGAAAAGTAAAAAAAGAAAAGAAAAAAACCCTTCCTGAAGAAGGCAGGTGCAAATTAGGTCCATATTATTGCTGAAAACTTTTTAGGGATGTCTCAGTGAAGCCACCTAGAAATTTATGTGATGAGAGGGCATTGCATGTTTTCCTGGACATATAGGAAAGGCTATAATGCGATATGGTAAATAAATGGGATACACAAGGACTATGTTGTAATAAACAGCAGCCGCGCATGCCTTTTGCCTTCTCCATTTACATCTTGGGTTATGGATTACAGATGCCTTTTCTGCCTAGCTGATGTTTCTATATTTATGCCAGGCCTTAGGCTTAGAGTGTTCCAGTCAGCTCAGTCTATTTTCACTAATACATATCTAATGTAACATTGGTAGCAAGCTATATTAAGATGACATCTAGTCTCACGAAAGGTTATCCATTGAAAACAAAAAGTCAGCATGCTATAAGAAACCTTGTGGAACTGACTCGTTAGACAACTTCCTGGTTCCATCTCCATGAACAAGGATACTCAAAGGAAACACCCTGATCACCAGATAGTATGTTGCGATCTATAAGAGGCAGGATTTTTTCTCCCCAGTTGGATTCATATGATACCTTCCTCCAGAGAAACTCTGGTACAATGCCCATTGCAGGTTATGTAAGGTTGCAAAACCTGCTTCCAACATTTAGACTGTGGATCGTTTGGCATAAATAATTATACCTTTTAGGGGGTTATTGTTTAAGAACAGGTTCATATATAATCAAGCTGCAGGTCTGTAGAACAATTGGGTTTCAGCTCCTACAAATTGCAATCAGCCTGATCACTACAGTAGTCAGGGATTATGAGAGTTGCAATTCAGCAATCTCTGTGGAAATATACGTTCTCTTTTCTTTTCCTTTTGGACACTCCCCAAATAACAACTCTATTTATCATGATAAGTAGAATTCTATGGAAATAGTGTTAGTTTTACGTCTTCCGATCAGAAGCAGAAAGAAGAGAAAGAAAATTACATTTTGACTTGATAAGAAAGGAAAACAAGTACATCTCTATTAGCCATAATCTAGGCCAGATTAATTCCCAGTACAATGATGGTGAACCTTTTTTTCCCTGGGTGCCAAAAGAATATGGGGGGTGCTATCGTGCATGTGTGAGTGCCCACACTATCATTCACTGCCTGGGGAGGATGAAAACAGTTTCCCCCGCCCTCCCAGAGGCTCTCTGGAAGCTGGAAATGGCTTATTTCCCAACTCCTGGTGAGCCCAGTAGGCTCGTGTTTCATCCTCCCCAGGCTCCAAATGCTTTCCTGGAACCAGGGAGGGTAAAAACACCCTCCCCCATCCCCCTGGAGGCTCTCTGGAAGCCAAAAACACCCTTCTGGAGCCTCTGTATGAGCCAAAAATCAGCTGGTCGGCACACACAGGCACATTTATTTATTTATTTATTTATTTATTTATTTATTTCTTGACTTGACTTGACTTGACTTGACTTGACTTGACTTGACTTGACTTGACTTGACTTGACTTGACTTGACTTGATTTGATTTGAATGCCGCCCCTCTCCGTAGGCTCCGTAGAACTAGGGCAGCAGCTCACGTGCCAGCAGATAGGTTTGCCATCACTGGCCCAGTATAAATCCAGGACTTTAATCAAGAATAAGGCTTGCTCCTTCAGCAAGTGAGTCACAACCAAACCATCAAACAAATTGAACTGTGGACCTGGCCAAAGTAAATATGAATAATTGCCACTAGGTCACTGGTAGGTAAATGATGCTGAGTTTGAAAATATACTGCTCAAAAAAAAAATAAAGGGAACACTTAAACAACAGAATATAACTCCAAGTAAATCAAACTTCTGTGAAATCAAACTGTCCACTTAGGAAGCAACACTGATTGACAATCAATTTCATTTTGTTGTCAGCACATTCAATGGGAATATTTCATTCATTCAGATCTAGGATGTGTTATTTGAGTGCTCCCTTTATTTATTTATTTATTTATTTATTTATTTATTTTTGAGCAGTCATATATATGTGTGCATATTTGAATAAAATCAAGAGAAGGAAGTAGCAACAGATTCAGATGTATTTTCAACTTCAGTAACTTTTAACATGTATGGATTTCAACTTGAGAATGTATTTTATGTTGTAATGGAAAAGGGACTTTCCTTTTTAATGTTGGAAGTGGCTATTTCTGTATTACATGCTCCCTTTAAGTAGAGTACTGCAAACCACATCAAGAAAGGGCAAAGATTCCCCTTCAGATATTTATAACTCCAGTACCCATGATACCTACTAGGGATGATTGGAGTACTGCCGTCCAAGAGCACAGGTCTAGTTGACCACAAACGTTGAAAACAATTTGGAATATTTTTAGCTATCTGGAATCTTGTACCGTGCAACTTGCAAGTGTTGACCTATTTGCCATGTCTGCCAAGTTCAATATCTGCAGTGATTCCATAGCGGATAGGATCATATAATGCATTAAAAGCTATTACTGTATAGCCTGCATCTATTGGCTGTATACTGGATACAGCTAATATAAACTTCTCTCTTTTTTTAATAGAGCTGTGGATGAATGAACCAGAAGGGATAGTTTTTCCTGAACAAGGTTATCTTGCAGATACTAAGGTGGTAAGCCATCTAGATCAGGAGTCTCCAACCCTAAAACTTTAAGATCTGTGGACTTCAACTCCCAGAGTTCCTCAGCCAGTTTATGCATTTATTTTAAAAGATTATTTACCTGGTTACTGCCTTAGATTATATGCTTATGCTGCAGTGAATGCATTTTTTATTAAAACGAATGGACCAATTCAAAAATATTACCAAATTTATTGCTAAATATACCTTCAAAAGTAGTAGATGAATAGGCACCTCTTTGATGGGAAGGCAACAGCGTTCCATGTGCCTTAGCGTATAGACATACCGACCACATGACCATGGAAGCATCTTCAGATGCTGGTTCCCTCACCTAGGAAACGGAGATAAACACCATTCCCTAAAGCAAGATTCTCTCACTTTGGCAATGTTAAGACTTGCAGACTTTAACTCCCAGAATTTCTTAGCTAGCAAATCTGGCTAAGGAATTCTGGTACTTGGTACACAAGTCTTAAAGTTGCCAAGGTTGGAGAACCCTGCCCTAGAGTCAGACACACTGGGTTTTTTCAAGTATATGCTAAGGATGTTGCTGGATTCAGTGTGAACTTCGCTTCTGAACAGTTATAAAACTTATTAAAATCTGATTTATGTTGTAAACTGGGTTTACCTCCAATTTTAAGACAGAACCAACGAATATTAATCATCAGAAGAAAATAGACGCAGAGTACCCTTCATTAGCAAATACAGTCCTAGGAACAAATTCAACCAATAATTTATTGCAGGTTATTCCTGATAGAAATTCTTAATTTTCAGATATAGAAATTCTTGAATTTCCAGTTAGACACCTTGCTAGACATGTCACACAAAGCTCACCCAGAATTCAGAAATACCCAATTTCCTCAGCAAGAGAGGTATGCAAATCTGCGTGGGAAGCTCCAACACATTATTCCCAGAACAAATAGCTATTATGCATGCAATAATCACTGAAACCAAAATCACATATACAAACAAAATGCAAGCATTTGAAGTGGGTGTGTCAAGAAGTACAAGAGTATTTGAGAGCTCTTGCTCACAAACATGTCCTAGCAATTTCTTTTTCTGCCATACTTTTTCTGCCATGTTACCTACAAGAAGAAACCATAACTAAGACAGCTTCTTTCTTCTCCCAGCAAAATTTAGCCATAAATGTACTCCAGCACATTTCAGTGGCTTCAGTGGCTGCTGATATGACTCAAGACCTGAGATCTGTCCAGTTAGCAAAAATTATCTTGACACACAGTCAGTTGGATATTTAGGCTGGATTTGGCATTTTTGTATGCTTATCGAACCCTTCCCAAGAACTTGGGATGAGCAGATGTGGATGTTTGATGATGTTACAGATATGATAAAAGGATGCAAGCTGTTCAGAATAAAGTTGTTTTTTGCAATTGACTGAAGAATTAATCAATGCTGATGGTGTTCCAGTGGTACTCTAGTTGTTTTGGGATTTCACCAATTACTATTTTATTGTTGTGGTTTATTGCATAGTCAACCGGATAAGGCCAGATTTGGCACTTTTATCTACCTATAGAGTCCTTCCCAAGGACTTAGGATAAGCAGATGTCATTTAACAGATTAACAGAGTATGAAGGGACCTTGCAGGTCATCTAGTCCAACCCACTTATCCAACCAGGAGATCCTACACAATTTCTGACAAATGGCAGCCCAATGTTTTCTTGAAAGCCTCCAGTGATGACGCTCCCACAACTTCCGAAGGCAAGTTGTCCCATTGATTGTTTTCACTGTCAGAAAATGTATCTTATTTATTTATTTATTTATTTATTTATTTGATTATTTGTAGGTTGAATCTCTCCTTGATCAGTTTCCATCCATTATTCATTGTCTGGCCATTGTATGCTTTGGAAAATAGCTTGATCCCTTCCTCTCTGTGGCAGCCTCTCAAATATTGGAATACAGTAGTCCCTCGCTATATCGCGCTTCACCCACCACGGCTTCACTTCATCGCCGGTTTTGAAGTCAGCGTTGGCACAGATACGGCGCTTAGAAGTTTGGAAGGGCAGGACAAGCCAACCACCCCGCGGCTGGGCGAATGATGAGCGGGGCAGGGACTGAGCTCCGGCGGAGGCCCGTCCCCTCGTTCAACCCGCCTCGCCAGTGCCGAGAAGGCAGTCTTTGGAGGCGTGCTTAGTGGTTGGCGGCGGCGGTGTGCTTGGGGTTGTAGAAAGAGCTTCTGGCAGCGCGCAAACGAGTGAGCGCGAGCAAAGAAAGGAACGCGACGCGACGGGGATTTCCAGACTGGGCTCGAGGGCGGGAGAGGAAGTGCTGGGCGGGTGGAGGGGGGGAAAAAAAGAAAAGAAAATAGAGAGAGAGAGAGAAAAAGAACCAGCTGGGGCAGCTCACCAGGGACTTTCCAGCCGGGGCAAGGAAAAAAAGACAACGTTTGGCCGAACTGCTGCAAAGAACCGCAGTGGGTCGGGAATGCTCAGGGGCGGCGATTCTTTTGCCCCCCTCCCCTTCTTTTCCTCAGGCACAGAGTAAGTAGTAGTGGGGGGGAAAGGTTGGCCGGCCGTTGCTCGCCTCCAGGCATCCGGAGCTGGTGGGAAGGAGGAGAAATTCCCCATCGCAGATTTCACCTATCGCGGCCAGGTCTGGAACGTAACACCAGCGATAGGTGAGGGACTACTGTACTGCTGTCATATCTCCCCTGGTCCTTCTTTTCACTCGACTAGCCATGCCCAACTCCTGTAAACATTCTTCATATGTTTTAGCCTCCAGTCCCCTAATCATTCTGGTTGCTTTTCACTGCACTTTTTTTTTTAGAATCTCAACATCTTTTTATAGTGTGGTGACCAAAACTGGATGCAGTATTCTAGGTGTGGTCTTACTAAAAGATTGGCAATGATTGGCAGCTGACTTCCAAGTAACTGATGAAAGAGGAAACAAAGTTATGAAAGAACGTTGTAGAAGAAATTAACCATTTCAGACAGTTAAAACAGTGGAATAGCTTGCTTCCAGAAGTTGTGAATGCTCCAACACTGGAAAATTATTAAAACGTTGGATAACCATTTGTCTGAAGTAGTGTAGGGTTTCCTGTCTGAGCAGGGGGTTGGACTAGAAGGCCTCCAATGTCCCTTCCAACTCTGTTGTTGTTTGTTGTTCTTGTTCTTGTTATTTTATTCACAAAAACAGTAATACACAGCAAATGAGATTTTGTATCGCAACATCACAAGTCGAACACTTCCTAAACATCTAGGACTGTATGATGTATTTTTGTATGATGCACGCAGATCCAATTACAGTTGCATTTTGCAACTGATAGACCATGATTTTGTCAATGCTTATTCTTTTCAAATGCCAGCTGAGGTCTTTTGGCACAGCACCCAGTGTGCCGATTACCACTGGGACCACCTGTACTGGTTTATGCCAGAGTCGTTGTAGTTTGATTTTAAGTTCCTTGTTGTTGTTGTTGTTATCAACAATACAACACAGCAAATGAGATCACTATGCTGGATTTTGTATTTTATCACCAGTTGGGTACTTCCCAAGCACCTAGGACTACATGATGTAGTGGCGAATTATGTGTGCTAACCGCAGTAAAGTGGCCTTTTGTAGTTGACAGATGGAGATTTTTAATTATTATTTTATTATATTGTTGTTGTTATATTATTATTGTTGTTATTGTTATTGTTTTGTTGTTACTATTATTATTACTATATTATTATTACTGTTGTTGTTATTGTTATTGTTGTTGTTGTTGTTGTTATTATTATTATTATTATTATTATTATTATTATTATTATTATTATTATTATTATTATTCACTGATCCACCAATCATTTTCCTTAACTTCTGGTTGGGTGTCTGCTTTCTGTTGTTTTGAAAAACCAGTGCCCAAAACAAAACAAAAGGCAAACAAAAAAAATTCCCGGAACTTCGATGAGTAGTTTCTTGGAAGGAGGGCTTAAGCGAACACCACAAGAATTCCGGGGAAGGCTTTCCTTTTTCACCCGAGGCCCCTTATTTATGAAGTATCACGGCAACAAGATTCAGGAGCGTTTGGTGAGGCTTTTTTTTTCGGGCGAAAGGGGCGAAAGCTCACCTCTGTCTAGTTGCAGGGGTCTCCAACCTTGGCAACTTTAAGCTTGGGGGACTTCAACTCCCAGAATTCCCCAGCCAGCTTTGCTGGCTGTGGAATTCTGGGAGTTGAAGTCCCCCAAGTTTACCTGGCTGTGGAATTCTGGGAGTTGAAGTCCCTCAAGCTTAAAGTTGCCAAGGTTGGCGACCCCTGTTCTCATGCACCTGTCCTTGTTTTGGCAACAACAACAACCAGACTCCTCCACGGGAGAGCCGCTTCCTAACAGGCGCGCGAGGGCAACCCCTTCAGCGACATCCCCGTTGTATGACAGGAGAGGTCGGCGCTAAAAGGGCGGCAGAGCTCAAGCGAGGAATTGTCTCCCTCAGCTCAAAGCCCGACTGAGAGATAAGCGAGCGCGTTATAAAGGGCAGCCAATCGGAGCAAGCCCTGATGCTGGGAGGAAAGGGGGGCCCAAAAGAGGGGGGGGGGAAGAGAAGAGGACTCGTGAGGCAGGGGGGCGCGTCTAATCCCCTGAGAGGGAAGCCGCCTCCGCCTCTCCTCCTCCCCCCCCCCCCCTTTTAGGGTCAACAACGCGAGCCTCTCGCGCGCCACTTCACAAGCCCGGAAAAACTTTCCTTGGAACTTTGCCCGCCGCTGACGCCAACAATCGCTCCGGGTGGGCCCCCCGCCCATCCCTCTCCCCTAAGCCAATGGGAAGCTGGGGAGGGGGGAGAGGAGGACCCGCCGACACCAATCGTGAGGCTCCGGACAGTCCTAAGGGACTTTCAGCGGACGGGATGAGGGGAGGCGTATAAAAGAACCCGGAGGAAGCAATTGAAGTTTGGCCGCCGCCGCTGCCGGTGCCACCGCCGCTCCTCCTCCTGCTGCGCCCGACGGCTCTGCGGCTGCCGCTGTTGCCGCCCGCCTGCTTCTCCTTCTGAGAAGGAAGCCGCGGTTGTGGCGCTGGGTACAGCCGGGAGCCCAGCACAGCCGCTCTACTGCTTCCGCGGGGGGAGGAGAGCGCAGGCGGCGGAGGAGCGCACGGGAAGGGAGGGGGCGGACGGGCGGGAGGAGGGAAGAGCCGCTGCTTGACGGACTCCCCCCCCCCCCCCGGGTGGGTGGCGCGCGCGCGGCTGCAGCCGGAGAGCAGCGAGCGGCTCCATTCATTGAATGCGGCCAAGCAGCCCCGAGGAAGGAGCGAATCCCGGCCAGGCTGCGTTCTTTCCCGGACTGAAGAACCGGCGGGGGCTTGGCTGGAGACGTGCGAGGTAAGGAGGAGGTCGGGAGAGGAGACGGGAAGGGAAGATGGAGAGCCGGGGGTGGGGGGAGGGCGAGGCCGGGGGTCGTGCCGGAATTGCACCGGCTGCTTGGAAAGGCCGAGGGGGCGAAGCACAGAATGGAGGGCTTGGGGAGGGGGGCACAGCGGGGTCTGGAGAGAGGAGTGGCGCCCGTCCTTCTCCCTTCAAGTCTGGAAAGGTGAACCGTCAACATCCCCATACATACTCGGTGGTGGTTTTTTTTAAAAAAATGCTGTAAGACAGGCTACTCGGGAGGGAAGAGGTACTCCCTGAGAGAGAGGCGGGGGGGGGAGAGCGGGAGGGAGGGAAGGAAGGAGAAAGAGAGAGAAGAAAGGGGGAGGGAGCAAAGGAGAGAAAGAGGGAGAGGGAAGAGAGAGGAGGGAGGGAAGGAGAAAGAAAGAGAAGAGAGAGGGGGGAGGAGAGAAAGGGAGAAAGAAGAGAGAAGGGGAGGCAGGGAAGGAGAGAGGGGGAGAAAAGACAGTGGGAGGGAGGGAAGGAGAAAGAGAGAGAAGAGAGAGGGGGAAGGAGCAAAGAAGGGAACAGGGAGGGAGGAAAGGAGAAAGAAAGAGAAGAGAGGGGAAGGAGAGAAAGGGAGAAAGAAGAGAGAAGGGGAGGCAGGGAAGGAGAGAGGGGGAGAAAAGACAGGGAGGGAAGGAGAAAGAAAGGGAAGAGAGGGGGGGAGAGAGAAGGAGAGAGAGAAGAGAGCAAAGGAGAGAGGGGGAGAGAGAAGATAAGGAGGAAAAGAGAAAGGAGGAGAGAGGGAAGGAGAGAAAGAGGGAGAGGGAAGAGAGAGGAGGGAGGAAAGGAGAGAGGGAGTGAGGAAAGGAGAAAGAAAGAGAAGAGAGAGGGGGAAGCAGGGAAAGATAGAGGGGGAGAGAAGACGGGGAGGGAGGGAAGGAGTAAGAAAGAGAAGAGACGGGGGAGGGAGTGAAGGAAGAAGAGGGGGAGAGAAGATGGGAGGGAGGGAAGGAGAGAGAAGAGAGAGGGGGAGAGAGAGCAGGAAAGAGAGAGAAGAGAGCAAAGGAGAGAGGGGGATAGAGAGAAGATTGAGAGGAAGGAGGAAAAGAGAGAAAGAGGAAGAGAGAGAAGAGAGGGAGGATGGAGGGAAGGAGAGAAAGGGACAGAGGGAGAAAAGAGAAAGGGGTGGAAGGGAGGAGGGAAGGTGAGAGAGAGAAGAGAGGAGGAAATGAGAGAAAGAGGGAAAGATAGAAGAGGGAGGGAGGGGGAAGAGAGAGCTGCCTGCAGAGAGGATGTTTTGGGTACAAAACTAGCAGGCTGAGAGAATCCCGGCCTCCCCTGAGTCTCCCAACATTGTTCCTCCTCTTTCCATGTCTTGTTACAAGCCTCTTGGCAAGAGAGGAGAAGAAAGAGGAATGCCAGTGAGGGGAAAGCAGGTCAAGTGGGAACTGTCTTTGGAGCTCTCAAGGGTGCAAAATTTGGAGGACGGTCCCTTGTTGGTTTGTATATCAGCAAGGTCCCTTTAGGTGCAGTGGGATGAAGATCATGCTAGCTCAAAAGGGAGGGAATAGAGGTGGGGGGGGGGGAATCCAAGGACAAGATAGTGTAGACCTGCCTTGGAACTTCTCAGAGGCAAGTGGTTTTCAACTCACAGAATTCCTCCGCTGACTGGGAGCTGAGGCGCATACATCTTAATATTGCCAAGATTGGCCTGAAAGTGCCTTCAGGCCACATATTAAATCCCACGTTACTATATTCTGAGTTAGGTACCAGTCCAAGATGGACCAAACCGTGATGTAAAGCAAGTTGCCATAACACTAACAAAATGGATTGTGATCTGCAAGGTGGGATTTAATTGACCTTCTCCAAATTGCAACTTGATTGGGAGGTCAGCCTTGTTACTTGCTGCTGGGCTAGATCTTCATGGCCCTTTGCCCTTGAAAAGAAAGCAAACATCACACCTTCCTAAGGCAAAGTGCAGGCACCCTTAAAGCCTTCTGTTTGTGTAAACAAAACAACACAAGCACGAAGCTGAGCCGACTTAATTTATCTCAGGTCTATCAATAGGGAAGAGACGTTGCAGTGTTTAATGAAGTACAGTGGTACCTCTACTTACGAACGCCTCTACGTATGAACTTTTCCAGATACAAACCAGGTGTTCAAGGGGTTTTTTGCCTGTTTTCATGAACCATTTTCAACTTACGAACCCTCGCTTCTCTCTCGGTTGCTGCCGCTGCGAGCAGCAGCCAAAACAAGCACTTTTAAGTTTGCAGGCTCTGATGATTGCAAGGGAACTGGAGCCAGGCATTGCCATGCAGGGTCTCCACCCCCCCCCATCTTTTCTACCGTCATGGCAAAGCACGAATGCGTCAGAGGAGAGAGAGAACGGGCAGCGAAGGTAGTAGGCGAGGGGGATTTTGAAGTGAGATCAGGTGGTTGAGGAGAGCTCCTTGGACTCACTTTCAAGATGCCCCTCGCCCGCTGCTACCTTTGCCAAGCAATCACATTCTCCGCCCAATCTCACTTCAAAATCTCCCTCGCCTGCTGCTCCGTTCTCCGCCTGATCTCATTTCAAAATCTCCCTCGCTTGCTGCTACGTTCTCCGCTCGATCTCGCTTCAAAATCCCCCTTGCCTGCTGCTACGTTCTCCGCCCGATCTCGCTTCAAAAACCCCTCGCCTGCTGCTACGTTCTCCGCCCGATCTCGCTTCAAAAACCCCTCGCTTGCTGCTACGTTCTCCGCCTGATCTCGCTTCAAAACCCCCTCACCTGCTTCTACGGTCTCTGCCTGATCTCGCTTCAAAAACCCCTCGCCTGCTGCTACGTTCTCCACCTCTCACCCACCGCTTCCTCCGGTCGCCACTTCTTTTTTTTTAAGCCTTAATGGTTTGGATTTTCCTAATTGATTTGCATGCATTATTCACTTTTATATATGGGAAAAATTGCCTCTTCTTACGAACTTTTCTACTTATGAGTCTGGTCATGGAACAAATTAAGTTCGTAAGTAGAGGTACCTCTGTACTTGGAAATCCCTTTGTGGTAGCCCCAATGGGTATGGTGATTGGGGGTATAGTAAGCTTTCAAGAGCTACTACAGCAATACTCCATTCCTTGCCTAGGAAATCTAACAGCTCCAAGACAATAAATTGAAAAAGTCATTCTGTTGCATGTGTTATATTATATCGATTGCAATATTGGGGTGAATGGGATAGATCATCTTATACAGAGTAGGTCAAAATTCTTTTGCAGCTCCTGAGGGATGTAAACACCATATTTAGATGCTCATTTCTGGCACCTTGATAAAATTTACCAAATACAGTTATTTTTCAATGACTGATCTGCTGTTTATAGCTCAGTTTGATACTGAGGAATGAAATAGCCCATTTATTGGTCATGAATGCCCTAAGACAAATATGTACTTATTGCATTCAGTTTTAGATGAGGAGTCACAAACAACCCAGTTAAATAAATTACAGACCACCTACATCTCTAAAAAGATTCTATTTTCTTTATCATGCTTAATAATATAAAGAGGACTGACACCAAATTTATTAGAGTACAAGTGCCTTGTAAAAACTAGCTCTGCAAATTTCCATTCCATCTGTCTTGTGGGGAAATGGATTCAATCTGGGTTAGATTTAAATTGCTTAGTTCAGCCAACACCTCCTCACTCCTTATTTTTAAGGGCAGGGAGGGGGAATTAATAACTAAGCAGAACTAGTATTACAAGAGGTGATAATCACAGAAATCAATGTCTACAGAATTTGGAGATTAGGATAAAGATTATCAAACTCAGATGAGCAATATGAGGGGCATTGAATAAGCTGATAGATAACCAGATATACCTATTATTGATAGAGTGGAGTGGGGAGAGAAGAAGTAGAAAAATATGCTTATGCTAAGAGAAGCTGCCCAAAAAATCCTCATTAAGTCCACTGAAAGTTGAGAAATATAGGTAAAAATTGTGGAAGACCTTAAAAAGCACTGCTTATGTTCCCCAAACCCTCAGAAATAGTTTAAATACTCACTCGTGACTGACCTGTCTTCATTTGACTTTAAAGGCTGGAAAAAATACCAGCTTGACCTTGTATAAATTATGCAACAGCAAAAATCCCATCTACACAAAAGGAATAGAAGAAGAATAACATCAGAGGCCTGGCACTTTGCATACAACAGCTGATCTTGGAGAGAAGGCAACTGACAAGAATAACAATGCCACAAACTTGTCAGCACCCCCCCACACATCCCACCCTGCTTTTTTGTCTGAGCAAAACTCCTGTAGAATCTGACCTTTGGTAACTAGCAAGAGTTCTTTCCAGTGAGAAAACTGAGCCTTGGAGTTTCAAATAATAATAATAATTTATTGGATTTGTATGCCGCCCCTCTCCGTAGATTCCGTAGACTCGTTTTCAAAACAAAACTCACTTCGTGGTCATTTTAACTACACTGTAATTGATGTTTGAACAGAAAGAGAACAAGAACTGTTTTCAAAGAGTTGGAGGGCAGTGCCAGCAGTTCCCGCAAATATGGGGAAGCTTTAGATTCAGGCATATTTCTTCCCCATCGTTTTCAAAAGGTTTTTGTCAACTTACAACCACAGCTGAGCCCCAAATTTTTGTTCCTAGGCAAAACATTTGTTATGTGAATTTTGCCCAACTTTATGACTTTTCTTCTCGCAGTTGTTAAGTGAATCACTGCAGTTGTTAAGGTAGTAACGTGGTTATTAAAGTGAATCTGGGTTCCCTGTTGACTTTGCTTGTTAGAAGGTTGCAAAAGATGATGACGTAACTCCAAGACACTGCAACCATCATAAATTCAAATTTTGATCACGTATCTATGGGGACGCTGCAACAGTTGTAAGTGGGAGAACTGGTGATAAGTGACCTTTTTCAGTGCTGTTGTAACCAGGCAGGGGGTTGCCACTACTGCTGCTACCGGTGTGGTGTGCACACAACTTTGGATCTCTGGCATGCGTCCCAGCGAGATTTTGCTTCTGCGTATGCGCAGGAAGCAAAATCTTGTGAAGGGAGCCGCGAGAAAGAGATTTCAGTATTTTTTTTTTGCTTCCGCACATGTGGAGTTCTTCACTTCAGTTTTTCACTTTTGTGCATGCGCGGAAGCAAAAAAATAGCTAAAATCTCTTGCGCTCAAGCATGTCCCCTTGCGAGATTTTGGTTCCAGCCCATGTGGACTTCACTTCAGGTTTTCACTTCTGCGCATGCGTAGAAAAAAAAAATCGATGAAACCTCTCGCGCGCAAGCATGTCCCCTTGCGAGATTTTGGTTCCAGCCCACGTGGAGTTCTTCACTTCATTTTTTCACTTCTGCACATGCTCAGAAGCAAAAAAAAAAGATGAAATCTCCCTCGCACATGTGTCCCCCAAGATTTTGCTTCCTGTGCATACGTAGAATCTCACTGGGACATGCGCATGTGCACGCCAGAGACACAAAACTGTACACACAACTCCATTTTTATTACCGGTGCGGCGTCCTCATCCGTACTGGTAGGAACCCGATACTGGTTGTAACTTTGAACGGTTACTAAGTGACTGGTTGTTTGTTGAGGAACACCTATATCTCCATGAACCTTGCGTGGGAGACAAAGACACAGAAGGGCATGGCTTTTGGGAGGGGTAGTTTCTAAACAGTTCCTTTTCTCTTAAAGGCTTCCTCCATCTTCTTGACTCTTCATGAGCAAAACCTCTGCTAGCCAAGAAGGGAGCCGTTCGCTGTGAACGCAACCTGAAGGATGCCCTGGAACGTCAAATGGTTGAACAGCTGCAACAGCCATGGCTCCCAGTCTCAGAAGCAATGCAAGAAATCCTCTTTCGCTTTCTATCAAGCTGTGAGAGACCAGCTCCCAGTATGGCTCTTGGAGGACATGAGGCGCATGGAGGTCTTCCACTGGCAAGAAGGAGGCAAAGTCAGCGCATACTCCCCTTCAGAGGCCCTGCTGTACGCCCTGGTACACAACCACCAGCCTTATGCCCGATATTTACTGAACCAATTTCCTAAAAGTGCCCTTGCAGTACCAAGCCTTCACTTCAGCTGCTGTCACTCTTCAGCTCCTCACTTAGCCATGGCTGTGCGGTACAATCGCATCCACGTCCTGGTAGAGATTCTGAAGGCCATCAAAAACTTGCCAGTAAGCGACCGAGCTGCCTATTTGGACCGCCGAGGTTGCAGTCGAGTAGAAGGTGGCAAAACAGCCCTTCACATGGCTTGTGAACTGGTGAGGCCGGAGTGTTTGCTTTTGCTACTGGGGCACGGAGCCTCCCCTTGCCTTGGTGACTGTGCTGGGAACACACCTCTAGACCTACTTCTGCAACAAATTTGGGAGAGCCCTGCATCAAATCTCCATACCAAACTTCTCCTCCTGGACTCGCTCTTGTTCTTCATGCCGACAGGCTTCCATTTTGCCATGAAACAGCAGCTGCGGGAAGACCAACAACTATGGCAGGACCTTCTGGGTGATAGCCGCTACCAGTGGTTGGCTGGTTTTGCTCCGTTCTCCCTCTTTGTTAGATCCATGCAAGTTTTAATTGGGAGCATTTCGCGCGAACATTTCCCAGAAGCTCTGGATGGCCTACCTTTGCCACACTTTCTGAAACCTTTGGACCTGAAGCTGAAGGGCTAAGACTATAAGCTAGAGAGCCCCTTCTCTCACTTTGACGCCCCCCCCCTCTCTCCCTGACCTTTCAGTTGCTGCTTGTGTGATGAAAATAGGAGAACCCGTGTGCTGGAAATGAAATCTCTGTGGGAGAAGGAGAAGCACTTGTTTTAATTAGAGACTTTTGTTCCCAAAGATTTTAATATGTTGTGTTTTATTTAACTGTTGCTCAGTCGGAGAGAGTGGAACACTTGAGAGTGCATTCTAAAAATACATTTCATTTTATGGCAGGATGCACAGCTTAAAGCTTAACTTGGGCATGACGATTTGTAGACTGCCCAAGTGAATTAGCATTTTAGGCCAGAAGCTAAACCAAGCAATAAAACAAGAGCAGCTTCTGCAATCCATACTCAGTAGTTAATAATAGTAAATAATGCACTAACTGGATACTGATTACCAGAAAAAACAAAAAAGAACCTGGATATGCTCGCAACCAGCAAAAAAAGTTTGGAGTATGTCCAGTTTTTCAACCTTTTGTTTGTCAACTTCAAATTACATGCCACAGGATTGTATATAATTTAAACAAGGACAACACAACCAGTGTTTGAAATGTTGGTTTAAGCTATTATCTCTTATAGAGTTGTGTCCAGCTAATATGAAAAGGCACAAAAATATCATTTCATATAAAACAGCTATTAGATATTATAAAGAATTGGACTATCGGCCAGCTATCCTTACTCTCTTGCACTCTCGTTATCATATTTCTCCAAAAATAAGACCCTGTCTTATATTTTTTTTGAACCCTGAAATAAGCACTTGGCCTTATTGCCATGCACTCAAAAGCCCGATTGGGCTTATTATCAGAGGATGTCTTATTTTGGGGAAAACAGGGTATTTACTCAGACAATATATTGCAATAGGCAATTTCTTAAAAGAATTATTGTTATTTTCTCTGCCACCAATAGTTATTTTGTTATTTTCTCTGCCACCAATAGTTCACTTGTTTAAAAATACACATATCCTAAAGGAGGTCAAATCAGCTGAGCATCAAACAAATAGGAAAACATCATTAAATACATAGCAATCTCCATTGGTATAAATAAGAACAATCATAGTGGAACCATATAGGTAGTAACTATTTCAGTAGAAAATAGTGAAAACTGAAAAAACATTCCAAGTCAAGAAAATATTTTTGCAGTCATTCGAAAATTATTTGAGATCAGAAGGAATATTGAAGAAGATGAAGGTCAAGAAAGAAGATGTAAAAATGCAAAGCTTCACATGTCCTTGTTGCCATTCTTCTCTTCAGTGACATGTTTCATCTGTCTGCTGTCTGTCTGTCTGTCTTTTACATTTGTATAGCCACACATAGTGACTCTTTGTTTCATAAACTTATTTAAGAACATGGAGCTATAAACATTAGTTCACCGAACACATCTGGTCATTCTTACGGATGGGTCCCCTATCTCATTGCAAAATGGTCAAGAAGGGCAAAAAGTGGCTTGGATGAGAATGAGATGTAAAAGAGGGCAAATTGTGCACTCACAGTCATCAAGGTCCAAATGCAGGATTAAATCCAAAAGGATTAGAAAAAGTCCGTCCCCATCATACACAGTTATTGGGTAAAATGCAAAAAACTATTTTACTTCAGTGGTTCTCAACTTTTCTAATGCCGCGACCCCTTAATACAGTTCCTCATGTTGTTGTGACCCCCAACCATAAATCTAGCGCCAATTCTCCCAACAGAGCTTTAAGGTGATTGGCAGGAGGGTCAGAGGGACACCCCCACCGTAAAAGCCTGATTGGTCGGATTGTAAAAATATGTTCCAAGGTGCCAGAATAGAAGCTTTAGTTCCTAACACCATGAGAAATTTGTCTTTTTCCATGGTCTTAGGCGACCCCTGTGAAATTATTTATTCATTCATTCATTCATTTATTTATTAGATTTGTATGCCGCCCCTCTCCGAAGACTCGGGGTGGCTCACAACAACAGAAACAATACAAATCCAAAATTAAAACAATTTAAAACCCATTAATATAAGAACAATCATACATCTCATACAAACCATACATAAAGTGGAAACGGCCCAGGGAAATCAATTTCCCCATGCCTGACAACAGAGGTGAGTTTTAAGGAGTTTGCGAAAGGCAAAGAGGGTGGGGGCAGTCCTAATCTCGGGGGGAGTTGATTCCAGAGGGTCGGGGCTGCTACAGAGAAAGCTCTTCCCCTGGGTCCCGCCAGACGACATTGTTTTGTCGATGGGACCCAGAGAAGGCCAACTCTGTGGGAGCTAACCGGTCGTTGGGATTCATGCGGCAGAAGGTGGTCCCGGTCATTCAACCCCCCAAAGGGTCCCAACTCCCAGGTTGAGAACCACTGCTTTAGTGGCACAGAATAATGGCTTTGTGATGAGACCTGGGCTGCAAAGACACAATCCTTAAGTTCCTACCCTTAGGAACTAGACCATTTTAGCCTACTCTCATTGGCAGGGACACATACTCATAACCCGGAGTTGCCGGAGAAAAACTAGGATATTAATGCAAAGAATCAATACTGAGAATAGGAGACATGCAATTCTGACCTTTAAGGGAAAGAAGCAGAATGGAATGTGGGTGGTAGAGTTGGAGGAGAGCCAGAGCTGGTATTCAGCCGATACAGTACGGTTCAGGCGAACTGATAGTGGCAATTCGGATTTGTTCACCAAACCGGCAAATACAACCCCTGGATGGCCCTGCCCCCATTCAATCCGCCCACCTGCTTGACGCTCAACCCTCCCATCCATGCCCTATATACAGTATGTTGCCTTCGCAGACGGCCCAGCTAGTCACCTCCATGCCTTTCCTGCTTTGCTCAGCTGACCAAAGCTGAGCTTCCCGCCCGCTTGCCCTTTGGCCTTGGGTCAGGGGCTGGGACCCAGGGATGCACCATTCCCTGAGGCCCTGGAACCTCTGCCTGCTCACCCCCCACCTTGGCTGGGTCAGGGAACATCCCATTCCCCAGCTCTGGCCTTCTGGGAGCTTCTTGCATGCCACCCGTTCTCCATTCACCGCGCATCGCCCCGTTTCCCCTCCTTCAGAGGTCCCGGCCCTTTCTCAATTTCTCCGCTTCCTCCCCCATGACCTCCTCTTTTTTTGTCCCGCTGCCAGGGAAGGGTTAACCTGAAGCTGCCGACTATTTTTTGGCTTCTAGCAACAAGGGGGGCAAACAAATGTGGGCTGAGGGGAAGCCCAGTGGCAACGGCTCAGCCCTGGCTTGTGGGCGGCATGCAGTAGGAGGCCTCTTACAGATGGAATTTAGTCACTTTCAGACCCTGGGCAGAAAATAATAGGAAGAAACAGGTTGCAATAGCTGTAAGCTAATTTTTTATTTACTACCGAGTTCTGTGGGCGTGGCTTGGTGGGAGTGGCTATGAGACTGAGTGGACAGGGTCAACTCAATGTCACTCACAGTAAGGTGTCACTCCACCAAGGTACGCTCACCAAGCCACACCCACAGGTAATAGAAAAATTTGAATCCCACCACTGAGGAGAGCCCCTGGTCTTGCTCAGAATCTGTTGTCCTGCTTAGCTTAGGTATCCAGAGTTGGAAGGATGCATTTAGACCAGTGTTTCCCAACCTTGGCAAGTTGAAGGTATTTGGACTTCAACTCCCAGAATTCCTCAGCCAGCGAATGCTGGCTGGGGAATTCTGGGAGTTGAAGTCCAGATGCCTTCAAGTTGCCACGGTTGGGAAACACTGATTTAGACCCCCAATTTCTGTCTCCTTCTCTCTGCACCTCCGATACATGACTGGGTAGCACCTGCCTGAATCTAACCAATCTTAACCTGTGAAGCAATATATAAATCTAAGTGCTATTGCTATTAAGTCTGTTATGTGACAAAATGTCGAAGAATAGATCTAGATCTTCTTCTATATAAATCCTAACAGATATTTGAAAATTCCTATCATTGCCCTGCTCAATCAACTGTTCTCAAGGCTAAACTTACCTGTTCCTTCACTCTGTCATCTCAGGGTTTAATTTCTAATTCTTTGGACACCTTTGTAGCCTTTTTCCAAATTGATCCATTTCTGATTCCTTCAGTGCAGTGTCAGAATTTAGTACTGCACTCAAGGTGACTTTCGGCCAAAGCAAAACAGTGTAAAAATTATTTCCTATGCGTTAAAAAGCATCCTTCTATTGGTACAACCCAAGATTGCATCTGCTTTCTTGGCCTCCAAGAAGATACCTTTCTTGAGTACCAGATCTCCCCATTCTATCACTTGCACAATTGATTTTTGTAAGTGAAGAACTCTGACTTTGTGTCTTAAATTATAAATCATATAGTATTAACTTGTTAACCTATCTTCTAACTTTAATTGCAATAATCTATCACACACATACCTGTCCTTGTGAAGTGCAATCCTTATTCTAGTGATTAATTATCTTGATACATCAGACAAGGATAATCAAAATCAGATCTTTTCTATCATGGTCATTTGGTTATAGTAGTTTTACCGTTTCCCAGTCTTCTTCCGTGAACTGGAAGGATGAATGAGCATGTTTCCTGAATGCTCAAGTTCTAAACAGGTCTCCCTTGAACATGGCGTAGTGGTTCACCAGAAGTTTGATAAAAAGTCTCATTTTCCTGCCTGTTCCGAAGGGCCATCAGAACCTTGAGAAGTTACAATAAGAGGCAGTGTTTGCCCAACATAACCAGCCACAGCTAGGCAACCAGATTTTAGTCTGATATAATGATGCCCAAATTGTAATCCAGGACTGATTTGGCATAAATGTCAAAACTAAATAAAAACAAAGTAATAATAAAAAATTTGAGCATGAGATTTGGCCAACTGGAGTTTTTTTTAAAAAAGTTGAAATCCTGAAAATGCCCCTTAGAAAAGGACATACTATGCATACTATGATGTCCAGTGTGAGAAGTAAAATGGTAGATTAACACTTGACCTGATCCAGCAATAACTACAGTATTTTTTATTTAATGAAACTGCCACTGTGCCTATAAACCTACCTCAGCATTTCTTTGAGAAATTCATCCAATGTCACTTCGTTACAGGATCTGTCATTCGTCCAGGAGTTGGGAATTCTGAAGGTAGACTCCCTATTTGGTGTTGGTTTTATTTTATTTACCTCCTCCTTTTCACTATTTGTCCTTCTCCCATTATTCTCTACCACAACCTCCACATATGCCAAAATAGTTCAGCAGCTCCCTGCTAAAACAACTCTGATTGATTTCACCAGCATTTAAGTATAATGATCCCCTTTTGGCAAGTGGACTTTTGGCAAGTCGCCTTTTGGGGGTAGCTCTTCATTTTATGCCAACTTATTACTTACATTCCCTAAATAAAAAGGAGACAAATGAGAAACTTATCTGTCCCTTCTAGAAGGAGTTGCACAGAAGGTACTCTTGAAAAATGACTGCAAACGTAAGAAATATGTCAAGCCCCTTGAAAATATGCTTGCCTCCCATCCTTCTCAACATTATCCCATACCATTTCTCTAAACAATGAGTTTCCCCCTTTTCATCTGAATACTCAACATCCTTCTGCTACCCAGTATCAAGCTCTAGCTTGGGTGGGTTTCCTCCATTTGCATTTGTGTACTTCTACAAACATACATAAGCCCACAGCCCTTGCTTTAAAGCCAGCCTATTTATATCCATATTTCCTATAGAATTTGGTTTGGAAGTGACATAGAAACATAGAAGACTGACGGCAGAAAAAGACCTCATGGTCCATCTAGTCTGCCCTTATACAATTTTCTGTATTTTATCTTAGGATGGATATATGTTTATCCCAGGCATGTGTGGATTTACCAACCACATCTGCTGGAAGTTTGTTCCAAGGATCTACTACTCTTTCAGTAAAATAATATTTTCTCACGTTGCTTTTGATCTTCCCCCCAACTAACTTCAGATTGTGTCCCCTTGTTCTTGTGTTCACTTTCCTATTAAAAACACTTCCCTCCTGGACCTTATTTAACCCTTTAACATATGTAAATGTTTCGATCATGTCCCCCCTTTTCCTTCTGTCCTCTAGACTATACAGATTGAGTTCATAAAGTCTTTCCTGATACGTTTTATGCTTAAGACCTTCCACCATTCTTGTAGCCCGTCTTTGGACCCATTCAATTTTGTCAATATCTTTTTGACAAATTACTGTTGTAGAATAGTTGATTTAAATCATAGCTGCATCAGAGACAGAACCAATTTTCAAACTTGCTAATATATACAGTGGAACCTCCACTTAAGAACTGAATTCGTTCCGTGACCAGGTTCTTAAGTAGAAAAGTTTGAAAGTAGAAGCAATTTTTCCCATAGGAATCAATGTAAAAGCAAATAATGCGTGCAAACCCATTAGGAAAGAAATAAAAGCTCGGAATTTGAGTGGGAGGAGGAGGAGGAAGAGGAGGAGGAAGACAGTCACTGCCGAAGGAAGAAGGTGAGTTGAGGAGAATCAAAAAAATCCAAAACTTTAAGACTTTAAAAAAAAAAGAGGAACTCTGAAGGGTCGAGGAGAAGCATGCGCCTCTCATACACCCGGCACAAGGCTGCCTCCCATACACTGCGCCAGAGAGAGAAACCCAGGGGGAATGGCAGGAAACTAGATATGCCTTCGTGCCATTCTCAAATTTCCTGGGAAATTTTTCCGGGCTTGGGTTCTTAAGTAGAAAATGGTTCTTGAGAGGAGGCAAAAAAATCTTGAACACCCGGTTCTTATCTAGAAAAGTTGTTAAGTAGAGGCGTTCTTAAGTAGAGGTACCACTGTATTTGGATGAACAAACATTTGTAAAAAATATAAAATAAAAAATAAAAAAGTGTTGTATGGAACAAGAAGCCTACTGTTTAATTATTGTTGAGGGGGGGTTGTGTGTGTTACCACACAAAGAGCTCTTTTGTTTCCTAAGACTTGAAAACCTGCCCAGGAAAGGTCTTTCATCAAGCTCAGTCAGTACATGTCATTGCAAACGTCATTGCTGTGAAGGCATTTCTGCAATGTTCTGCAGTGGAATTTTTCAAAAGCCAATGAAGGGCTACTGCAAACGTGCTTTACAAAACAGTAGGGGGTTGTTATCATTAGCCAAACTAAAAGGGAACAGAATGGATACCATCATGGGCATAAATGGTAGACATAAATGGACATTTTCCCTCGAGGTTTCAAGCAGGAAAAAGTAAAGATACATATGGAATCATCAAGATAAAGATATTAGGAAAAGAGTTGCAAGGTTTTCATTCGTCATATGGCAATCATGGCCAAATTGCATGGAGGATTTCAGCAGACGTTTTGCATCAGATGCAGAGTTTGTTAAGTCTTTCTCCTTGCCTTCCATTCAATTTCTGAGCAGACAATTAGAATTATAATTCTAAGGATGCAACATTTGTATAAAGCTTGACTTTAAAAAAAAAAATCCAGGTCTATGCAATATACAGACTTGAAGGCAACAGACAGGAAATAATTACTTTTCTTATATTAAATCAGCCTACCCCAATTTAATAGTCCCTAGGTATTATTATTATTATTATTATTATTATTATTATTATTATTATTATTATTAATTAGATTTGTATGCCGCCCCTCTCCGTAGACTCGGGGCGGCTCACAACAATAACAAGAACAATGTAAGAACAAATCTAATAATTTAAAAAACACTATGAACCCCATTATTAAAAGCAAACATACACACAAACATACCATGTATAAACTGTATAGGCCCGGGGGAGATGTCTCAGTTCCCGCATGCCTGGCAACAGAGGTGGGTCTTAAGATCTTTACGAAAGGTATATTCAGTGTCAACTCTTGAAGTCCTAAGACGGCATGACCAACTTTGAAACATTCTAAATGTACGGAGGACATCGTGTTAGGGAAGGGTGCACAATATCCCAAAGACTATATGAAAAATGTCTTCAAGTCTGAGCTCATATTTGGAGCGAACAAAGACTTGAAACAAATGGATCTACCACCTGCTTCAGCCTTTATTGCAGTTGGTAACCCAGTCGCTAATGTTTTGACAGTTTCTTCAGCATGAGGCTCCTTTCTGATTGTTAAAGATTACTTCAGTTTAAAAAATAAAATAGAAAATTAGCAAACTGCAGAACAAAACCTTCTCTCTTCCATTATTTTTATTTCTGTAAAAACCTTTATGTTCTGAACTGGTTGAACAGACATTCTTTAAAAATAAAAATGATGGATGGCTGCATTCCAATTCTTTGTTTCAAAAGGAAGGAAGGAAGGAAGGAAGGAAGGAAGGAAGGAAGGAAGGAAGGAAGGAAGGAAGGAAGGAAGGGAGAGAGGATCATTTGTAATGGTAGAAAAATAAAAATAAAAATGATGGATGGCTGCATTCCAATTCTTTGTTTCAAAAGGAAGGAAGGAAGGAAGGAAGGAAGGAAGGAAGGAAGGAAGGAAGGAAGGATGGATCATTTGTAATGGTAGAAAATATTCTGGAAAACTAAAAATTCATCATTTTGTATTCTGCTCCAATTCTATTGGTCATACTTTTAATGCCAGCCCATTTAGGAAGACAAATTGCCCCCTTCAGTGAAATTTGAGACAGGTCTAGTGCCAGAAGACTGTAGAGGGGAGAAATATTATTTTTGTCTTCAGAAAAGGAAGAAAAGAGAACAGCTAGTCACAGATCTTGCTATTGATAGTGGGAGGGAAACTCTGAAACATATTATTAAGCAATCTTTTTGGGAGCATGTATTTTGGCAGAAGTCATGATTAACCAATTTCATGCCATCTTTTGAAAGTTTAATTGATCACAAGTGTGCTACTGTTAAACGGATATAAAGTTTGTTGAACAATTGTACCCAGTAAATAATTGTACATCAGTGGCTCTACAACAGCCTGGAAGAAGTGATGAGTGGTATACTGCAAGGGGCCATTCCAGGCTCTGCACTGTTTAATATATTTATCAATACTTGAATGAGAGGTTAAAAAATAGGATTATCACATTTTGAATTGACCCAAAGATAGGGGAGGGAGGCAGCAAAGTTTAGAGGATACCACCAAGACCCTTTATTTGAATAACAAAAACCAAACATATGAAAATTGAAGGCAAGAAAGGACATAACTGATAGCACTTATCATTGGTGGATTTCAGCAGGTTCTGACCAGTTCTGGAGAACCAATAGTGGAAAATTTGAGTAGTTTTGGAGAACCAGTAGTGGAAATTTTGAGTAGTTTTGGAGAACCAGTAGCACAAATTTTGAGTAATTTGGGGAACCGGTAAATACCACTTCTGACTGGCCCAGCCCATCTATTTTCAGTCTCCCGAGTCCCAGCTGATCTGGAGGGAATGGGAATTTTGCAGTATCCTTACTTTGCCACATCCACCAAGCCACACCACACCCACCAAGCCACACCCACAGAACCGGCAGTTTAAAAAAATTGAATCCCACCATTGCACTGTAGGCAAATAAAAAGATTTTGATAGATCAACAGCTGAACAAGAATTCAACAGTGTGATGCAGCTGCTAAAAAAGTTGTAAGCTACATCATAAAATATATATCTTTATCAAGAGCTCTTGCCTCACAATCAGGAGGTTGTGAGTGCAATCCTAGGTAGAGGCAGATGTAGGGTCTCCTGCTTGGGCAGGGGGTTGGACTAGATGACCTGCAAAGTCCCTTCCAACTCTGTTAAAGCTGAGTCAAGTCATCATTGTAGTTTACATTCTTCTTTGGTCAGGCCACACATAGAATATTACATCTAATTTGGTTACCAGTTTAGGAGAAACAGACAAACTGGACCTTTATGGAGGAGAGCAACCAAGATGATGAGGAACCTCGAAGGAAAAAATTATGAAGAACAGTTGGAGGCAATGAATGCATTTAGCCTGGAGAAGGGAGAACTGAGGAGGATATATAATCTCAGCTTTCATCATTCTTCCCCGTTGTGTTCATCACAGTTTGGATATTGTTGGTAGCAAGGTGGCTTTTCAGTACCAACATTACTCATATGGTTTTCACACCAGTCTATTCCTGACTATAGTAAGCTGCCTGCATTTCACAAATGAAAAACAACTGGTTGTTGCCTGTTTTAAACAAAAAATATTCAGATATCATTGCCAATTTTTCACAATTCACCCGTGTTTCTGTGTTTCTAACAACTATGCCTTAAGACAAAACTCACAATTATAGATTAGGCAAATGAGATGTTTGTGTACTGTCCATAACCTATATTTGATCAGATGAGTTCATACAACACAATACCATATATTAGCTAATCTCATTGTAGACCAGCATATTATGTGAATCCAGCTTGTGCAGTTTCAGTTATAGATTTCTTTGTAAGTCAGGGCCAGAATAGAATAGAATAGAAATCTTTATTCACCAAGTGTGATTGGACACACAAGGAATTTGTCTTTGGTGCATATGCTCTCAGTGTACATAAAAGAAAATATACATTTGTCAAGAATCATGAGATACAGCACTTAATGATTGTCATAGGGGTGAAATAAGCAATGAAGAAAAAAATATTAACAAAAATCTTAAGGATACAAGCAACAAGTTATATCATACAGTCATAAGTGGGAGGAAATAGGTGATAGGGATGATGAGGAAAAAAACTAGTAGTGATAGTAGAGCAGACTTAGTAAATAGTTTGACAGTGTTGAAGGAATTATTTGTTTAGCGGAGTGATGGCATTCGGCAAAAAACTCTGTGTGTCTAGTTGTCTTGGTGTGCAGTGCTCTGTACTGACGTTTGGAGGGTAGGAGTTGAAACAGTCCAGGATGCGAGGGGTCAGTAAATATTTTCACAGCTCTCTTTTCGACTAAATTTAAACTAGGGTTAGTACCCCACAAGTAAATTAAGTACTTTACGCAAACATACTAATACATAAAGTAAATATTCATTCAGCAAAGATCCGTGTGAATCCATGTGCTGTATAGATTCCCTGTCAAATAATTACCAGGTTGACTCATTCTTGCAGTTGTTTTCCTGCCACCATTCAACACTGTATCATCTCAAGCAGATATTCAGGTAGCAAAATGGCATCCCTGAAGACAAGCCTGAACTTTCCTTGGAATTCAGTGTTGCTTTTTAAATTGAAAGCTAAAATACAGGAGGGAAGAATAATGAGGAATTGAGGAATTTATGGAGCCAGGGGAGGGGCCTTCCGGAGGGGGGATGGTGTTGTGGTTGGCTCTGGCCCAGCTCCTGCCCCAAGGAATGTGGAGTGGACGAAGGCTCCTCTGATGAAGTAAGCGTGAGTAGCAGGGAAGGGGGGAGTTTGGCAGACAACCCAGGAGGAGATCAATCCTTATCATCCCTGGATTCTGAACAAGAACTTATGACAGACACACGCATGCGTAGAGTGATGCATAGGAGAGAACAACTGAAGGATTATTACAGGAGATAAGTGAGGCCACCTGTGGTTGGGTGGGGCTGCTGTAATTAGTGCTACAGCTAAAAAGAACAGCGTGCTGGTTTAGCCTTGTGGAAGTTTATCTGATTCATGGTTTCGTCAAGATCGTGGTTTTGCTGTTTCCCTGTTCAAGATTGTGTGTGGACTATCTGGACTTTGGAATTGGACTCAATTTCCCAGTTACTGGGTGAGAAATTGGATTGCATTTAACCTGTGCCTTGTGTGTACCAGAAAATCCCTTTGACATTTAAAAAGGGAGTTTTTTCTGCTTTTCTATTGATAAAAGACTTTTGGTTTTCCTTCTATCGTGTGGTGTGTGTCTTTTTGGACTAATTACCCTGTAATTAAGGGCGGTTGGGACACGCCGGCAGACCACAAATAAAGCATGATTCCTCTGGATCTAGGCTTCTTTTTTGAGAAGTATTTGGTATGACAAAAATTGAGCAGAATTTCAACAGAATTAATTTTCTTTTTTTTTAAAAACCCCACCTCTGATTACATGCAATAGCTTTTGTGGATCCTCATCCTGAACCTCAATACATCGCAAGGCTGAATCACAGTACTGAAAACAGGCTGCAGTATTTGTCGGGCCTCGGAGAAAAATTAGCTTTCAAGTTTTTCTTTATCCGTCAGAAGTTATGCCATCAGTTATTTAATTTTGCAATTTGTGCTTTCATAACCAGGCTCACCATTAGGCAAGCTATTTAGGGTGCATCAATAGAGATGTTTCTGGCAGAGATTCAATGATGCAAGGGTGGCATTCTTGTTAATGGTACCACAGCCTTATTATGAACTCTGCAGATTTCTGCTGGGTAGGAGGCAATAAGCGCAACAGCTGTGAGAAATCTTAAGTACCGGTATATAATTGGTGGCCTTTTGTTCCGCAGTCAAAAAAGTCTTTCCTTGCCTCCCACTTTGGCACCAAAGCGTTAGAAACAGTTGCCCAGATACCTACAAGTTTTTGTGTCATGTTGCTATATGAGAGAAAGAAATAGGAGGTTCTGCTGTTTGGTGGCTGATCCCCTTTTTGTCTGAATAAGCTCCAAGGGACCTAATCTGAGCTGGCGTTTGAAAGAAAGCATGCTCATTGTCAGGAAGCCATCAAAAAAGTATAAGTGATGACTGAGAAGTCTTGCTTTCATTTTCTTCCAAAGAGAATTCTTATTATAATGGAAGAAAGGCCTTTCAACACAGTATTCAAGTGGGATCTCATCAGGGACATTGTTTGTAGGAAGCGCTGGTGAAATTGCCAGATCCAAGCGAGAGAAATTGAAAACCCTACACTATGTGGCATAGCCGTGGTGCCTTGCATCAGTGAGTCTGCGGAGAGGAGCGGCATACAAATCTAATACATTTATTAGTATTAGTATTATTTTCTATTCTTCTTTCATCATGGTAAATGAAATACCAGCAACTAGGACTGTTACCCTGATCAGAAAAATCTCACAGAACAATCTGATGCATGTTTATTTGGAAGCAAACCCAAATACCCATAGTAAGTGACTGTTAGATAATAGTACAGAGCAGGGATGGGTTAAAACTTACCTCACTGCCGGTTTGCTTCCTCTCGCACTGTGTGGGCGAGTGCGCGCATGTGCATGCACAGTACTGAAAAATCCAGGAGGCGGAGCCAAAAACAAGATGGCGACCGCATGCACAGTGTCGGAGATTCAGCTTCTGAGCATGCTCAGAAGAAAAAAAAATCCCCAAAAAAGATGGCAGTGCCCAGCGACTGGGACTGACTGGTTCCATGATGCCATCATGACATCACCAACAGGTCGCTACCGGTTCAGGAAAAATTGTCCAAATCAGGAGGAACCCATCTTTGGTACAGAGGCTTATGAACACATGGACCAAAGGAGATTGTCTTTTTCTTTCTTTCTTTCTTTCTTTCTATCTTTCTTTCTTTCTTTCCTTCCTTCCTTACTTCCTTTCCTTCCTTCCTCTCTCTCTCTCTCCTTCCTTCCTTCCTTATTTATTTATTTATTTATTAGATTTGTATGTCGCCCCTCTCTGTAGACTCTTACTTCTACATAGCAAGAAAAAAGGGGAGAGGAGCGTGGTCATCAGCCGCGGTGGCAAGGAGTTCACCGCACTTTTGCGGGAACCTCGAATCCCTGTCATTTGGGGGTGTTGATTCCATTTAGAATCGGCCCAGAACTTCCCTGAAGGGAGACTTGAGCAGCAAGTATGTGTCAGCTTGAATGGACTCCAGAGGATGGTAGAGGATGGCCTGAAGGAATATTGTCCATGGAGCCACAATGGGCGGACATGACTTCGCAACTAACAACAATAGTACCTAGGGGAATCTGAACTTCGTAATTTTTTTTCTTTTTGCATTTCTCTTCATGTGACCTGTGATTGGAAGAGCTTCCCTCCTGAGATCTTTATTGGGCTTAAAGAAGGCCATAAAACACGGCTCTTTCTTCAGGCATTAAGGAAAGGACATTAGTGGAGCCTGTTATGTATGTTGGTGCTGGAGCTTTTTTAAGGTGTCTCAGTTATAGTAAGATTGAATTCTGTATTATGTAATTTTTAGATTAACGTGTTTTAATGCATTAATATCCTGGATTTATGTCTTTAAGATGAAAAATATTTTTTTCCAAATAAGTTAATGAATGTTCCCAATATTCTCAAAACGTCTCCTATAAAATTGAAATATAATTATACTGGGGCTTCCCTTTCCCATCCAATATCTGTTATAACTTTGTGATAAATTCTATCCCTTATATATCCAACAACTTTCAAATAGGTAAAGATAAAGGTAAAGGTTCCCAGCTCTGGGGGGCGGTGCTCATCTCCATTTCTAAATTAAAGAGCCAGCACTGTATGATTACGATTCCGTGGTCATGTGGCCACTATAACTAAATGCCAAAGGCGCATGGAACGCTGTTGCCCTCCCATCAAAGGTGGTCCCTATTTTCTACTTGCATTTTTACATGTTTTTGAACTTTTGAACTTTATTAGGCTGCGCAACTCCGTCCAGACTCTGGGCAAACTGCCGGGTTGGCAGAGTTGGCACTTTCAAATAAGTTCTCATTATGGTGATTTTTTTTCTCCCTTATTTTGTCTTGTATCACTGTGCCACACCTCGAAGTTTGAAGAACTACCCATTTGTGCAGTCCAGTTTGATCTGCAGGGTTTTTTTTTTTAAAAAAAGTGGAATGTTTTCCATTCTTGTTTCAGATCCTGCAAAGATCTTGCCATTTAATCCATTAGTCTATTGCACACTTTTTCTAAGGGTTTCATGAACTGATATTAAAATATCAGTGGTTATATCTTTCAACATTAATAAAACTTGATGAAGACATTTTTTCTATAGTAGAATATTCTATAGCCAAAGCAATTTCCAGAGATATGCACCAGTAAATTCTCACACTGAAAAGTAATCTTATTTGAAGTTCACTTAAAAGGGCAATTATTCTTGATGTGGTGCTGTAATTGAATTGGTAATATAATGGAAAGGCAAAATTGCTTTGCATATAGGTACATTCATACATAAGTTGCATTGAGGAGATAATGTGAGGTCATCTATTGTCCCTATTGTATAAATCAGCCAATGTCTCCCTGTTGTGGCTAAATCTCAAGAGATATTTTGCTTTTTTTGCCATTGTTCTACAAATAGAATACTATTTAAATAGTATAGAATTAGCTTTATTTGTTTCAGATTGTAAAGATCTGAAGATTTCAGCCATTGTTGTGTTCCATGACCCACACTGCTTTAACAGTTCACATATATTTTGCATTCTATGTAAAATTTGCTGGTACAATCAGAATCCACTGTTCCTGATCCTAAAGCTTCAAAGTATTCCCAAACTGTGATACTCTCACTAATTTGGCTCATGGTTGGAATCATTAGGTTCTTTTCTTTGTATTCTGTGTTCAGAATACAATTAGTCCATTAGTCAATTAGTCCATTGCACACTTTTTCTAAGGGCTTATTTGCTATTACCCATACCTTCTCAGAAACCTCCTGGAGAATTGCATACTTTGCACAAAATTGCACACTTTGGGGTGAATTTTGTTTTTGAAGAGATTTAATAATAATGTTTCATTTTCTGCATTTCTACATGTGTGACAATGGATTGCTGGAGGCTAAAATATGGTGTAATAATTAAGGAACTTACCAGAGCATCTCCAATTCAAATCCACCATCAGCCATGATATTTCATATGCCGATTTGGCTCAGTCACTCTCAGCCCTATCTACCTCACTGAGTTGTTCTTCAGTGGGAAATTGTGTGTGCTATCTGGAATTCCTGAAATAATGTATGACATGAGTAAATAATTTAAATGGCAATAATTTTATAGCATCTATCATCCCGATAACCAGTAATCTTTTCTTCTGAATTTGGTAGAGCTTTGTATCAAGGCATGATTTATTTCTATAAGTACATGAGCATGTTTTCAAAGACCTTTCAAACCCAGAAATGATTGTTATCTCTTTGATTGAATACTTAGCTCCTTATGAAAGCTGAACATTTATTTTGTTAAATGCCTCAAACAAATGACTCCGGCTGTTTTACGACAATGTAAAGATCAATCTGAATCCCCTCTATTCACCTAAAAATCATACGCAAAGTTGCATAAATATACAAATACAGTGATACCTCGTCTTACAAACACCTCGTCATACAAACTTTTCGAGATACAAACCTGGGGTTTAAAAGATTTTTTTGCCTCTTCTTACAAACTATTTTCACCTTACAAACCCACCGCCGTCGCTGGGATGCCCCGCCTCCAGACTTCCATTGCCAGCGAAGCACCCGTTTTTTGTGCTGCTGGGATTCCCGAGGCTCCCCTCCATGAGAAACCCCACCTCCGGACTTCCGTGTTTTTGTGATACTGCAGGGGAATCCAAGCAGGGGAATCCCAGCAGTGCAAAAACAGACGCTTCACTGGCAACGGAAGTCCAGAGATGGAGTTTCCCAGCGAGGGGAGCCTCAGTGAAATCGCAGCATCGCAAAAGCAGAGAGGTCCGGAGGTAGGGTTTCGAGGACTTTGGTGTTTTTGCAATGCTGCAATTTCACTGATGCTCCCTTCGCTGGGAAACCCCACCTCTGGACTTCTGTTGCCAGTGAAGCGCTCATTTTTGCGATGCTGGGATTCCCCTGCAGCATCGAAAAAACACAAAAGTCTGGAGGTGGGGTTTCCCATGGAGGGGAGCCTCAGGGGAATCCCAGCAGCGCAAAAACGGGTGCTTCGGCTGGCAAAAAAGGTGAATTTTGGGCTTGCACGCATTAATCGCTTTTCCATTGATTCCTATGGGAAACATTGTTTCATCTTACAAACTTTTCACCTTAAGAACCTCGTCCCGGAACCAATTAAGTTTGTAAGACAAGGTATCACTGTACAAAGGTAATCATCTGGAATCAACCAAGTAGAATTAAGTATTTGATGAAATAAAAAAATTGTTTCCAGCCAAATAGTATTATTAGCTCAAAACCTGGATTTCTGGGACCTAGAAAAAGAAACAGTAAGGTTTTCTTGGAAGTTTCATTAATTTTATCAAAATCTTTATTATATACCTCCATAAAACCAACTTAGGATAGTTTTACTCTGAAACATAATAGATTGGGGTAGCCTATATATTTCATAAATAAATATACCAAATTTAAATATCAAAACAAAAACACTTTTTAAGAAAAAAATCTAGTTTATTGCACTTATCTGAAAGCTTATGGGGAAAAAACTACAAGTCTATGGAAGTGAAACTATAAACATTTCAGACTGTTAGAAGATACAAAATAACTCATTGGTCTTAGAAGAGTTGTCTACACCAAATCAAATTTATGAATGAAGCCAATCACACTTATGCACCATATAAACAAACTCCAAAACTAAGTAATTAATGAAAGTGGGGAGCATTTTTAAAAGTGTTATTGTGTTTATATACATGCAAACATTCATACATATTTTTGGGTACACACAAATGCAAGTGCGTCATTTTCCCCCCGTAATTAGAATATAAATATTTGGCCAGAAGTGCATCGTGGGGCCACTCCATTTGCTCAAAATGTCTGGACTTTAGAGAAGTGATTTCATTGGAATTCCAGTTGTCAAAATACTTCCAAAGTAATATGCCAATTGAACTAGGGGTAGATGGTCAGCTAGTTAGTTATAAAACCCCTCAGAGGTTGACTCAAATAGATGAGATCTCAGAATAAAACAAATGTAGCCACTTGGCCAGTCCAAAATAAAAGAATCAACCATTAACATAGCATTGATCATACAAATGCTACTGCTGACAAGTATGTCTATGGTGCCAAAATTAGTTCTTATGCAGAAAATCCACTAATACAAGATTGTATCGGGTAGTTTTAGAATGAAAGAAAAAAAATCTCATTATCTCCACCCAGGTTCATCCAGCATCACTTCAGTTAGCTCATTTGCAGATTCAATAATAGTTGCTTCAAATAGTCAGGTCTCAAATAAATATACATACATACATATTAAAAAGTATTATAAATGAAAACTATTGGGATTATATTTTGTTTTATAGTGTTCTTAAGAAATTTGATAATTATGATACATAAGCTGCAGTGATCAGTAAATTATACATTTAAGCATCTCTGCTGTAAACATTTTAAATATAAGACATTGCAAGATTTAGCTAATGTAGCTAAAGTTTCCTATTATAAAGATAAATCCTGATGAGTACCACAACCTTTCTTTTGGGATAAGCTTCTTTAGTACTATATTTAGATTTGATTATAAATTATGGTACAAAAGGAAATACAGAATCTACTCTGAACGCAGGCTTAATTCTGTCAGGCTAAATATGGTACTGAATCTCACCCACAGAGCCACTCTCATTTTATTGAAATGACTTATAATATTGTGTTTAGCTCGCATAGGCATCTGTGGAACAATAGCCTAAATTGTTTAGTAAAACATGTAAGGCAATCTCCCTTAACCAAAAGCCCTCCAAGATACCTTACAACCAAAATGTCCACACTTCTCAATCAAAATGTTTCACATGGCTGGGAATTTGGACAGTAATAATCTCAATTCACAAGAGACTCAAAGTTAGAAAAGAATAAAGGAAACTAATGCTTTTAGCCCAGTTAATCAGAGCAAAAAACTCAGTAGAGCTCTGATAATGAAACTTTAATCTGAGCACTAAACTGTGCAGCTCTTTCCACTAAAGAAATTACAGTATTTTATTCCTTTAAAGGCATACCCATTTTTCCTAAGAGATTAATGTCCAAAATGAAAACTAAATCTTTTCCAGCAGCTGAGAAATAGGTAATGTAACAGAAGTTCTTCCTATATAATACAGACATTAGCTTGCATGCTACAGCAAATTCATTTTGCTGTTAATGAGGTTAAATTGATACATTATGGTCAAAGTACAATTTCTAGAATAAAGACAAGTTCACAATTTCTTTAAGCTGCATTGCCTGCCTCACCTGAGATATACTGAACAAGACATTTCACTAAACAATTTGAGGACTACTGTATAAATTAGTCTCCTATGCCTCAAAAAGGTAATGTTATAAAATGTTTGTGGCTTCAAAAGCTTGGCATTTCCCAAGTGACAGGATTCCCAAGGATGTGTTCTTACTTATTTACTGTTATTCATTTTATATCACTTCCCACTCATCCTCAAAATCATCAGAGTGAAACGATATAGAAGCATCACTGTGTTTCTGCATGTTGCAAGAATGCTGGAATGTCTTTGTGAGACGATGGATGAGATTTCCTGAAGAACCAATTGCCCATAGTTCATCTAGAGGTGTAACTGGAAAACAATAACAGAAAATTAGTTTTAGTATACAGCACAGAAGAACCATGACTCAAGAAATGTAGCTTACCTCCAACCAGAAAAATATAAGGCTGAATTATACTTAAGAATATGGCCATTGAAATCAACAGGATTTGTGGTCAGCGTTCATTTTTCTCATAGTAGTTATAATTATAGTTTATAGTTTATTAGATTTGTATGCCGCCCTTCTCCGAAGACTTGGGGCGGCTCACAGCATAACCGTAATACAATACATTACAAATCCAATAATAAAAATTAAATCAATTTAAGAAAGCATTAATAACATAATAAAATCCCTAATGATGCAATCATACACATTCAATCTAATCTATCATACAGTAAGGCCAAAAACATAATAAAAAGGGGGGGGGGAATGGTAATTATCCCCACGCCTGGCGACAAAAGTGGGTCTTCAGCATTTTATGGAAGGTGAGGAGGGTGGGGGTTGTTCGAATCTCTGGAGGGAGTTGATTCCAGAGGGCTGGGGCCGCCACAGAGAAGGCTCTTCCCCTGGGTCCCGCCAGCCGACATTGTTTGGTCGACGGGACCCGGAGAAGGCCAACTCTGTGGGACCTAATCGGCCGCTGGGATTTGTGTGACAGGAAGCTGTCTCGGAGATATTCTGGTCCGATGCCATGTAGGGCTTTACAGTGATCCCTCGATTTTCGCGGTCTCGATTTTCGCGAAACGCTATACCACGGTTTTTCAAAAAATATTAATTAAAAAATACACCACGGTTTTTTTGCTATACCACGGTTTTTCCCACCCGATGACGTCATACGTCATCACCAAGAGTCACTTCTCTGTCTCTTTCTCTTTCTTTCCTGCCATTCTCTGCTTCAATCATTTTCTCATTTCTCTTTTTTTCTCCCCTTTTTTCTATCATTTCTCTCTCTCTTCCTTCCACTCTTCTCTCTCTCTCTTTCTTCCTCTCTCACACTCTCTTCCTCCCTCTCTCATCTCTTTCTTTCTTTCCTTCTCTCTCTTTCCTTCTCTCTCTTTCTCTATCTCTTCCCCTCTTGCTCTCGAGCGGCCGGGCGAACGGCGGGTGGCCGGGCGAAGGGCGGGCGAAGGGCGGGCGAGCGGCGGGTGGCCGGGCGAAGGGCGGGCGAGCGGCGGGTGGCCGGGCGAGCAGCGAGCGGCGGGTGGCCGGGCGAGCAGCGAGCGAGCGGCGGGTGGCCGGGCGAGCAGCGAGCGAGCGGCGGGTGGCCGGGCGAGCAGCGAGCGAGCGGCGGGTGGCCGGGCGAGCAGCGAGCGAGCGGCGGGTGGCCGGGCGAGCAGCGAGCGAGCGGCGGGTGGCCGGGCGAGCAGCGAGCGAGCGGCGGGTGGCCGGGCGAGCAGCGAGCGAGCGGCGGGTGGCCGGGCGAGCAGCGAGCGAGCGGCGGGTGGCCGGGCGAGCAGCGAGCAGCCGGTGGCCGGGCGAGCAGCGAGCAAGCGGCCGGGCGAGCGAATGGGTGAGTGGCGAGCGAGCAAGCGGCCGGGCAAGCAAACGGGCGAGCGGCGAGAGAGAGAGCGGCTGGGTGAGCGGCGAACGGCGGGCGAGCGGGTGCTGGGAGGGCGGGGGCAGCCGACATTCAAAGCAATCTTTGTCGGCTTCCGCACTTTCGTCGCTCCCCGCCTCCACCATCTCGATTTTCGCGGGAGGTCTTGGAACGTAACCCCCGCGAAAATCGAGGGATCACTGTATAGGTTATAACCAACACTTTGAATTGTGACCGGAAACTGACCGGCAGCCAGTGCATTTAATGTCTTTGCAATAAACAATATTTAATATTTGATTTAATGTCTTTGCAATAAACAATAACAATGGAGTATTACTTGGATACCATTGGCATTGGCAAATCCCCACGATCAATTACAAAAGGCAGCTGCTGTACTTTGAACAGCTTACATTCTGTGATGATATCTTTAATACCAGTAAACAACAACATCTGTCTATTTCAGGTCCTTGGGAAGGATTGGAAAGATGGATAAAAATGCCAAATTCAATCTAAAAATCTGACTGAGTGTGCAATTAAATAATAATAATAAATTAAATTGTCAACAATGTTTGGAGAAAGAAACTCATTCTCATTTTCTTTCCAACTTCGTCTAAATTTTAAAAAAACCCAGAAAACATAAATAGTCCAATGATTTAGTTGAAAGTAGTTGTTAGAACAGAATTTGCTTATCACTTTGTGTGTATGCTGATACCTTTACATGATTTGTCTTGGTAGTGCATGGCTCATGGGCTCTACAGTAAGGAGTTAAGCCAATGGCAGTTTGTTATTCCAAATGGAGATCAAAACAATTACCGTAAATAAGGTCTCTTTAAGGCTGTTTGAGGGACTTAAAATCTAAATGTAGAATGGAGGTGGGTGAAATTAAGATCAAACGGATTAGAACTGCTAGTATATTTTAGCTTTCTGATCTTGAATAAACAGAATTCCTGCTATAATCTCCCAAATAACATGTTAATGGAGGGGGGGGGAGAGATACTCACCTGCCAAACAAGAAACATTTCCTGGAATCTTCTTCCAGTAATCGCCTGCAGGATTTTTATCTGTGATGCCATATCGACGTGCTACATCTCCATTTGGACAACGTGCCCATACAGTCTTCATGCTTATTACTAGCTCACCTGCCTGAAGCCCTAAAAGCCAAGATGTTTGAGGTGAATACTATCCAAATTGCATTCAGAAGAAACATATGATTAGAATAAACGAAAACAAAGCATAAAAACACAAGAAAAAGGGTAGCTTCATACATTTTAAAAAAAATCTTCACAGTTAAGAACTGTATGTACATTTCACGAAATATTTGAGTTCATTTATTCCTTTTTAATTTACTGGGCCTCACAACATCTTGTGATGAGTGTCACAATTTAGGATGTTGGAAGATGGAGGACATTTTGTTGCATAATCAGATAAAATGTGTTACAAAGATTTAAGTAAATTAATTAAGATGGGTCCAAGCATTGGCAATACATGTAGTCTTTGATTTACAACAGTTCATTTAGTGACTATTCAAAGTTACAATGGCATTGAAACACGTGACTTATGAGTGTTTTTCAGTGTTACCACCTTTGTAGCATTCCTGCAAAATTCAGATGGTTGGCAACTGGTTCATATTTATGACTGTTGCTGCGTCCCAATGTCATGTGATCACCTTTTGCAACCTTCTCAAAAACAAAGTCAGTGGGGAAGCCAGATTCACTTAACAATCAGGTTATTAACTTATCGGCTGCAAGGATTCACTTAACAATTGTGGCAAGAAAGGCCGTAAATGGGGTAAAATTCACTTAACAAATCTCTCACTTAATATCAGAAAGGTTGGGCTCAACTGAGGTCATAAGTTGAGGACTACCTGTACTCAAGTTACCACCAAAGCATGTAGTTGTTAAGTAATCTTACCTGGAACCTGGTCCCAATTTGTGCCTACTGGCATTTCTTCTGTAATCCCAGTGCGCACATGAACATTGCATTTGTTGTCAATGGCCCACAGACTCTGATCATTAGGACTAGAGTACACCCTCATCAAGTGGACTCCGGCTGCCTACAAAAGTGAAACATATTGTTTGATGTTACCAATCCTATTTTGTGAATTGGCAAAGGGAGGAAAAATAAATAAGCGGAGAAACCACTGATCAAATTAGTCAATTCTAGAAAAAGAAAATGTCAACATCACTGAAATAAGTAGTGATATGTCTACATATTCCCCATGAATATCAATACAATTTCAGTACATTCAATTTCATCCCTCCACCAATAAGCATGCACAGATGGTAAAAGAGGAGAAAATTATTAGAACTTTTTAACTGGTCACAAAATAAAACTATGTTTAGGGAAATCAAGGTTTCAAAGCATCGATCACAATTTTTGTGCAAGTTATATTACTTAAGGGTTTTTTTAATATCTACAAACATTTATGAGAATACAGCCATAAAATGCAACCCAAAATATAGCAGTTAAACATACAGTGCTCAAAAAAATAAAGGGAACACTTAAATAACACAATAGAACTCCAAGTAAATCAAACGTCTGAAATCAAACTGTCCACTTAGGAAGCAATACTGACGATCAATTTCACATGCTATTGTGCACATTCAACTTTGTACAGAACGAAGTATTCAATGAGAATATTTCATTCATTCAGATCTAGGATGTTTTATTTGAGTGTTCCCTTTATTTTTTGAGCAGTATATTTCATACCTAGTGATATAAATGAATGAATGAATGAACAGGATAATGTGTACCTGAATAACATCTGTAGAAACTAAGAATATATCCATAAAATGTTAGCATAAAATCAGCTCTGTCCTTTAACATATTATTAAATCTAGCCGTCTAGACCACCTATTGCTCCATTTTGCTAATCCAATGTTTTTACCTATCTATTTCTAAAGATATTGCTTGAATTTTAAGTAGTTCCTTCAATCTTCAAAATCTTTCAAAATTTAGAATTCCTTTTCTGAGGTTTTAATACTGCCCATTTAAGCTGATTAAAAAAATTTCTACCACAATTTATGGAATCCCTATTTTTAAGATGCTATTTTTGTAACTTTTGCAAATTATTTGATGCATGCTATTGTATAAATCACCTTTTTAGACTTATGGAGACCTTCCTGGTATAGTCCAGCATTGCTGGAACATACCGGTAATTTTCATTTGCATGTTCATTTTATCAGAAAACCAACCAGGAAAATTGTTCAAGAAGGTTCCATGCTTTTATTCATGACATTATATTTATAATGCCTTCAATGGTATGCAGAGTTCCATAATGTTCTGACTGGATTAGTCTTTCTTGCCTTTTTGTTTCTGCATTACTATTTTGCACAGGAAACCTGAAAAGGGCACACAAGCTTTCATGAACTCTATTCAACTGAGACTTCCGAGTCTGAAGGTAAGCCTGACACCATTTTTATGCCCCCCCCCCCAGGGATGAAAGATAACATGACTGTCCCTAACTAGCTTTATACCCAAGACTAGAACTCATATTCCCCCAGTTTCTGGCCTGGCACTTTTAATCACTATACCAAACTCAACTGGCTCTCTAATTATATTCTAGCAGAGATAAAAACGTATACAGTGATCCCCCGCTCGTTGCGAGGGTTCCGTTCCAGGACCCCCCGCAACGAGCGGGTTTTCGCGAAGTAGCGCTGTGGAAGTAAAAACACCATCTGCGCATGTGCAGATGGTGTTTTTAACTTCCGCAGCGCTAGCGAGGAGCCGAAGATTGGGGGCGGCGCGGCTGTTTTAAAACGTCGCCGCCGGCATGGGGGGCTTCCTAGCAGCCCCCCAAACCCGGGTTGGGGGCCCGGGGGGTGCTGGCAAGCCCCCCATGCCGGCGGCGACGTTTTAAAACAGCCGCGCCGCCCCCAATCTTCGGCTCCTCGCTAGCGGGCAGGCAGGCGGCGGACAAGCCGTTCGCTGGCGCTGGCTCTCGCCGCTTTCGAGCTGAGTCCTGAAGCGAATTCGCTTCAGGACTCAGCTCGAAAGCGGCGAGAGCCAGCGCCAGCGAACGGCTTGTCCGCGCTCGCTCTCGCCGCTTTCGAGCTGAGTCCTGAAGCGAATTCGCTTCAGGACTCAGCTCGAAAGCGGCGAGAGCCAGCGCCAGCGAACGGCTTGTCCGCGCTCGCTCTCGCCGCTTTCGAGCTGAGTCCTGAAGCGAATTCGCTTCAGGACTCAGCTCGAAAGCGGCGAGAGCCAGCGCCAGCGAACGGCTTGTCCGCGCTCGCTCTCGCCGCTTTCGAGCTGAGTCCTGAAGCGAATTCGCTTCAGGACTCAGCTCGAAAACGGCGAGAATGAACGGCGTGGGCGGGCGAAGGGCGGGCGGCAGCGAGGAGTTTGCGTGGGCGGTGGGGAAACTCCTTGCTGATGCCCGCTGCTCGCCCTCCCGCCAGCAAGAGGGGGAAGACCCAGGGAAGCCGCCCAGCAGCTGATCTGCCGGGCGCCATCTATGCATGCGTGCCCATAGAAAAAAGGGCACGCATGCGCAGATGGTGTTTTGACTTCCGGGTTGAAAAATCGCAAATTACCCTGTTCGCAATGGTCGGGGATGCAATAACCGGGGGATCACTGTAACTTGATCTGACCGTCCGGATCTGAAAGTCTGGATTTCCAGTATTCTTTATCACTCACCATCACCACTCAGTGTTTTTCATTTACTGCGATCCATAAAGCTACCTTAAACCTTATTTATTTATTATAAATGATAACAAAGGGAATAACATTAAAAGCAGAATTATTTAAATGGTACCTGATTTTCTAGTTACTCTTAAATTCAAGTTCTGATTAATTCTACATTATCACTTAAATTCTGTTTCCAAATAGCTAATCCCTATTTTTAAAAAGCAGAGGAGCTTTAAAGGGGGAGAAAAGTAGGCAGCCTATTTAATCCTTTCTTTTAATCACAAAACAACTTAATCTCTCTTTTATAACTGAGAACATGGATGAAAGCCACATAAGCAGAAGTTCAACTGCCAAGATTATAGAACAGAATAGCATAGAATAGAATTTTATTTTACACACACACACACACACACACACACACACACGGAATTTGTCTTGGTGCATATGATCTCAGTATATATACTGTACAAGAAAAGATCAGTTTGTCTAGAATTATAAGGTACAACACGACAGTCCAGCAATCAAATCATATTAGAAACCAGTCAAGATAAATCGTAAGGATACAAGCAACAAAGTTACAGTTACAGTCATTTGTAGAAAGAGATGGGTGATAGGAAGGATGAGAAGATTAATAGTAGTGCAGACTTAGAAAAAGGTTTGACAGCGTTAAGGGAATTATTTGTTTAGCGGTGATGGCTTTCAGGAAAAAAACCCTGTTCTTGTGTCTAGTTGTTCTGGTATACAGTGCTCTATGGCCTCGTTTTGAAGGTAGGAGTTGAAGAAGTTTGTGTCCAGGATGTGAGGTTCTGTAAATATTTTCACAGCCCTCTTTTTGACTCGTGCCGTATACAGTTTCTCAATGGAAGGCAAGTTGGTAGCAATTGTTTTTTCTGCAGTTCTAATTATCCTCTGAAGTCTGTATCTATTTACAGTCTCCTTCTTGGAGTTTACTACTCGTGCCTGTCTATTCAAATTTTCTCCTCTTTAGTAGAAAGAAATAACATTATTATTTCACCCATGAAGCACAAACAAACGTCAGCAATTTTTTGAATGGAGGCTGCAATGCATTCCTCTGCATATGGGATCACTGGAATGTGGTAATTTTGGATCCGTTTTGAGGACAACATTAAGAGCAAGAATGGGAACTGTAACCCCCTGGGAAGCATTTCTTACATTCCCATATTTAAACAGCTAAAATTAGTGCCACTAACTTTCAGGATTAAAATAGTCAAGATTTTAGTGCTGCAATTTTGGACTACTGGGGGAGATCTGCTACTCAGATGCATCCCACTAAAATTAACCATTCTCTGCTATTGAGAAGCGGGGGGAGGGTTGCAGCAATTGATGTGCATAAACAGCTCTGAGCTACATGTTGTGTACCTCCCCTTAACATGTTCTTCATTTAATCATGGCCTCGCTTAAATAAGATTTGCATAAAAATCTATACATAAGTTATTTTACTATGTTATGAATATCAATACTGAAGACCATGAAGCCTGACATTAATAAGCCTCTCTGTGTGTGAGAGAGAGGGGGGAAAGGAGAGGAAGACAGAGGAGGAAAGAGAGGGAGAGGGATAGAGAGAGAGGGAGAGGGAGGGAGGGAGAGAGGGAGACAGAGAGAGAGATTTTGGTGTGCCTGGTGTCAAGACAGGAAAATCAGGAATATAAAGATGTATTGAAAGCTTAAGCTCTCTACAAGAATCTGAGCTACTAATGGTCAAAACCTAAGAAATGTAGAAAATGTAGGATTCTTGTACAGCGTCCACATACAGCACCACCGAGGTGGTGCATCTTGTAATGCACTACCTCGTGGTGCAGTACTGCAAGCTAGTTCTGCTGATCTCTGGCTGCCAGCAGTTTGGCAGATGGATTCTCAGTAGGCCCAGGGTTGACTCAGTCTTCCATCCTTCCAAGGTTGGTAAAATGAGGACCCAGATTGTTGGGGGCAATATGCTTACTCTCTGTAAACCGCTTAGAGAGGGCTGTAAAGCACTGTGATGCAGTATATAGGTCTAAATGCTATTGCTATTTATCATCCATTTGCTATGTGGCAACCAGAGCCATTCTTGATGTAAACACACCAATGATGGAATTGTTTCTTTAATTATGGCTAGCACTAAGTTAGTTAGCTTTTAGTACAACTAAAGATCTATTGATTGATGTTGCAGAACTTATACTACATTATTGACACCAGGTATAATGTATGTAATGTATTATATTCCTGTCGCATGAATCCCAGCGACCGGTTAGGTCCCACAGAGTCACCTTCTATAGGTCCCATCAACTAGACAATGTCACTTGGCAGGACCCAGGGGAAGAGCCTTCTCTGTGGGGTCCGGGCCCTCTGGAATCAGCTCCCACTGGAGATTCGTACTGCCCCCACCATCCTTGCCTTTCGTAAGAGTCTAAAGACTCATCTATGCCACCAGGCTTGGGGTCATTAGACACTACCCCCTGGCCGATGAATGTATGGTGAGTTTGTTGACTGAACAGACATGAATATATTTTAATTGGTTTTCAGACTTTTAGATTTTAACTTTAATTAATTGGATTTTATATGTTGTATAAACATACTAAACCAAATTTAATTAATTTGTTTTTTATATGTTGTAAGCCGCCCCGAGTCTTCAGAAATGGCTGGCATTTAAATCTGATTAATAAATTAATAAATAAATAATTACTTAGCATATTCCAATTGTTTTGATCCTGTTTGGTCCTGTAGGTTTTGAAATGTTGTATTTTTTTAAAATTTCAGTGGTTCAATTGTTCGGTTTTATTACCACATTTTGGGATTATGTTTAAGGAAAAGCAAGCTAAATTGTTATTCCAATAAAAAATTAATAGCAGGGATTAGTGACATATATAAATATAGTAAGTAGGAAATTAAGTACAAGATAAAATGAGTAAGAGAAAAACCAGCTGCTAAACGTAGTGAAGTTTCACTTTATAAAAATAAAATTTGCAACTTCATCATACTTCCAGGATACTGGCCAATTGCTGTTGTAATGACAATATCCCCTTCAATGACCTTATCCTGCAATCTCATTTTACATACTTCATTTTCAAAGTAGAACTCGGGTGCCCTAAGGAAAATTTACTCTGGACATGTGCTCTCACTGACACATGCATGTCATCTTAAAACTTTTTTATAGATCTATGCTCTATTCTAGGGCATGAAGCCATTAATCTAACCTTTCTACATTATTTACAAAAAGCAAACAAACAAACGAGTTCTTCCATTTATCCTAAAATCATAGGTTGGTGCATTTGCCCTTTTTAGACAGATTGTTTTAGGAGACTGTGGGAGAACAACTATTTATACCAATGGCATGCTTCAACAACAGAATTGTTAACACAAACATCATCAGGTCTTTAAAAATCTTGAATATGAAAGATATGATATAGCCTGTCCACTTAAATACTCCTGTTTACTTCAGCAGTCTCTGAGATTTGGTTCCAGACTGTCAAAAGATTATTCTCAGAGTATATGTCAGGAGGGCTTCAATCAGAATTTAAGGAAAATAAAACTCAGAGTCCAGTTTGAACTTCAAAAGTGAATTTTACTCAAATCCAAACTGAAAGCATCAAAACCTAAGCAAAGACTGAAGAAAAAGCCGTGATAGTTGCCCATATCAAAAAATCCCACTTGCCCCCCCCCCCCTTTGGGAAATAGTCAATCCCCATTGTTGGTCTTTGTCAGATGGACACATCTTCACACACACACCCGCATCATACTTATGGAATGCAGCTTCTAACAGACTTTTATTTTCACCTCTTCTCAAGGAAATAGAAACTCATCCTGGCCTTTGCCAGAGAAACGAAAGTTATCAGGGCCCTCCAGAAACTTTCCCCTCCCAAATTCCCCATACCCCTCCCCCTGTTACTTATGACAGTCTGACAGTGGAAGCGTAGTCGAGAGATGAAACATAACGAGGCTGACAATAAATCATGTCAGTTTTCTTTTTCCCTGCTTAAGGTTTTCTTGCCTGTGCAAATAAATGATGGCCTTCATGTTCATATACTGAGACATATGGAGAAGGGAAGGGAACTCCCACATTGAAAACAGTATCATTTATCCCTTCTCCATAAACAAAGTAACAAGTGTTTTATTAACAATCATCTTTCTCTTGTTTTAATGCTGGGATTGCCCTCACTTTCAGCAAAGAAAAGCTCTTACATCCCAGTGGCTCTAATTGCCAAATCATTTGTTATTTGTTATTTCTGCGCCAGCTCAGGAAGCTCAAACTGCCCAAGGAGCTGCTGATTCAGTTCTACAGAGGAATCATTGTGTCTGTCATCTGCACCTCTATAACTGTCTGGTTTGGTGCTGCAACCCAACAGGACCGACACAGACTTCAGAGGATAATCAGAACTGCAGAAAAAACAATTGCTGCCAATCTGCCTTCCATTGAGGACCTGTATACTGCACGAGTCAAAAAGAGGCAGTGAAAATATTTACTGACCCCTCACATCCTGGACACAAATTGTTTCAACTCCTACCCTCAAAACGTCGCTACAGAGCACTGCACACCAAGACAACTAGACACAAGAACAGTTTTTTCCCCGAACGCCATCACTCTACTAAACAAATAATTCCCTCAACACTGTCAGACTTTCTACTAAATCTGCACTTCTATTCTACTAGTTTTTCTCATCATTCCTATCACCCATTTCCTCCCATGTTGACTGTATGACTGTAACTTGTTGCGTATATCCTAAGATTTTTATTAATATTGCTTCTTCGTTGCTTATTTGACCCCTATGACAATCATTAAGTGTTGTACCACATGATTCTTGACAAATGTATATTTTATTTTATGTACGTTGAGAGCATATGCACCAAGACAAATTCCTTGTGTGTCCAATCACACTTGGCCAATAAAAATTCTATTCTATTCTATTCTATTCTATTTATAATAGTTCTTCAATAATGAGAGATTCTGTTTCAATTTTTAGCCCCAGAACATGTCCGTGCAGTTTTAGGCAAATATAAATCCTACCTAGGGCTAAGAATGTATGTGACTCAGCTGGCTTTGTGTCTAAGATGGGCCTTAACAGTCTCCCAGTTTCTAGGCTAATGCCTTAACTATTGTAATTATCAATTCATTTGTTAATATTTATAATACTAAAATAATAAGATATTATGTTGAAAAATTTAGCTCTAGGCAATAAGGAGCTGAAGGCTTCTATTGCTTAAGACTACCCAATTAACCCCTTCATAGAGCAGTAGAGATCATCATATAATACTATAATGTAGTATTCAATAGTGTATCATTTTCTGATTAAGCCAACACTGACGGATAAAAGGAGCTTAGAATTTGAGTTAAAATAATCTCTGCATCTCTTGAAAAACCTGTCTGTTCAAAAGAATTCCCTGAGCTCCAGTGTAATATAGCATGGTCTAGATTGCTGAAATAGCTCGAAAGTTGTTTAAATTGCTTTTTTGGATTTTAAGACTTAAATTGGGGAGAGACATTGGTTTTCCTACCCAAGTCTATATTTTATATACTACAGGAAGGTCCCTTCAAAAGTCTGAACATTTTGGTGAGGGGGGGGGAGTAAAGGTATGAGAAGGGAAGGGAGAGAAAATGATATAAGGTTTTATTCTGATTAACATTTAAGTCATTTTAAATGACTTCACCCTAATGAACTCTATATTAATTTAAAATTATGAAGTGTATATAGTATATATTATTGAAATGCTTTAAGCACAAGATAAATGATCAATACAGTGATCCCTCGATTTTCGCGATCTCGATCTTCGCGAAACGCTATATCACGATTTTTCCCACCCGATGACGTCACTCTCTTCCTTCCTTTCTCATCTTTCTTTCTCTCTCTCTTTCTCTATCTTGCTTCTTCCTCTCTCACACTCTCTTCCTCCCTCTCTCATCTCTTTCTTTCCTTCTCTCTCTTTCTCTATCTCTCCCCCTCTTGCTGGCGGGCGGGCGGGCGAGCGGGGGCATCAGCGAGGAGCCGGGCTTTCCCCTTTGCGTGGGCGGCGGGAAAACCCCGGTCTTCGTCTGCTCGCTGCTGCTGCCGCCGAGCAGATCAGCTGCTGGGCGGCCGCAGCAGCAGCGAGCAGACGAAGACCGGGGTTTCCCCGCCGCCCACGCAAAGGGGAAAGCCCAATTCGGCTCCTCGCTGCTGCCGCCGAGCAGATCAGCTGCTGGGCGGCCGCAGCAGCAGCGAGCAGACGAAGACCGGGGTTTCCCCGCCGCCCACGCAAACTCCACCATCTGCGCATGCGCGGCCATGGAAAAAGGGCGCGCATGCGCAGATGGTGTTTTTACTTCCGCAACCCTACATCGCGAAAAATCGATTATCGCAAGGGGTCTTGGAACGGAACCCTCGCGATAATCGAGGGATCACTGTAATGATGTGATATTTTACAAATGATATTGACTGGATTTAGAACTCTACAGTTCTAAACAGTGTTATATAGTAATTATTAATAAGAAAATAAAAATTCCTCTGCTATTATAGCCATAAAGTACTTGCATTTCTAAAAGGAAAAAAGAAAACAGGCTTAATTTATAAATCCCAGGAATTTCTGTAAAACTTCAGTATATAGTGCTAAATTATAAAAATAAAATGGATCTGAATTTTAGCACAGATAATAATTGGTTATGCTTTGAGATTTTTGAAAGCTGGTATAGAAAAAAGAGTTCAGTAATTTTAAAATGTGCAGCTCACATAAAGTAAAAGCCTGCTTGCTTGTAATTTTAAGACAATTTTAAGAAAAACAGAACAGGCTTATAGTGTCATAAAAACTTTTTAATATCCTAGTTACTCCCTGTATGACATATACTGTTCTCAGTTTATGAACAATTCAAGCAGGATATATTTGTTTTCATATGGGAGAAAGCCAGAGCCATACCATAATCACCAAAAGAACCAATGAAGAAAGCAGATCACATTCTTTAGTAATGAGCCTCCATTTGATTACCAATTATTCCCCAAGTCAGATTCACCAGCAGAGGTAAGAAACTTGAGAAAATTTAAGCAAGGTTACACTACCGATAGGTTGCACATTTATGATTTGTATCAGCATGGCCAGCAGAACATAATTTTGGAGTGTAAGATGAGTAAGAAAATGTAGCATTTCATTGGCAAATTGATTTGTAAGTTAGGAAATATGTCAAATGGGGAAAATTATACTTGCAGAGCTCCATATTTCAAAGAAATCCTAGACTCTATCTGCACTTCATCTCCATCACTGTGAATATGATACAACATAATCTCAATCAAAATAATCGACTTTCAATGTACCATAAATGGTTCAGTACAGTAGATTAAAGCTAGGAAATTTTAGCACATTATTTATTTAGGCAAGATAATGTTGCATTTTCAAATTTGCATGGAATAACACCAGGGGTTATTATATAAACATTTATATAGTTATATGTTTGTTTGTTTTTTTATGTCGGATCACCCTGGTATATTGAAGGAACGTCACAGCTCCTTTTTGCCTCTAGGCCCAACCCAGGACCATTTCAAGGGAGTTAATTTATTTATAGCCGACAACTATATTCTGTATGTATGTATTGTCGGCTATAAATAAATTAACTGCCTTGAAATGGTCCTGGGTTGGGCTTAGAGGCAAAAAGGAGCTGTGACGTTCCTTCAATATACCAGGGTGATCCGACATTAAAAAACCCCAAAAAAACCCACCATATAGCCCCTCCCTGGTACAGAGCTGGAAGGGATCAGGTCTGATAGCTCAACTGCTAATTCTCTGCCTTACAAGGCAGAGTCCACCAGATCGAATCCCAGTAAGGAAGGGTGTGGCTAGCTGATGAGGCCAGAACAAGGCCGAAATGGGACCATCCTAGTCTCCCTTAATTTTAAAATTCCAGCTAAAAAAACATTTAACATTTATATAGTTTTATATACAAATATAAATCATTTATATAGTTTGATATACAATTATATAAATTGTTCACTGAGATTTGTTTAATCTGCTTTATGTTGCTAATTGGTAAGAAAGCAAAAGCTTATTCATTTATTGGGTTTATATGCTACTGATTCAACTCATGCGCTAACAAGATAAAACAAATAAAACCACTATGAACCAAGTTATGCCTTTAAGTCAGAACTTGGTTGCTTTTGTCACTGCTTGTTTCCCTTCTTCAGTATGGGGGAACAGCAGGATGTTAATCACCATAGTAAGATGCAAAGTGGAAATTAATATTCCCCTTCTGTTTTTCTACCTGCTTACCTCTGTGGTGAATAGCAGCTGCTGATCCTGACATATGCAGAACGAAATAAATGATGACATAAGAGAACCTGTTATTGAAATGGCTTCAATAGTGTAGCTTGATTTTGTTGTATGAAAACTCTAGGGGGCTCAGAGGCAGGGAAAAGGAGAGAAGAGGGAGCCATTATCCCTGTAGCTGCTATGAGGAGTCATGCCAAAGAGAAACGGTGTTATTGATGATTTAGGCATTAGGAAAAACTCAGGCTTCAGGGACTGGATAATGTTTCAAGTACTTTAATCAGCGGCAGTTATATCAGCAGGTCTGCTTGGTATTTTCTTTTTCATTGTTTTATATTGCCTTGAACGTATTCTGTATTAGCAATTTTAAACAGAAAATGACTATTGATGGCCAGGCTTCAAGAAATATAACCTCAGTTGTTATTATGTCACAATCTGTGTTGCATTCCCATCACCAGACTTGTTTAAAAAACAAATGTAAACAATTATCAAATTTTCATATGCAAACCAGAGCATTCACAAACCACAACACAAGAACAAGAGGACACAATCTGAAGTTAGTTGGGGGAATGATCAAAGGAAACATGAGAAAATATTATTTTACTGAAAGAGTAGTAGATCCTTGGAACAAACTTCCAGCAGACGTGGTTGGTAAATCCACAGTAACTGAATTTAAACATGCCTGGGATAAACATATATCCATCCTAAGATAAAATACAGGAAATAGTATAAGGGCAGACTAGATGGACCATGAGGTCTTTTTCTGCCGTCAGTCTTCTATGTTTCTATGTTTCCATTTCACATCCTTGAAGCATTTTATTCTTCAACATGTAAGTCACAAATATATGAATATACTTGGACTTCTTGAAATCACATGTGAAAGTCAAGAAGAACATCACACTAAATGTTCCAACCCAATTTCATTCTGAAAGTGTACCTATTCAACAGAATTTCTAAGTTCACAGCTTTAATCTTCTTTAATAGCTTTAGATTCCTAACTGAAAAAATGCAGGCCACTGAAGCTGACTGTAGATCTGAAGGTTAGCGGTTCAGATCTCATTACCGGCTCAAGGTTGACTCAGCCTTCCATCCTTCCAAGGTGGGTAAAATGAGGACCCGGATTGTGGGGGCAATAGCCTGGCTCTGTTAAGAAGTGATATTGCTAACATGTTGTAAGCCGCCCTGAGTCTAAGGAGAAGGGCGGCATAAAAATTGAATAAATAAAATTGAATAAATAAATAAAACCAACTGGTTGAAAGTTAAAAGAAAAGTGGTTTTTTACCTGGATGGGTGGCTCAATCATTATCCATGCAGGCAGCATCAAATTTGGATTCAGAGGCTGAGTTCCAACTCGGAAATAAATCCCACCACTGCTGTCACAGGCCCAGATGTGCTGATTTCCACATGCTAAGCTTATAAGTTTCACAGCACCTAAATAGAAATGGGGGATTTTAGTTAGTTAGCCTCTTCAACTGTGATTTATGACACCAGTTAAACTTAACCTACATGATTACTGAATTCTGCCCTGCCCCAGACTAATAATTTCAGGTGAATGGAGATAAAATACTCTTCTCCAGTATCCTATGGTCATGTAACATACAATGAAAAAATGAGATCTAAGCACACTTTTCCTTTCATCAAAAATAATTTGGACATCAAACTTAGTAAGCAAACAAGTCCTTATCACCAGTGCTTCTAATGTGCTCTCAAAATGCCAAATGTGCCTACCAGGCCCAATGTTGGACACTCCTATACTGAATTATCTAGAACAGTGTTTCCCAACCTTGGCAACTTGAAGATATTTGGACTTCAACTCCCAGAATTCCCCAGGCAGCATTCGCTGGCTGGGGAATTCTGGGAGTTGAAGTCCAGATATCTTCAAGTTGCCAAGGTTGGGAAACACTGATCTAGAATGAACCCCTTTGCCCTTTTTCGGCATTCTTTCAATATACAGAACCTGGAGGGAGGAGGGGGGGAATTACTTTACTAAAGAGGTGTATATACTTGCAGAGGAATTCTCACATGAAATTCTCTTTCACAGCCAATAATAGCTTATATTCCATTTCAGATTACCTTTGCAACCTTAATTCCAATGCAATTAGAAAGCAAATTTTGCCCTCAAAAAGAGGGTGAAAACTTGGGTGTGTCTTATACACCAAATGTAGCCCCCCCCCAGCCACCCCCCCCCCCGTTTGGCCTCTGCCTCCTAGCAATTTACCTCCTTGCACAAAACAGAACAGAGCCTGTTAAGTCAAGCAAGTGATTATCAGTTTCCTGACCCTCAGCTGATTGAGGCTGAAGGCAGGCCATATGCTGAAATTGAAAGTGAAATTAAAGTTGCAAGGAAGCAAATTGCTGGGAGGGAGAGGCAGAGGCAGAATTTTATTTTCTTGTGCTAATCAGACTGCTGAAACTGGATGCAAGAAGGTAAGTCAATAACTATAAATGTCTATAGAATGTTCAAATTAATAGACTTATTTTTTAAATACTGCTTTATTATTAAGTTATCTAGACAACTTGACAAAATGAAGCAGCTTTTTTTTTTAAAAAAAAATGCTTGATCTGAAGAGGCCCAGTGCTATTGTATCTTCTTTTAAATAGCAGAGAATAATATATACATTAAGAAAGCCATATCCATTTTAACAGCATCTGTACATGTATAATCTGAAATGTAACAGTGTCCTGTTTAATATTAAGATAAGGCAGCTGAGTTAAACCCTGACTTAGTCATGTTTAGAGTAGATCTATTTAAATAGTTGGGAGGAGTTAGTGTGACTACATTTAAGAAAACTTTCTGGCATTAATATACTACTATAATGTAAATTTCTCCAATCTTTTGCTATTTCTATGGGTCAGGCATACATGCCCATAAATACACAGCAAATAGTGTATATCATCTGTGCTGTTTGCTGGGAGGCAGAGGCAGAATTTTTTTCCTTGTTTTCCTCCCTCCAAACGAAAGTGTGTCTTATACTTTGATGCAAATATACTCCGAAAAATACAGTATGTGACTTCCGGGTCTATTATCCACATGTCCTTTTAATGTAGAAACTCCTGTTTCCACATCTTATACGAGAACATGCAGTGTAAAGGAACACAATTTGTTGCATAATTATGAGATACAAGTTTTCACATGAACTCAAGTGAACTCCCTCTGGAAAACAGCTAAGCTTACAAAGTCTATAAATACATTTTAATGTTTCACATTCCAAATGTTGCTAGCAAATAATGGCTGCTAATGAGATCTATGAGATAATATCTCAAGATTAGTTACTTTTTCATTTCCAGTATACTAAGCTAATAAGAAACATTTATCATAGAGAGCTATATGATTCACAGGGCATGTACTGCATTTTTAGTTTCATTAAAACAGTTGTAGCAACATTTTGCTGCTTTCTCTAAGATTGAAATAGAAAACATAATGATGGCAAATAACTCTGCCCAGTTGTTCGTCTGTCTTCCAATAACCAAATACTTTTTTTTAGAAGTGTCAGCTTGTGTGATTCTTTGTTCTTTAAAAGCCATAAGTATTGCATTCATTTTTAAGAAATGGAACTATTCATTTTTAAGAAATTTAAGCAATAATTCGCATAACCTTTTCAAATATGGCAGTATACAGGAAATGAAATCCCACATTAATGGCTTTTCCCTAACCACTGAGTTAAATGCTACCCAGCGATGTTTGAGCTGACAGAAAAGTATGACTGCCATAGACGATGCCTTACTTGCCTCAACTCCATTTTATGTATTATGTCAAAAACAGCATCAAATTATAAGAAGAGACAGCTTACTAAATGGAGATTTTGAAGACATTCAGTTTCTTACAAAAAAACCCAATGAAGCTCAACTATGAAGCTAAACAAGCTCTACCCAAAACAAATGGCAAGAATTCCTCTAGGTTAGTGTTTCTCAACCTTGGCATCTTTAAGGTGTGTGGACTCCCCATCCAGCAGAGTTAAAAATGTCAAGATTGTGAAACAATCTATATGTGACTGTGAACAGGTGAGACCACAATATCTTCAGCATCACCTTGCAAACAACCAAAATGACCTGATTTGGCAGCATGAACAAAGCAATGTCTTTTACAGATCTTCTGCTAAGTATTTGCCCTAATTTATTTCTATACATCTTATGGGTAGGAGTCAAATGTTTGGTCACTACAGAATTTTAAGATTGTGACACAAAACTGGCCCTGGTTTCTGAGACAAACAGTCCTGAGGAACAGACAAAATATATTGTTTCATAAAAGACATCTAGAAACATCTTGAAACATCCAATGATGTGAGGAAAAAAGTTTCAAAATGATCTTTCAAAAGGAATGAGAAGAAAGAGGGAGATAAAATTACATTTCAATATATTCCAGTTGAAAATTAACACAGTATCCCCACATTTTGGGGACCACAAATTTTGGACACAAAAATAACATTATAATTTTCTATCACGATCACATTACTTTTTTAAAAAGAGCACATTGTACTTAAAAAGGGAAAAAAAATGTTGAGCAAAGCAACTTTATCCTCAGTCAGATATCTGATATAACAACTATTGCATTCAATGATTGAGATTCCTGGCTTAATTGTGGTTGTAGGCTGAGGACTACCTACACATCACTCTCCCTCTCTTCCTCCCCCCCCCCCCCCCCAAAACTATCTACCTATGGATGAAAGAAAATTTCTGAAAGAAAAGGTCATGTAATCTGGGAAGAAAGACACAAAAAACTCATCATGAAACAAAATGTGAATGAATTGCCTATTCTTGGGAAGGGGGTATATATGTATATGTATGTACTGTATACTGTATATTAGACCAAGGAAAGAAGAGTGCCACATAAAACAACTAAGTGGGAGAATGAAATATTCTAACTACATGGCTAAAGTCTTAAAAACAATTTATCAAAACTGGATTCAAATAAAATCAAAAGGATATGAAACCTTCGCTTATTTCTTTATAAACTCTTAAATTCTGCCTTTGTTTCAATATTGTTACACAACACCTAATGAGTCAAAAATAATTTGAAAACATTAGGATAAATTTTGTGTTGATCTAACTTTCAGTAGAGCTATTAAAAATTACTTCATTGCTTGATGGTCAGCTGATGGTTTTAATCTAATAAGTGCTGGGATTTTTGGAACCGAGTCACATACCACCTCCTCTGCATAATTTGACAATTTTTTACATGCACAACACAATTTGATGTCCAAATATACACTTATTGTATTTTCAGCTTCTATTCTCACTCCAGTATTGGTGTTTCTCTTACAAAAAATGATGTGAATTATTCATCTGGATAATCATATGTTTCTGTTAGCCATCACATTGTCAAAGTCCATTTGACTTTATTGCAGAAATTCTGAATATAACAGAGCAAGTTTATTTAAGTCACATGCTATGATGACTATTCAAGTACATGAAGAACAAAGTTGAAATTTCAAAATCCATTGTAATGCTTAATGCAATTTAAGCAGAAACGTTTTCTTGGTATTAAACTAGAAAACTTTTTCAGAAAAAAAAGGTAATGGTCATCTTTTATATAAAATGATAGCAACCACAGAGACTATGCTGTGCAGTGAATATCAATATTTAAATGAACTATGATGCTTGATGATTCTTCTTGAATCAGTGATGATTAAACACCTTGCTGTGTTAGAGATAGAATCCTAGGAAAATGATATCCAGGACCTTTATTTGTTTGACAGTGTTATTCCTGCATTATCGCTCTACTAAGTAACAGGTAACAGGGATTCTCTACATTTCAGGGCTTTCCCACTGATTCGCTCCAGTGTGCAACTGGGATTTTGAAATGTCTCCACCTGCACTTTTGGCTGTTTTGGTGATTAATGGCTACTAACGGCAGGGAAACAGATGGTGACAAAGAGAAGAGTCCACTGAAAAAAGATACCAAAATAATAAGCCCTTCATGGCATCGGACCAGAATACCTCCGGGACCGCCTTCTGCCGCACGAATCCCAGCGACCGGTTAGGTCCCAGGAATGTTTGTGTGTGTGTTTGTTTTTAAAAATGGGGTTTTTAGTGTTTTTTAAATTATTAGATTTGTTCTTACATTGTTCTTGTTATTGTTGTGAGCCGGCCCGAGTCTACGGAGAGGGGCGGCATTCAAATCAAATCAAATCAAATCAAATCAAATCAAATGTGTCATACTTCCCAGCAGCCGATCAGAGCCTACAGGGTTGGCCTCACACGGGAGTTGTACTTACTGGCCACTACTGGTACGCTTCCCAGGATTGTCGTGGCTGCATGGGTGCCCAGCGTGTGTGCATGTGCCCATTGGCACGGGATTTTGCTTCTGCGCATGTGCAGCAAGCAAAATCTCGTGTAAGGATGCTCTCACGCACGGGATTTCACCTATTTCCAGCGATTTCTTAGCTTCCGCACATGTGTGGAAGCAAAAAAACCCCCAAAATTGGCAAAATCTCATGGCAAACATAACATATCTGACACATCTTTCTCCTATTTTACTCACAGCAATTTAAATTATTATCATTACATCAGAGCAATTCTGTGTGTGAACTCTTTTCAATTATATAGAGAAAAGAATCATCCTAGCATAAACCCGAAAGCACCAGCCTGAAGATGACGAGTGGAACCTTGTGGAAACGTTACCAGGAATCTCTAAAATTTACACAGGAAGAAACCCGAATATACCAAGACCTTCATACCTGTACCCGTGAAAATCTACAAAAACAAAAGAATCTAATTATCTACATTTCAGCTAAGAATTTTCTAAAGCTACAATTAGATTTACCTAATTGAGCAAGGTCCAGTTTGGTCCAATGCATTCCTGTTGGGCAATTTGGTGAAAGTGTTCTTATGAAGACTTGTCCCAGACTATTCAAGCTCCATATTGCATCCCGGCAAGCTGAATAATATACCATTTCATTATCAGAAGGGAGCTGAACTGTTGAAGGATGGAACTGAGGATTCTGATCACTAACACAAAATAGGTCCTTGCTACTTTGGGACAACCATAAGAAACTCCCTAATGGAAAGACAAAGATTTTATTAGAAACTCAATTTTATTTAAGAAACCTTTATAAAGATTAATCAATATTTGTACATAAAGCAAAATCTGCATTCTAAGATTGCATTAATATAATTAATATTATTATCTTCATAATGTAGTTAATTCACAAATACTTGGAAATCTTTAAACACATTATAAGTTGATTTAAAGTTATTCCTATATTCCATTTTTTTAAAAATCAAGGCTAAGAAAACATTATTTTTAAAAACCCTATACTGTATGCTGTTTTATCCTAAGATTCTCTTTTCCATACAACTAGATGTTTCTAGGAAACCAACAAGCAGAGCATGAGTCAATACAAACTGCTGATGTTAATCACATAAGAGAGGATTTTAAATTTATAAAAATATATACAAATGTTTCATTCCATGGTTTACCTTATATAAAACCATTTTTTTATTTTTAATACTCAGGAAATTAGTTAATTACTATAATACATTGGCACTGTTCTAAAGTAAAACTGTTAACACTAAATGTGAACAAAACAATCTTAGGCTATGCAGCACTGAGAAAAATATAGTAATATAAAAATTTAATATATCTATAAAACATGAGTGAGGATTAGGCAATTAAAATGTAGACAGTAAGACATATAAAAAGTAAATGACAAATTCTCAAGCTATAGTTTCACTTGATCATTTATTAAATATAATATATGGATTCCTAGTGAATCCATGGTTTAAAGGAACTGGCAAGGATGACCTTTGTAAGTTCTTAAATCACAGTGCAAATTAAAAGTTCATACTTTGAGTAGGAATTTCCAATTTTGCATTCACCTTCTTCTTGCTATGTATTAATTAACTTAGAACTAAACAAGTTTTTAAATTACCCAGTCCTAATACTATTTTATGGTTAAACAAAATGGTAGCAAAGATCAATTTACATGTTTATCTTAGCAGACCCGCGTGAATATATTTTATGCACACACACACACACACACACACACACACACAGAGGGAGGGAGAGAGGGAGGGAGGGAGGGAGGGAAAGACTTGTTTTAACCTTCTTTTGTTGGAGCTGCAGAAGCTAACACAAAAGCCCATTTTGTAGCTGAAGCAGTGCCTCGAGGCACAACATTATTCCAATATGTACCTGCAAAAGAAAACACGAAAACAATTTATATAAAAACAACCTCTGTCCCATGTACAGTGAGTAACGTATGAACTACATTTTTGTTCCTTAGATTTTTATTTTAAAGAAGAACATATTCTATATTGCTGGTTTCAATTTTCATTTTGACCTAATAATGACAATTATTAAATATTCAGTGAAGATATTCCATTCCTACTGAGGTAGCCCAACAAGACAGGCCACATGGAAATTATGGATTATGTTATAAAAGAGCTACTGTAACAGAATCTTTTGAGTCTGTATCTGCTTTCGCTTCCCTCACCTTATGCTCTTGTGAACCAGGAAGGACTTGCCTGAGACATTTTTCATGTTACTTTTGTTGATCCGGGTCCATGTCCTTCCTACCTGACCGTTGCTTAGATAGCAGCTCTTCCTCCTGTCCTTCAAGGTCATTCCCTCTGTCCACTACACATCCAAACAAGATATTCTTTGCAATCCAGTTTGACTCATCACTTTCTTCTATATAATCTTTCCTTCCTAATGTTTCCTATCAAAATCTAACCCATTTAAGATTTTTTTAGGTAATCTAAAATAGGACATTTACTCCCCAAAGTCTGGTTTATAATATACAGTGATACCTCGTCTTACAAACGCCTCGTCATACAAACTTTTCGAGATGCAAACCCGGGTTTTAAGATTTTTTTGCCTCTTCTTACAAACTATTTTCACCTTACAAACCCACCGCCACCGTTGGGATGCCCTGCCTCTGGACTTCCATTGCCAGCAAAGCACCCATTTTTGCTCTGTGGGATTCCCCTGAGGATCCCCTCCATGGGAAACCCCACCTCCGGACTTCTGTGTTTTTGCGATGCTGCAGGGGAATCCTAGCATCGCAAAAACGAGTGCTTTGGCTGGCAAAAGGGGTGAATTTTGGGCTTGCACGCATTAATCGCTTTTCCATTGAGTCCGGAGGTGGGGTTTCCCATGGAAGGGAGCCTCAGGGGAATCCCAGCAGCGCAAAAATGGGCGCTTTGGCTGGCAAAAGGGGTGAATTTTGGGCTTGCACGCATTAATCGCTTTTCCATTGATTCCTATGGGAAACATTGTTTCGTCTTACAAACTTTTCACCTTAAGAACCTCATCCCGGAACCAATTAAGTTTGTAAGACAAGGTATCACTGTACTTCTACTTGATATGCAATTGTTTGTTTGTTTGTTTGTTTGTTTGTTTGATTGATTTTTATGCCGCCCTTCTCTTTAGACTCAGGGCGGCTTACAACATGTTAGCAATAGCACTTTTTTTTTTTTGGTTATCTTGATGATAGGGGAAGGAAGGGGAGCAAGAAGCAAAAGCATTTTTCACTCTGATCAGGCAGTTTTTCTTTCCACACATCCCAATTTCTTGTTTTGGGTCATACTTGCCAAAATGTATGGAGGAAATGAAGTTGCTTACTGTGGTATGGAAATATTGAGTAAATTAATTCAGATCCTAATGCATCTATGAACCTTGAGAATGATATCCAATACTCAGTTTTACTTATGGATCTGAAATATATACTGCTAAAAAAAAATAAAGGGAACACTGAAATAACACATCCTGGATCTGAATGAATGAAATATTCTCATTGAATACTTTGTTCTGTACAAAGTTGAATGTGCACAACAGCAGGTGAAATTGATTGTCAATCAGTGTTGCTTCCTTAGTGGATGGTTTGATTTCAGAGAAGTTTGATTTACTTGGAGTGTTGTTTAAGTGTTCCCTTTATTTTTTTGAGCAGTGTATTTTGAAACTTCGGGCATTTTAATATCTATTGCTATTATCAGTAGCAAAACAACATAGAATATTAGAATGCCAGCATACATTCTACAATATAAATACATATGATACATATATAAATCGTTCCACAATATAGTCATTCAATTTTAAGGTACTGTAAATAAGGCAGATTTATCTTTTTTTTTTCATTTTTGCATGCAGAGTTTCTGCATATTAACTGAAATGCATATCACTGAAATAAAATATAGAATGGGTCTCAGGTGAGTTGAAAATGTCCTAGATAGGACTCAGTCATATGCCTCTACCACTAATACCTTTTATACATTTTTCAATATTAAATCTGGAAACTCAAGACAACATGCATACATTGTGTTTGTTCTTGATTTGAAGGCACATGACGTAATGATCTCACTAAATCTAAGCAAGAGTGGGTGTGGCCAGCACCCAGATAAAGTAAGTCTGCCTAGACATTCTTTGAAAGCTACTTAGAAGATCTCTGGAGGAACCAAAATAATACAAATGTTAGTAATTTAAAATAAGAGATGGCAAAACTGTATACTAGGACAGAGGAATATGTGCCGGGAAAGCAACATTAGGCTCTGCATGCTTGGCTATGATACAACCAAATTCTATATGTTTGCTGATTCCCACATGCCTCTTCCATCCACAAATTGATGTATGACTTGGCAGCATGCTTTATGCCCAGGTGTGACACAACCGACAAGATATTAACCACCATTGCTCAAAATAAATGTGTCCGGACACTTTCTGCTTTGAAAAAAATTGGTAGGAGTAAAATAATTGCTAAATGACTTTAGATGTCTGTATGCCAACAAGGTAAATTTAAAAGCAACCTGAGCAACAAAAAAATGAACTTGCCTATGAGATTTCCCTTTGCTACATGAAATTCATTTTTCCCAGAGGAAATCCAGACACCGCTGCTATTGACTGCAAGTAGGCTTGGTTGACACTGAAGTTGTTGTGACCAGAAAGTTGTGCGTAGTTTGTCTGCCACTTTCTCAACAGGAACCTGGGCTGCTGTTGCTACTGTTTGTGTTGCATGGATTATTGTCTGGAAAAGGCTGCACTGATCGAAGACAACATAATCGGTAATGCTTACCTGGGGGGAGTAAAATACATAAAAGGACTAATTTAGTTTCAGAGCACTCATTAAACCCTCTCTTGCTACGTCACAGGAAAACTCCAACAAAAGGAACAACTTATTTTCAACAGTATACAGTGATACCTCGTCTTACGAATCCCTCTTCATACAAACTTTTCGTGACATGAACCCAGTGCTTAAGATTTTTTTGCCTCTTCTTCCGAACTATTTTCACCTTACGAACCCAAGCCGCCGCTGCTGGGATGCCCTGCCTCCGGACTTCAGTTGCCAGTCAAAGTGCTGGGATTCTCTGAGGCTCCCCTCGCTGGGAAACCCCGCCTCCGGACTTCCGTTGCCAACCAAAGAGAAGGATTCCCTTCATTTTTGCCAGCGCTGCTTTGAATCCCAGCGAGGGGAGCTTCAGGGGAATCCTAGCGCTTCGGCTAGCAACAGAAGTCCGGAGGTGGGGTTTCCCAGCAAGGAGAGCCTCAGGGCAATCCCAGTGCTTCAGCTGGCAACAGAAGTCTGGAGGTGGGGTTTCCCAGCGAGGGGAGCCTCAGGGGAATTCCAGCGCTTCAGCTGGCAACAGAAGTCCAGAGGTGGGGCTTCCCAGTGTGGGGAGCCTTAGGGGAATCCCAACGCTTCGGTTGGCAAAGGAAGTCCGGAGGCAGGGATTCCCAGCGGCGCAAGGCAAAAGGGGTGACTTTTGGGATGGGGTTGCACGCATTATTTGCTTTTACATTGATTCCTATGGGGAAAATTGCTTCGTCTTACAAACTTTTCATCTTACGAACCTGGTCATGGAACAAATTAAGTTCGTAAGATGAGGTATCACTGTACAGCCTTTCACCATTCACATTTTCAAGAAACATAAGATACTGCTTCAAGTAGAAGTGGAAAAATGTCAGCTTTGCAACTATTCTATTTTTTTAATTATTTATTAAATTTGTTGCCTATCCAACATGGGGACATTCTAGGTGGCTTACCGTAGGAATAAAATAAAGGGAAGAAAGAAAATGAAAGGAATGTAAATAGAGCAGAAATAAAATAATAGAACAATAAACAATGGAAAAGAACATAATGAAAATACATCAAACTTTAAAAATGGATGGATGGACAGCACTGTGTGTGTGTGTGTGTGTGTGTGTGTAATTTGTCATCAGTCCAGCAGGCACCCCAGCCCCCCTACATGGAGCCCCTCATGTGATCCCCAACCGGCAAGGCCAGGTCTTTAGGCTCACAGGAAAGGATAGAAAAATGTGAGCAGATCTTACCTTAGAGGGTAAGATGTTCCAAAGGGCATTATAATTTTATAATTCTGACTTTGGTGATGGAGAAAACAGGTATGCAAACTGTATCATTCAGAGTTCTGGAAGCCTTGCATGTAACTTATTTCAATTTCACACTTTGGAAGTAGGACAGTAAAAACTGTTATAAGTTCTACAGTCAGCTATGTGGTGTGTTAACAAGAATAATCAGTAGCTCAAAAATATCCCAGCAAATTTAACAGTCCCTTTAGAATAAAGATGCAGCACAGATGCTCAACAAACTGGAAGCTGTATTGACAGCAAGCAGTCCAACTTACACAAATCCAGTTTTTGACAGGAATCCCTAGATGACCCAATGGGTCTAGCCAATTAGATAGAAAGTCTCCAAAAGATATAGCCATCTTAAGCCATGAAAACCACCCAAAAAGTAAATGAGTGAGAGAAATTAAGTTTAGGAGGCATTCTCTTTAAAGATCCTTGTATCCCTAACCCCTAACCCAGGGGGTCTTCAAACTCAACAGCTTTAAGACTAGTGGACTTCAACTCTAGAATTCCTCCTCCAGTCATGCTAGATGGGTAATTAGAAGGCTGGGATTCTCCTGAGGCTTTCCCTGAAGCAACGGAAGTCCGGAGGCGGGGCATCCCAGCGGCGGCGGCTTGGGTTCATAAAGTGAAAATAGTTAGGAAGAAAAGGCAAAAAAATCTTAAACACTTCGTATCTCAAAAAGTTCATTAGAAGAGATGTTCATAAGACAAGGTACCACTGTAGTTGCATTGACATCCTTCAGTCTAGAAAGCCCATGGTATCATGCTCTGGACTCTGCAGAGCACAAGGCCTGGGTAGGTTAGTATGGAGGACAGACTGTTACCCAAGCAACAGATTCCCCCCTCTGCACGTCTCTAAAATAATCCAATGGAATGGCAAAGGCCAATACAATTGATTCCAGCTACATCGCAGGATTTATCAGAACATGATTGTTGTACACAGTCACGAACTGCTTCTGGGACTCCGGCTTTGGATTTTGCCTCAAGGTTTACTCCTGAAGCCTTTTCCAATTATGGGTATACCACAAGGCAGTGGAGGTTTGCAGTCAGAGCTTTCCTTCTCCTAATGGTTGACCAGGGCGTCTTTCATGTCTTGCTGTGCTCTTAGCATACCAAATTGCTTGCAGAGACCGCCTTCATGACTATTGACTATTCTAGTAGATTTCATGCACTCAGTCCACCGGAATCTGTTTTCCATGCTCAGGATAGACAAGACCCTATCTCGTGACAAGGTCAGTGACCTATCAGCTACTCTCAACCTGATTTAGCCAGCCTGTTGAAGTTGTTGCCCGGGTTGCAGCCGCTACGCATGCTACAGCTACTAGGAGCCACAGGTGAGAGCTGAGTGACAGGTGGGGACCCTCCCCGTCTTCCGCAAGATATTAAAGACTCACCTATGCCACCAGGCATGGGGGGATTAACTCCCCCCTCTCTTCTGACTATAGCACTTGAAAATGGTATGACTGTGTCGCATTGATTGTTTTTAATATTAAGGGGTTTTAATTCTACTTTTATTAATTGGATTTGTATTATTGTTTACTGTATTTATTGTGGTTGTGAGCCACTCCGAGTCTTCGGAGAGGGGTGGCATACAAATCTAATAAATTAAATTAATTAAATTAAATTAAAGGTGAACGATCTGCCCTAAAATCTGCCCTAAAATGAGCTGCCGTAAAAGAACACAACATGCCCCCCCCACCAGAAGTGCTACCCCTCCCTGAACACCCCATACACCCCCAGAATATAGTAAGAAGGTAGCATATGAAGACATTATTACGCTGATGATTGTTATCTTCAGTAACCTTACAGCATTCTAACAGATGTAATAACTCTATAATGATAATGTTTCCATTCTAAATGTAGCTACATTTTGCTTTACAATTTGTAAAATAAAATTTATAATTATTAGTTTTGTTATGATATTTATTTTCTGTCTCAGAATTGTTTACTTTCCCTTTAAAAAAATATTCAATTAAACTAATTAAACTTAATGTTCGGTTGAACGATACTGCTTTTCTCTTGGTAGAATATCAAGACTCCCTTCCCACATTTTTGGCAACTTTCCTATGAGTTAGAACTCCAGTTCCAGAATCTGATTATAGACATAATTCAGATTTATAAATAGCATTCCTACAAAACAGTGAAACAAGACAACCAATGGATATCTAGATCTAATTAGTAAATGAAGCATGATTTCATCACTATCTTAGGGTGGCAATCATTTATGGGTCTTCCCCAAATCTACTTCCTGTGATCTTCTGACTGGGATTGAATTCAGGATATTATCAGGAATGCAAGTAAGAAATCTGAGCCTCACCACCAAATAAGCCCCCTTTTATACTGTAAGTAGAATAGGAAATGCCTACTTGCCACCAGTGGTTGTCGTCCCCTTGTGGCTTCTTTGAAACAACACCAGTCCTAAACCATAGATTCCCATGAATATCTAAAATCCAGATGGTCTGCTGGTCTCCAAGAGTAATACACACCGGTTCTAGACCTTGCACTTCACTGCAAAAGCAAGCAATACTTGTTTTTCTCACAAAATTTATACAATCGATTACTTAAAATTTTCTATCAGTTTACAAGATTGAACATAACATCATTAAATTCAAAACACAGATATTGCTGTGTCCCTATTACATTATCACCCATAGTTTTAAAACTGTAGATAGATAGATAGATAGATAGATAGATAGATAGATAGATAGATAGATAGATAGATAGATAGATAGATAGATAGATGCTAATTAAAAGTTCATTAGAAAAGCAAAATTTTAATAGCCTCTCTGAATCTCTTTAGGGAAAGGGCCATCTGGATCTTGGTGAGGCAGTGGGATATCTCCCAATATATATTTGAACAATACCCAGAAGGCAGTGGTAGGTTGCTGCCAGTTCAGACCGGTTCTATAGAACCAGTAGTGGGAATTTCCCCCCACTTGCTGAACCAGCAGTGATAACCAGCTGGGCATACCCCGGAACCAGCCTATGGCACTGCCATCTTGTTTCTGCATGCACAGAAGCTGTTTTTTGCTTCTGTGCATGCACTGCTGGGTTTTTAGCACTGTGCATGCATGCCCATGTGGCACGTGAGGAAGCAAACTGGCATCAAGGTAAGTCAGAACCCGCCCCTTCCGGAAGCCTAGTGGAAGCCAACACATTGGCTCTAAAGCTAGTTATATGAATTAATGGATATGAGCATAAATTGACCATTGCAGCCTGCACAATGGTAAATTCCAGGCAGTTTTCTAAGGCAGCCTGACATAAAATCCATTGCAATTGTCAATTCTAGAGATGATTAGAATGATTACCAGGGCTTATTAACATTCCTACAGAAAATATTCCTTCCTCTTTTTAAAAAAATACCAACCATAGTGGAATCTCATTGTATTCCAATTCTATTTATTTGCAATTTAATATATTAAATTCAAAAATGGTATGGCATAATTTAGCCAATTAGCACAACTTAATATTTGCAGATACATTTTATTGAAGAAAACTGAAATTTACATTCCATTGATATCAATGGGCTATACTATAGCAATGATTATCTCTCGATTATGCCACTGCTCATTTTAAAGATATCCAAACTACTTAGTGCAAATTAAATACTGCTTAATCTAATTATAATTTAAAAAGCTAATCAATCTTCTCCAAGTCTTACAAAATCTAATAGCAGAACTGTGATTGAAAGTCACTCACAACCAAGTATACAACTGTTAGAAGCCAATCATGAACAATTTGCAAAACTTAGACAGATAACAAATTTTGGCTTTCCTTGGATCAGAATTGATCATACACAGAAGGCCTAAAGGCCTGGCTCTCCCCTCAAACACAGGCTAGGATGAGGTTAAGTCAGGTCAAGAATTTGTTTAGTCTGGTGGAAGAGTTGATAGAAGAACATCAAATAAGCGAATGAATAATGTTATCTGGATCTAGAAGTCTACATATAAAATATGTATGCAATTCTCATTATTAAGATGTAATAATAATTGTGCGAGATGAAAAAAGTGCATGTTCAATTGTATAACTCAGTGGACATTCTTTCCTTCTTTCCCAAGTTTCAAAACATTTAACAAAAAAAGAAAAAAAAATCAATAAAAACCTGATGCCCTGGTTGGGTGATGCAATATGATCATGTGATGCAATATGTTGTCTAAACCCATGCAAGTCCAAATTAAGATGATGAAAACGCTGGTCCTTGCAAAATCAAGAACTATTATAGGACATTCCTACTGTTTAGAGACTGTTTACCTTATGATATCACATTTCCACTGCTCTCCTTCAGGACAGAAACTGCTTACACCTTCACGAAAGAGAAGCACACGCTGTTCCGTTAATGCCCAAATTATATTATTTCTGGCCGTAATCTGCGATAGTTGATATGGACAGTCTACTTTTACTGCCCTGGCACAGGGACGATCCACGCTGAGGCCTTCAAGTAAAATACAGAGAGCAATACTTGTGTCACTTTTTTAGTTTAGTTTTATTTCCTTTCTATGTAATTTATAACCTACTGTATTTTTCGCTCCATAAGATGCACCGATAGGAGGCAGCTAGGTTTGGAGGAGGAAAACAAGGAAAAAATATAGAGGACCACAGAAAGAGGTCCTCTCATGTGCCAGCTCTGCCTATTGCCTCCTGCACTGTGGAAAAGAGACAGAAAAGGCAGGCAACAACAAAGACGTAAGAAGTTCAGCACTCTTCTGAGTTCAGCATTGTAAGCCCCCATTGCAGTGGTGGGCTACTGCCCGGATGGGGGGGGAACGCAGTTGGGTAACGAAAATGGAGCTCCACCCCAGAGCCCCCAATTTGCACTGAAAGAAGTTGAAAGAAAATGCAGGGCATCCTGCATAAGCCACGCCCACAGTGTGGTAGTAAAAATTTAGGTAGCCCTTGACTGCCCCATTGCCACGGCCTGGCTGCTATTCACGGTACAGTTTCCACCCAATTTTGGTGCATCTTATGGAGAGAAAAATACGGTACTTAGAAAGATAAAGCTGTCTCTGTTTTTGATATTATTATATTTGACCTATACCCTATACCAGTGATGGCAAACCTATGGCACACATGCCACAGATGGCATGTGGAGCCATATCTGATGGCATGCGAGCAGTTGCCCTAGTTTAGCTCCTACGTGCATGCGCACACCAGCCAGCTGATTTTCAGCTCACAGGGAGGTTCTGGAAGGGCATTTCTTACTTCCAGGGGACCTCAAGGAGCGACAGGATGGGGCGTTTCTGCCCTCCCCAGGCTCCAGGGAAGTCTACTGGGCCAATGGGAAGTCAGAAAATGGGCCACTACTGGACTCCAGAGGGCTTGGGAAGGGCATTTTTGCCCTCCTGGGGCATTGAATTATGGGTGTGGGCACTTGTGTGTGTGCGATAGCACGCACGCACATGCTTTCGGCACCAGAGGGAAAAATGGTTCGCCATCACTGCCCTATACCTTCAACATATTTCTCTCTTCTGTGTGGCAATAATTCTATTCAACTGTTATCCAGTTCATTCAGTTACTTAAAATTGTTTGAGGATCAATCTAGTGTGAAAGTACTGCAGGATAAAACTAATACCTTTATCATTATAATTTACAAGCAAAGAACTATGGTTTTTGCCACTGGATTTGGCCACTGTATGTGATCAAATATTAGACTCTGTATAATTACTGGAGCACATATGTACTGCCACAGTAGGGGCAAAATATATAATCCCCTCCTCCTAAATTTCATTGCAATCTTTGGTATAGCTTCCAACAGTGAGATTAAATTTCTCAGGGAGACGGGAAGCATAGTTGGCCAGACATCTAAGAATTCCTGCAGGACAAAAACATACTGTATAACAAATCAAAATATTTACTGTGAAAACCAGTAGCAGCTCATAGAAAAAGGGCAGCAATTCAATCATTACAACCATATTTTTCATTGCAATGAAGTACATAAGTAAATGCAAAATAATAATCAACACCTATGTTTTGAAATTCTAAAAATGTCACTACATTTTTGTCAAATTAGTAAGAGAAAAGTCATTCTGATGTTAAATACAAAGAAGAGCTTTGTATTTAACAACTGGATGGCTTTTCTCTTATTGATTAGAAATATAAAATTATTATTAACAAAGAAATTCCCCATTGAGGCTGACACTGTTTGTTTGTTTGTTTGTTTGTTTGTTTGTTTGTTTATAATTTCTATTTCTATGGCTGCACATTTAGGCACAAATTCCTTCCACCATGTTATCATCAAAGCATGAACACTGTGAACACAATAGAAGTTTCAATTTTTTGCTTGCTCGTTAGTATGAAACAGCAGCATGACTACTGGCTGGTTCCAGGCTCGCTGATAATGAAACCCTGTTAACTGCATGCAGAGAAGAAAATTTTGCTGATTCCCTTGTGTGTGAGAGCTTTGTATGTTGCCTGAAAGCAAGTCTGCTAGGTAAGGGAATCCTACAGTGCTGTGGGGCAATTTAGGTTGATTCAAAACCATTGATTTTTATGTAATACTAAGGCAGTTTAAACATTTTCCTCAATGAACAAATAAATAAATAATGCTCTCTCTTACCTTTCAACAAAATTCTTTGTTGGATCAGTCATTTGATAGGCAAAACATTTTTAAAGGACTCCTATTGTAGATCAGCAAATTTCAAGCCAATAAACCCGTGAAAGACTTTAAACTAAAACCATTTGCCATGGTTAAATCCATCAGCATCAGTCAGTTAATAATTTATTTGGTTTTAGTTTTCAAAAGTCTCTTTCAGGGAACACTTTTATTAGCATTAATTTTTTTGCATTGATTTGTAACAACATTGAGTAGAGTGTTTTAGTTTGTAATACAAATGAACACAACCTAGCTATCTCATCATAACAGAATTGCAATTGGACTTCACAGTGCAATCAACCCATTGGCTACAAAACTTCTTTCAAGAAAAATTGTCCACTTGCTTGGAATTTTCACTGAAAAACCTCCACTAATTTTTGAAGCATTCTCTCAGAATGTAATTTAGTAAGGAGGTAATTCCAGAAGAAATATAAAAACTAGCTTAGGTACCTGTCTGTAGATAGAGATCACCATTTGTTCGGATTATCCAGGCTGTGTCATCACTCAAGGACACAAATGCTGCTTGAGGTAAAGCTTCATACCAGTGACGTTTTCCTCTGATAGTTACTTTGCCACAGGCAAAAGCTTTATTGGTTTTTTGCTCAATCTTCCATAAAAGAGTCCCTATGGAAGAAATCTCGCATAAATAAAATTACTCACAAGAGATCACCTTTAAATCTAATGAATTTCTTGTTTGTTAGCAGCAGTGATTTTAAAGTCTAAGTCTTCATCAACCTGGGGATGGTCTGACCACCATGACAAGGAAATGGGAATATGGAAATGACATCCCATGCATTACTGTGGAATGCAGTAATTTATAAAGGACACATACAAGGTTATATTCTTTAGAGCAGAGGTCCCCAACCGCCGGTCCGCGAACCAGGACCGGGCCGTTGGGGTTTTTCAGCCGGTCCGCAGCGCCAGGGCCCCCTCTGCTCCTCCGCCACCTCCTGCCTTTCACCGCAGCTCCTCCCGCACCCGGAACGCACGCCCTGCCCACCTCACCTTTGCCAAGAGCACTTTGGTCCCGGGCTCTTAGCAAGGGGGTTGCAGGAGAGGCGGGGCCGGCGAAGGTGATATTCAATGTCGGGGGCGCTCGGGCGGTTGCGCGCGCTCCCTATCTCCCTGCTAGCCCACTCGGAATATTCAAAATAAGAAAAACCTTCGCCGGCAAAGGCTTTTCTTATTTTGAATATTCCGAGTGGGCTAGCAGGGAGATAGGGAGCGCGCGCAACCGCCCGAGCGCCCCCGACATTGAATATCACCTTCGCCGGCCCCGCCTCTCCTGCAACCCCCTTGCTGAGAGCCCGGGACGAAAGTGCTCTCGGCAAAGGTGAGACAGGCAGGGCGTGCGCGCATCACCGCTGAGAAGAACGGAGAGAGAACGAGAGTGAGTGAGAGCAACAGACAGCAAGATAGAGAGAAAGTGAGAAAGAGAGAGTGAGAGAAAGGGGGGAGAGAAAGAGATAGCAAGAGAGAGAGAACAAGAGAGAGAAAGAGCGTGAGAAAGAAAACAAGAGAGAAAGAGTGAGAGAGAGAGAAAGCAAAAGAGACAGAAAGAAAACAAGAGAGAGAAAGTGAGAAGAAGAGAGAGAAAGAGGGGGAGAGAGAGAGAAAGAGAGAGGGGGAGAGAGAGAAAGAGAGGGAGAGAGAGAAAGAGAGAGGGAGAGGGGGGAGAGATAGCAAGAGAGGGAGAGAGAGAAAGAGAGAAGGAAAGGGGGAGAGAGGGGGGAGAGAAAGAGAGAGGGAGAGAGAGAGAGGAGATAAAGGAAGAGGAGAGAGAGAAAGGAAGAGAAAGAAAGAAAGAGGGATAGAAAGAGAGAGAGAGTGAGAGATGCTCAGTGAGCCTTTCTTTGAAGTTGCCTTTCTTTCTTTCTTTCTTTCTCTTTCTTGCTTTCTTTCTTGCTTTTTCTTTCTCTCTTTTACCTTCCCTTCCTCTATTTCTTCTTTTCTTTCTCCTTCCTACCTTCTTCCCTCCCTCCCTCCCTTCAGTCCTTCCTCTCTTACTCTCCCCTTTCATAAGTTTCCTTGCTTCCTTCCTCTGTTCCTGTCCCTTCCCCCTTTCTTTCTTTCTTTCTTTCCTTCCTTCCTTCCTTCCTTTCCTCCCTCCATTTCTTGCTTTCCTTTTCCTTCCTCCCTTCTTTCCTCCCTCATTCCCTTCTTTCACTCCTTCCTCTCTTACTCTCCCCTTTCACACCTTTCCTTGCTTCCTTTGCACCCTTCTTCTGTTCCTCTCCCTTCCCTCTTTCCTTCCTTCCTTCCCACCCTCCGTCCATTCATTCACCCATTCCTCTCTTGATCGCCCCTTTTACGGCGCCGCTGACAGCTAGCTCCCCCCCCACACACCGGGCCATGGAAAACTGGTCTAGCTTAAAGCCGGTCCCTGGTGCAAAAAAGGTTGGGGACCTCTGCTTTAGAGGAACAGTCACAAGATAGTTGCAGAGTTTTAAAAATCTAAATCAAAATATGAAAAATGCCAGCTCACGGTAAGCTTTCTTCTCAAGTATTAGGCTAATGAATGAAATCATCTTGTAAGCATTCTTTATATGACAATAACTGCAAATAAAATATATCTCTGGTCATTCTTATTTCCAGAATTCAACATCAAAGAAAGTCCAATATAATGAACATAAAGATGTAACCTACAAGTCATCTAGTATTCCTTCCACCCACAACTCATTTTTCATTTATGTCATGCCTTTTAAACTGAAAACCTAAAGCTCTGCCCTGTTGCTTTCCTTCTTACATGCAAATAAAATATAAAAATTAGAACCAAGCAATCTTTTTAGGAATGTGGTGGTCTTACAATAGAATTATTGTATCTATTGTAGCTGAGTGAATAGCTACTTCTAAATAGGGACTAATTTGTTCAAGCAATCACCTAAGACACTTACAGTTTCCTTGGTAATAAACAGCCCTCTCATTAAAAAAGAGAGACTTAACTAGTTTTTGTATCTGGTGGCACTGGCATTGATGATTAGAGAAGTTGATACAGCATTTGTCAAATAAGAAGTACAAAATAGACCTACAGTACTAGCCAGACGTGGTTCGTTAGGAAAGCCTGAAAGCTGAGAAAATTGATGGGACATGGGCATAATAGATTTACTCAGAGAGGACAAAGGATGGAAACAGAACCTAAAAGATTAATTTGCTCCTGATTTATTTCTGGACTGATCCTGGACAGACAGGATGTTATCTATGTTGACATACATAGTATCCTAGCATTGGTTACGCTTTTAAGGGATGGAAAAACCTCGTCAAAACAACAACAATTTGGTGTAAAAAGAGATATAAAGACAGTTTACATATGTAAATCCATCATTTTCAGAATCAGGAATCCAAATGCTACAGAATGTTTTGTTAATACAAATACTAGAATACATATTTCTACTACTTCATTTCTTTTTGTGGGCAATAAGATGTTTTATAAGAGGACAATTAATAAACATCTGCTACTTGAAGTAAAACAGTTGAAAATGACATTTCTACAAAATAAAGTTTGAAATCCATTCATGTTAAGAGCCTACAATATATTGATATGCTCACAACAATTAAACAAATAATAAATACACTCAAACCATTTTTTTCTGCTATAGGAAAAATGGGATTAAAAATCTAAATCTAACCTGAAGGAGAGACTGCCATCTGCTGGACGTTATCTTCAAATTTCTGCCAACGCAACCCAGCACTAGGTAATGCACTACAATACAGGCTACCTTTGTAATCCAAGCACCAAATGTATTTATCGGAGACAACTAGGCTCAGTATTCCATAGCCAGGACCTGCGTATCCCATCCAGCTTTCTGCAAACTAAAGACTGAAGAATTAGAAGAAGCATAATATACCTTCATGATATATGAAGCTGCCTAATCTTGAAATTATGTAAAGACTTGTGTTTTTTGACAAAGGTATGTTTTAATGTTTAATAAAGATAATTGGGTGATCATTGCAAAGCAGGTAGCTTAAATATCTCTAGCAATGGCTGTTTAATTTGTTTAGTGTGAATTCCCCAAGTTTATCATCAACACCCAAAGTCATAGCTTATACAATATTCTAAATTCTCAATTCATTTTGATGATTGTGAGAAAATTCTGAAAAATCTCAATTCAATAGTGAGCCAGAAAAATAGATATAGGTAGTCTTCAACTTATGACCACAACTGAGCCTAAAATTTCTGTTGCTAAGCAAGACAATTGTTAAGTAAATTTTGCTGTTTTTTTAAAAAATGACCCATTTCACACTTTTTTGCAAAACCAGGAGCATTTTTGCATTCCCCCAGCCCTAAAGAGCACTCTGCAGGCCTCCTAAACCTCTGCATACCCTAATTTATTTATTTTTTAAAGGGATGCAGGGGCGGGATTTCAGGAAGCCAAAAATGACTACAATCAGTGTATAAGATGCACTGACATTTCCACCCTCTTTTAGGAGGGGGGAAAGCTGTGTCTTGTACTCAAAAAAATACATTTGGATGTATGCTCCCTACTCAGAAAGCAAGAATAATTTTGGATATAAGGCACAACTTTCCCAGTTTTCTTTCTAATAAAAGTGGATCTTTCGCCACCTGCTTTCAACATTTCAAATATGCCTGTCAGCTGAAAAAATATGAATGAAAAGATGTAAAAAATATAGTAATTCATTAAACTTTAATTCATAAAGAAAGGCTTTCCTATTTCTCCTGCACTATTTCAGATTCTTTTCAAAAGCATCACTTTCTGGCTGCAGGAAAACAATATGAATATGACAAGATGTTCAAACAGAGTGGGGAAACTGAAGGAAAAGGCAATGTGAATACAGGTGTGTTGCAGTCAGTTTGGAGAGACATTTTACAATGATATTTCCAAGAATCGGACCAGAATATCTCCGGGACCGCCTTCTGCCGCACGAATCCCAGCGACCGGTTAGGTCCCACAGAGTTGGCCTTCTCCGGGTCCCGTCGACTAAACAATGTCGTTTGGCGGTACCCAGGGGAAGAGCCTTCTCTGTGGTGGCCCCGACCCTCTGGAACCAGCTCCCCCCAGATATCAGAGTTGCCCCCACCCTCCTTGCCTTTCGCAAGCTCCTTAAAACCCACCTCTGTCATCAGGCATGGGGGAATTGAAATTTTCCCTTCCCCCTAGGCTTATAAAATTTATACATGGTATGCTTGTATGTATGATTGGTTCTTTAAATTGGGGTTTTTAAGATTATTTTTAATATTAGATATGTTTACATTGTCTTTTTAGCCGCCCCGAGTCTTCGTAGAGGGGCGGCATACAAATCAAATCAAATCAAATCAAATCAAATCAAATCAAACCAAATCAAACCAAACCAAACCAAACCAAACCAAACCAAACCAAACCAAATCAAAAAATAAATAAATGAACAAACAAACAAACAAAAATACCTGATCAGATTTTGAAAGCATCTCCTTCTCAATATTTGACCTGGCTTTATCCCGCGGAAGATGGCAAGCTCCCATTTCGGTCACATTTGTCTCCGAAGACGAATAAACCAAGCCATGCCCATAGATATCCTCTTCATCACTTGATGCGCATCTGTCACCTCTAGCACTGTGAGAGTTACTCATCCATTCACCAGCATAATCAGCAATGACTCCTCCTTTGAAATCCTGTCCAAGTAACATCCTCTCTTGAGGATTTCTTTCTTTTTCAGAAACAGCACGATAATGCTCAGGATTCCCCGGGACTGTGGATTGCAAAGATGGTTGCTGCTCCATCCCCATAACAACTTCACTCTGAGCAGACAATTCATTGGTGCAAAAAGGCGTGTCCCTATTTACAGATGTTCCTTTTGCAGAGTTGGTCTCTTCTAGGGAAGCCGAGGGACCCGGCGGATGTAATCCATCTAAAGTGCATTCCGTTTTACGTAGGAGAGGAAAATGGCCTTCATTTGGGGATATCTGTTTGGGGCCCATTTCTATCTTTTCAGACAGGGGGTTCCAGTTGTGTTCACTAGCATCACTACCCATTTTATTTTCCACAACAACTAAGCAGGGATTTGTAACAGGCAAGGCATCTTCTTCTTTCTCACAATTAGAGAGTTTTAGCAGTTCTAGCGGCTCCTTGTTGTCGTCAGGCGTTAGAGCAACTATTGATTCCAGAGACTGAAGTACACTGAATGTTTCAGTATCGTTTTGTGTTTCCATACTGAACACACTTTCCTGTTCTGCGGAACAGATGCTTAAGCAGTCTGTGGTGCTGCCTTGGAGGCTAGAACTAATGGAGCACGATTTCACATTTAGTATCTGGAAACTATCAGTGAAGGCTTGCTGTTCATAAGAGGGTGTGCTTTCCAGAGAGGTAGGGTTTCTCCTGGTGCCATTTTCTAAATTCAAATCAGGTTGGAAAAGGTGGAGGCAAGAAAAATTAAAGGAAGGAAAGGAGAAGTTTATTAAGAACCAAATATCACAAAATAAAAATTTGAAATTTGAATTTATACTTCATTCTAACTTTTACCCTGAGTGATTCAGTAGACTAAACTGCCTATCTGAACACTAGCAATAACTAGCAATGCCCTATGGGTATACAACTGCTGCCCTGGATAGAAATACTGTGGTCTCATAAATCTGGAAGACTCTGAATTGGAGAAGGATGTCATGAAGTATTTTATGGTCACCCTCAGAGGTGGGCTGCTAAGGTGGCACAGTACTGCACCTGTGCAGGTAGCAGAATCGCGCATAGAGATGCAGATGTGCCTATGTTTCAGCGCAGTTTTGTGCTTTCATGCATGCGTGGAAGCAAAAATCTGCACCCAAATACGGGTGCAGCTGCGTCTCTGCACGCAATTCTGCTACTTGACAGGTGCAATAGCAGAATTGCGCTGGACGCCGCTAGCACTCAGAGCCACGGGACGAGCACACGTCACCGTTCCACCCTAGCAGCCCACCTCTGGTCACCCTATAAAGTGGAAATACTATTCAGGATTTCATGCAAGGTCTTCTTCAACTCTGTTTTTAAAAATTATTTAGTTGAAGATGGTGGAAATTAAACCCAAGTTCTTTTATGAAGAGAACACACATTTTGTCACTAAACTTGATACTCCTGATTGCAATTTTAGCATAAACCTAATATAAATATAAATAATATAAATAAACTAATATGTTGTGGTACCTAAGAGTCTGAGCTTCGACTTAGAAAACCATTTTATTTTGCCATTAATTATGTAGAAAATTTGTCTCACCTTGTTTCATGCACTATAAAATAGTAAAATCATTGATCTATCTGCCCAAGACTGCTTCAGGTTTAGAAGATAACACATATGAAGCATTTTGGGACATCAGAAGTGTTACAAAAAGGCTGCTTTCTGCTATGACAATTCTCAACAGTAGAATAAAACATATAATCCAATACTTGATTCCACATTTGAAATTGGAACATTCACATTTCATCCTTCTGCTTTAAAAATATATTGACTCAATTGTGCAGATCCTATGGAACAAAAAACACTGAAGGCCAGCTAACACCAAGAGTCTTAAAAAATCCAATTACCGTAGATACAAAATTTACTACCCAATTAAGACAGAATTACCTGTGCAAATGACAAGTGTAATCTGAATTTTAAAAGGTGTTGGCTTACCTGAAGGCATTGGCTTATTCTGTGTGCTGCGGGGAGAGTCCAAGCATGGGATAAAACTCTGGCTTGTTGTTAAGGGACTGAGTTTAAATTTAGCTTGAAGTACACCCTCTATCTGCTTCATAAGTCAATTTTCAAACGAAGACATAGATGAACTTCCAATGAAGTAGAGTCAAGGTAGTAGGTGTCGCGATCCTGGGCCACACCAAGCCAGGGCAGGTTTGGACTCTCCCCGCAGCGCACTGAGAAGACCGTTCAGGTAAACCAATGCCTCTTCTCCTGTGCGCTGCTAAGAAGAATCCAAGCATGGAATTTACCCAAGGTCAATTGTCTAGAGTGGGAGAAGGCCGGCCCAGGGGAGCAAAAGTGGAGCAAAACCTCTGTAGCACCCGCCTGCCAAAGGCAGCCTTGGTAGAGGCAAACAAGTCAAGTTTGTAATGTTTGACAAATGGGGAAGGTGAAGAGCACATAGCCATTCTGCATATTTCTTCAATGGAAGCCTGCATGGCCCATGCCACTGAGGTAGCTGGACAATAGGTGGAATGTGCGGTGATCCTACCAGGGACAGAACTGGACTATCACTCATAAGCCCGGCCGATGCATGCCTTAACAACCAACCAGAGTGGGATCCCATGCTTGGATTCCCCTTAGAAGTGCACAGGACCATATGCCAGGATTTAAAAAACAAGTGTACAGAGTAAAGCAGCCAAACTCTTATACTATTCATAACAAATGTATAAATTAATTCATTCTGAGATTAAGAACAATAAAAATTATGTTAATTTTATAACTCATTACTCCTGCGACATTCTCCTGCGACATTCTATTAGATCAGATTGGAATTTTACAGGCTACATACAAAAGGGGGGGAAATTAAGAATGTAACAATTAGTCTTTCTCCTTGAGCATTTACCTGCCTTTTTCTTTTTCTTTTTTTTCACTTTGATTTGTTTTATAATCAGTTCCTGGTTGAAATCTTCTGAGCTGATCAGGCTCAACCTTTGTGAAAGTTGTTGATCCACTCTCTGTATTTCTGATGACGTTTGATCCCCATTGGTCAAAGAACTGGAGCCACTGTCCATAGAATTCATAGAACTGCTCCTGCTTCTTGATTCACTGACTGCAGAGTATTCTCTTCTTCTTGGGTTAGTGCTCAAGTCCCCTAGTCCATCAAAGCTCTGTGAGCGAATTTTCTGTGCTACTTCCTGGTCAGCTCTTCCTACAAAGCCATTTTTGTCACTAGGTGTTTGGGGTGAGGAGAAGTTACTTGATTTTGGGTTTGCTTCTAGAGAGGGATCACATGAGACTGAAGCAATTACTAAATGTGGTCTTTCTAATTTTGGGCTCAAATCAGATTCCAGGCTGGTCCAAGCTTGTGAATTCGTATCTGAAATATGACAAATTGATAAATATTAGATGACAATTTACAGGAGCAAGAAAACACAGGAATGACTTATAAAATAGAATTAGTATAAAATGAGTGGCCTTCTCAAATGAGTACTTCTTCTCACAACATACATAGGTTATTACTTCCATTAGCATAAAATGTGTTTTTAAAAAGGATAAATTAATATTTCACAACTTTGCTAGTCATATTAGCAGCAATAGATGTAAACAAATATGAAATATGTACATTACTTATATATTTCCTAGAAATATCCACTTAGTTATTGCCAAAAAGAATATGGGGTAAGAGAAACATTTATATTATTTACATAATATCTGATGTTTTTTTCCACAGTGAATATGACAGTAATGAAAAATTGATTGGAGAAAAAAGTAAGAACTAAGAACTAATACAGTATTGAACAGCAGCCAAATCTTTCTACTGCCATAACATCTTATGTAAAGATCAGGTTACAATCTTTATTTTCTTAAAACTGATCTGTTTTAGCTGGAACTAATTGTTAGTTACATTTAATATGACCTGACAACATTATCAAGGAATAGTTGCAATGTGATGGATAACCATGCAAAAATAAAATAAAATCTATTCATGTTTTACTGTAAAAAAAAGCTTTCTCTTCTACGCTAATGCCTAAGTTATTTGACTTCTGAGAACCCCCCCCCCCCCCAAAAAAAAAGAGTAGGGAGTTCCTGGCAATAATAGTGTGATCTCCATCTCTAGTCACCTGCAACACTAGTTAATAGAGAATTGTTTCCTAATAATCAGGAGCATATGAAGATTTATGGATGCCTCTTGCCTTTGACATTTGATATTAGGTTTAAGAAATGGCTATGTTTGAATAGTTTTACTGAATATAGCTTGTGTTGTTTTAATATAGTTTTTATAGTATGGTTCTTTTAAATTTTTCATTCTTTTGTATGTACCATGCCCCTAATGAAAGAATACAAGAACAAGAATTTTCAGGACACAATCATTTTATACATACCAATATGCAAACCTATTGACATCAATCCTTCAGGCCTGCTTGAGATTCTAATGATATCTCTGTCTCCCTTTAAAAGGAATATCTCATTTTCGGTACAGGACACAGATACTATATCCCCACATCCTTCCAAACTTCCAATCATGGTCTGTGAAAACAAGGGGGGGGGGGGGAGATAGGGCTCCATTAAGATACAGCATTTTTAAAAATCAATGCTACAATCAACCACACCATCATTTGTTTTAAATTTAAACGAAATACTTGTGCAACACTAATTCTGGGTCCCAAATTCAGTAGAAACATAGTCTAAATTCTAGTTTGGCTATGCAGTGAGCAGAACTTATTTCACACCAGTTGCTGCAGTATCAGCAATAATAAATTTCCATATATACTCACCTACAAGCCCATCTACAGGTAAGCTGACTCTCAAAGTTTTACGGTCCACCTGCAGATAAGCCAACTCACATTTTTTTGGTGAGATTTTGGTTTAAAAAATAAGGAACTGTTTATATGCAGATAGGCTTATAAACAAGTATATACCGAAAATGCAGTTGCTTTCAAAAAGTCAGCCTCCAGGAATCAGAGAGGCAGCAGTGGTTTGCGACCCTACCTGTCAGCTTCCCTACTGATCTTCTGGGGAAGACAACAGGGAAGAACTGCAAATCCTATGATCATAGGGCGCTTGGCAATCTATCATCAGTGCAAATGAGTTGCCAAGCCCCCATGTCACATGTAACTTTGGGCATGGGTTGGAAATCTCTTCATTCATTCACTTAAATTCTAATTTCAAATGGCCACTGAATGAATTGTCATTCATCCAGGTTTACCTGTATATAGATCTGGGTAACTGGAACTGATAAATATTATCTGAGATTCACTAAAATTGCTAGAGTCTTTTTTTAATTAAAAATATATATTTGCTTCTAATTGCAAGTTCTGGTGTCTTCCCAAAATAAGATAGTTTTCATATAGAAGTTTATGAACTTGGTGTTATATGAACTTGCAGCAGCAGACCTCATAATAGTGGTGCCTCATAGACAGTCACTTTTAACCTGTTTTAGTTTTCATGTATTCCATTCACCTCATTAGATACCTGGAATATAATCCTGGGAAAAATATACAAAATATATATATTTTGAAAGAGTACAAAGATTTAAAAAGTTAGAGAAAATGCAGAAGGAAGGCTTTCTCCCCAGATACTACAGTAAGTCTTAAAAGAGCTTATAATCTAATCGTGTAAGGAAAATAATTGAAAATTGTGTATTCATTTCTAGGAGCTACAAAATTTAGCTTGGGAACTCTATGCACCTTGCATGCTGCAGCCCAACGCAACATATTTCTTTCAAATCGAGTTACAAAAGACACCCACTAAATTGCAAGGCAAAATCTTTGCATGAAACATTTTTCACATGATTCCTTTCTATCATGCAACTATCTCAGAAACGAATTACAAACTCACTGCATTCTGTCTTGTCTTTCTTACCTGGTTTACTGTATCTAACAAATAAATGCTATATTCATTCCAGCTCAACACCCATCCTTCTTGGAAAAAGCAGGAAATGAGTCCAAACTGTCTTTCTGGGAAATTACAGCTGCTCTTGTTAAAGGAGTCCGCTCGGGGGTATAATTCAAAAGTCTTCATTCCAGCAGTAAATACATCTTTAAAAAGATATGTGGCTTGAACTGTCCCATGAACATCTGATTTCCAAAGGCGAATGCCAGGTCTTGAAGCAAAGAGCATTAGATCACTTTGCTTACGCAGCCCAGGTATAAAGCAGGCGCCAAATTTGCCTGTACTAAAATGTAAAAGCAAAACAATTATCAGTACAGATAAATGCATTTGAGAATGGGGGATATTTGTTTAACACAAGGTGTTTGGGGTGAGGAGAGTATTTTTAGTGAAGAATGAAATCATTGCTTAGAGTTGTTCAGATACAGAGGTTGTTTGGCTTTTTTAAATAGGGTTTTATATGCTTTTTAATATTAGATGTGTTCTACTATAATATTGTTTTTATTATTGTTGTGAGCCGCCCCGAGTCTTCGGAGAGGGGTGAAATACAAATCTAATAAATTATTATTATTATTATTGTTGTTGTTGTTGTTGTTGTTGTTGCTATTATTATTATTATTTCCCAAAATGGGAAGGTGGTGAGACCCCTCCACAAGAAGCCTCCCCTGGATCCAGAAGAATTAAAGAACTTCCCTCTAGTCTCCAGCCTTCCCTTGTGGCATGAGAGTCATTCCTCTATCTTGGTGCTACTTGACCTCTCAGAGGCTTTCGATACCATTGACCATGGTATCCTTTTCGGACGACTAAGGGAACTAGGGCTGGGAGGCACCGTGTTGCGGTGGGTTTCCTCCTATCTCTCTGGTCATTCACAGTCAGTGTTGGCAGGAGGACAGAGGTCGATCCCTAGACCTCTTGTTTGTGGGGTGTCTCAGGGCTTGGCCCTCTCTCACCTCCTATTTAATATCCACATGAAACCACTGGGTGTGGTCATCCGACATTTTGGGGTGAGGTATCAGCAATATGCTGATGGTATCCAGTTGTATATCTCTACCCCATGTCAGTTCAATGACGCAGTGGATGTGATGTGGTAAACAGTGTTGGCTGGCAGGCCCGCAGGGAAGGGCCTTCTCTGTGACTGCCCCAGCTCTCTGGAATCAACTACCCCTTGAAATCCAGACTGCCCCCACTCTATTGACCTTCTGGAAAGCATTGAAGACTTGACATATTTTTGAAATTTCAAATGTGCCTATCAGCCCTAAAAAGCTAATGACATACTTTAATTTGTGACAAGTAGAAATAGCATATATTTTCAGTTAAGCATGCTATTTTAAATAAAACCGGTACTTGAAATCATTCACCTTTTAAAAATAAAAGTTTTAAATATTTTTAAAGAAAAATATTTTACCACTCTTAAGAATTAAAGTTATTACTGTGAGTTTTAAATAGAGACTTTCCTTCAAACCAAAATTTGATAATTACGTTTTTCTGGGTTGAGTTCCAACTTGTTTGACAGATTTTTCTTCAGTATAAAAAAGTACAGTTCGTTGTAAAGTGGAGATCAACAACACTTTCTGGCTATAATCTAGCTGTACGATTGAAGATGGTTCTTCTAATATTAAACTGGAATTGCAAAGACCCTAAAAAACAGAACATAGATACAGAAATAGTTAAATAGTTATAATTCAATACGACTGGCACTCACTGGAACCCAACTCACATAATTCATCTGTCACCATGTTGAAGGTGACCAAATGTTTCCTCTTGGGCACAAGATAACAATATCCACTTACTCCGTATTGTCCTATTGGTCAGAAGGAGATGCATGGTCCTCTCAGAACCCCCATCAGATACAACTCATTTTAAAAAACACCACCACCAGATCTCTCAGTAATAGATGTCGTACTTATTGGCTCCCCACTTTCAGGAAAGATGTTGCAGGATTACACGCATCCTTGATCGACCCGGCAAGAAACTGTATTCCAGGAATCAAATTTTGGAAAATAACGTTTTAGTCAAATAGCTACTCACCTGATCTAAATCCAAAGCAGAATAAACTATTTTCCCTCGGTCATCCCCAGAAAATAACTTCATTCCATTCGGACTCCATGCCAAGGCTGTAATGCTGCTTTTGTGAAAACCAGACACATTAAATCTCCGAAGCTGCAAATAAAGATATCATGTATCATCAATATATTGCATAAAAGAGACTGAAAGGGGAAAAAAGAGGAAACATCCATTGGATTGATTCATTAGTCTAGTTTACAAGTTGGTATTTCTCACTTTGACTATTTTAGTTTAACATATACACCAAAAGTCATTGAATGTGTTAATGGAGAAAGGAGGGGAGTAGAAAGAAAATGGAAAAGAAGAGAAAACTCAAAAATCTACTGTATTTGAAATCTTTAAATATTAGATTTTTTTTTTAGGTGTCTTAATTAAGGAATTATACACCTCCAAGAACAAGTTGTGATTAGGACAAGCTTCACATAGGGTCCTTACTTGTTTGTTTCTCCCAGGTAATGAAGAAACAAGCTGAAAAATAGCAATCTTGCCTGAAACTGTTCCCACTGCAACAAGATCATCAAAGCAGTTTAAGAGTTTCACAATGGTAATGGATTCATTCTTCCCCTAATAAAACAAAATGATGATTATGAAATTAAGAAATAAACTTCACTTGTTTCAGGTCAGGCAATACTATTTTTAAATCAGGACTTGGATGTGGTTTAAATACTATCATTGAATAATTAAAGAACTAAAGAATTAAAAAGTGAATCTCAAAAATGTCGATCTGACAAATAACTAGCTTGATTGCTGTAAGAGATATGAAACTAAAAATATAAAAAGTGGACAGCAATCATCATGTTAATGACTCAGAACTTTTGTGACACATCTTTGGGTGAGAATGAAAAAAATATGGATAAAAATATCTGCAAATTGCACAATTTTAGGCATTATACTGCTGCTCCTAAGAGTTTTTTACGATTAGTCATGAATTTATTTTAAGGCCCTTCTCCATTTCTGCAGATTTATTTTTTCACACTTTATACATGAACAATTGCATTATAAGAGCCTCGATGGTGCAGTGGTTAGACTGAAGTACTGATAGCAGTTTGGCAGATCGAATCTCAGTAGGCTCAAGTTTAACTCCATCCTTCCAAGGTCGGTAAAATGAGGACCCAGATTGTTGGGGGCAATATGCTTACTCCTTGGAAACCACTTAGAGAGGACTCTAAAGCACTGTGAAGTGGTATATGAGTCTAAATGCTAAATGCTAATGCTATTAGTTATAATATTACAAAATCTGAAAAGTGCTATATTGCTGAATGTTGACAAAGATTTTACTTTACCTTGCTGCTACTAACATCCTTTGTTGCAAAAGTTAGGCTTAAATTGAAGAAAGTAGGGAAAAGCACTAGGCCACTCAGGTGGGAACTAAATCATATCCCTAATGAATATACAATAGAGGTGACAAAAAGATTTAAGGAATTAGATTTGATAGACACAGAAGAACTATGAATGGAGATTTGCAACATTTTACAAGAGGTAACAACTAAAACCATCCCAAAGAAAAAGAAATGCAAGAAAGCAAAATGGCTAAGGAAGCTTTGCAAATAGCTGAGGAAAGAAGGGAAGTGAAAGGCAAGGGAGAAATATGAAGATACACCCAATTTAATGCAGAATTCCAGAAAATAGCTAGAAGAAATAAGAATGCCTTCTTAAATGAACAATGCAAAGAAATAGAAGAAAACAATAGAATAGGGAGGGACCAGAGATCTCTTTAAGAAAATTGAAGATATGAAGGAAATGTTTAATGCAAAGATAAGCATGATAAAGGACCAAAATGGTAGGGACCTAACAGAGGCAGAAGAGATTACGAAGAGGTGGCAAAATTGCACAGAAGAACTATACAAGAACAAGCTTAACGTCCCCTGATAACCACAATGGGATGGTCACTGGCCTTGAGCCAGACATCCTAAAATGTGAAGTCAAATGAGCCTTAGGAAATCTGAGCAACAACAAAGCTAGTGGAGGTGACAGTATCCTAGCTGCTATTCAAAATCTTTAAAGATAATGCAGTAAAAGTGCTACACTCAATTTGCCAGCAAATTTGGAAAACAAGGATTGGAAAAGGTAAGTTTAAATTCCAATTCCAAAAAAAGGCAATGCCAAAGAATGTTCAAACTATTGCACTATTGCACTCATTTCACATGCTAGTAAAGTTTTGCTTGAAATCCTACAAGCCAGGCTCCAGCAGTATGTGGATCGAAAACTACCAGAAGTACAAGGTAGAGGAACTAGAGATCAAATTGCCAACATAAGCTAGATCATAGGGAGTTCCAGAAAAAGATCTACTTCTGCTTCATTGACTATGCTATAGCCTTTGATTGTGTGGATCACAGAAATTGTGGCAAGTACTTAAAGAGATGGGAATACCAGACCATCTTATTTGTCTCTTGAGAAGCCTTTATGCGGGTCAAGAGGCACAGTGAGAACTGGACACAGAACCACTGATTCGTTCAAAATTGGGAAAGGAGTCCGGCAAGGCTGTATACTGTTGCCTTACCTAATTAACTTATATGCAAAGCATATAATGAGAAAGGTGGGGCTAGATGAATCGAAAGTTGGAATTAAGATTACCAGTAGAAACATCAACTTCAAATATGCAGATGATACCACTCTAATGGCAGAAAGTGAAGAGGAACTAAAGAACCTCTTGATACAGGTGAAGAAGGAGAATGCAAAAGTTGGCTTGAAACTCGACATTAAGAAAATTTAAGATCATGACATCCGGCCCTCTCAATTCCTGGCAAATAGATGGAAAAGAAATTGAGGTAGTGACAAATTTTATTTTCCTGGACTCCAAGACCACCGCATGTGGGGACTGCATCCAAGAATTAAAAGACATTTGCTCCTGAGGAGGAAAGCTATGACAAATCTAGACAGCATATTAAAAAGCAGAGACATCACCCTGCCAACAAAACTGTGTATAGTCAAGGCTATAGTTTTCCCAGTTGCAATGTATGGCTGTGAAGTTGGACCATAAGAAAGGCTGAGCACCAAAGAATAGTTCAAAAAGGCCTTTGAACTATTTATTTATTTATTTATTTTATTTATTATTTAGATTTGTATGCCGCCCCTCTCCGAAGACTATGGTGCTGGAGAAGACTCCTGCGAGTCCCTTGGATTGCAAGGCGATCCACAGGGTCAGTCCTAGAAAAGATCAACCCTGACTGCTCTTTAGAAGGCCAGATCCTAAAGATGAAACTCAAATACTTTGACCACCTAATGAGAAGGAAGGACTCACTGGACAAGAGCCTAATGCTAGAAAAGATTGAGGGCAAAAGAAGGGGAGGACAGAGAAATGAGGTGGCTGGATGGAGTCACTGAAGTAGTAGGCTTAAGCTTAAATGGACTCCAGAAGATAATAGAGAACAGGAAAGCCTGGAGGAACATTGTCATGGGGTTGCAATGGATCTGACACGACTTCACAACTAACAACCACTACAACCACTGCTATTTGTTTTTAATTAATAGAATCATAAACATATTGTACCATAATGAAAGGAATGCTTTTGTTTCACATTGTTGTTTGGACTCAATTCAAGGGGTTGGTTTTAACCTTTAAATCTTTATATAATTTTAGAAGCAGACATCTCCTTCATTATGAACTTGATCAGGAATTATGATTTATAAGCTTTTGGTAGATATTAGTATTCATAAAGACCCATTTTAAAGAAGGATCTTAGACAATCTGCACAGTTTTTGCTGTCTCTAAACTTCCCATTCTGGGGAGTATTGTGGAAAAGTTGACTGCAGTTTCTAAAAAGTCCAGAGAAAATAAATTATCTGAATTCTTTTCAATTAGTTTAAAGCATATCAGTGAGAAAGAACTAACCACACTTGAAGGGAGAGGTATTTAAGGTTTAGTTTTTTAGTTTTTCTCCTCGTTTTATACCATGCAGCAGCATGCTCCAGATTCCATCTGTTGAACAATGACATCTGATAGAAACCAAGATTCAAACAGGTACTGTGGTTTAAATGAACCTTGAAGATCTGGCTCTTTCCATGAACTTTAGGCTACAACGAATTGTGGAAATCCTTTGCAAGGGGCTGTTATGTTTATTTATTTACTTACTTACTTATTTATTTATTTATTTATTGGACTTATATGCCGTCCCTCTCCGTGGATTCAGTGTGGCTTACAACATTCCAATAAAAAATACAATATATAAAACACTTCTAATCCAATTAATAGAAATAATTAATTTTAAAATTATCTTTAAAAGCTAAACATTTAAAAATCAAACATTCACATGCATACTACAACATCCTACAAATTCAGTGGGCAGAGGCTGGGGTCTAGTGGCTGTTCCCATAGGAAGACTTCCTTTTCTATTTTTCTTTTTCTGTTCGCTACTGTTCTAGTTCTTTGGTTTTCTCTCTCTCTTTCTCTCTCTCTCTTTATGTACACAGGGGATAGAGAGAGAGAGAGAGAGAGAGAGATGTTGTGTGGGTGTGTGTGTAAAGAAAACCAAAGAATTAGAAGTGGGTGTATCTCCAATCACTGAAAAGTTGGGTGGTTTTAAAAAACGTGTCTTAAAATGTATTAGTGCTGCTGAGGATTTTATTCTCCCATAATGAGAAATCATGTACTCTGCAAAGATACAATGCAGTAGAAGAACAAATGTGTCTTCATAGGGGCAGAGATGGTTTCCAAATTGTACATAAACAGAGCTACTCCCACAATTGTTTTCAATATACTTCACTGTCTGCAGCTGGGTAGCAAATAGCTACAGATACTCAGCATACCAATAAAGCAATGCTCTGAGGCAATCATGAAAACCAACTGAATTAGCTTTCCATTTAAAAGGCAAGTACATTAATATAGGGATGCTGCAAAGATCATAACTGAGATCATCACATTTTTCAAAGCTGTTGTGACTTGAGTGGTCACTAAACGAACTGTTGTAAGTCAAGCATTATCAGTACAGCATATATCCAATTGCTGTCATTTACTTTAGAAACAATTGCTTATGAGAAAATTGTATATAAATGAGGTGATACCAATGAACAGTATAATAGCTTCTGGATGAAACATAAATTTAAACAGTACAGTGTTCCCTCGATTTTCGCAGGGGATGCGTTCCGAGACAGCCCACGAAAGTCAAATTTCTGCGAAGTATGAAGTATGCGAAGTGGCTATGAACAGTATCACAAGCCTTCCCTTAACACTTTAAACCCCTAAATTGCAATTTCCCATTCCCTTAGAAACCATTTAGATTATTACTCACCATGTTTATTTATTAAAGTTTATTTAAAAAAAATATTTATTAAAGGCAGATGAAAGTTTGGCAATGACACATGATGTCATCGGGCAGGAAAAAACATGGTATAGGGAAAAAACCCACGAAGTATTTTTTAATTAATATTTTTGAAAAACCGTGGTATAGACTTTTCACAAAGTTCGAACCTGCGAAAATTGAGGGAACACTGTATAGAACAAATTTGCCTTAAGTGTTCTTTAGGGTGTAAATCAAATACAAGTTACTTAATTTAAAAAGAGACTGAGTACAATAACTTACAATATAAATAATTTTTAATCTTGTTTTTAAAAGACCACAGCAACTTACTTAAAAGAATTTTGGACTTTATGTGTTTATCTATTTTTGAGATGGATACTAAGTTAACCAAACATTCTAAAAGATAGAGATATGACAATATTAAAGTTTGTCTTACCTCAAAATTGTATTTTTTCATCTGATTCAAATGCCTGCAATACAAATACAGCATGCCAGTACTGCTGCCAACTGCTATGTAATCCTCATTAGTGTCAAGTGCAGTCAAGTAAACCACAATGGAACGAAATCCTTTCTGGATTTTTGTGGGAATGGCATTGAGAAGGTTGTACAAGGGGCAAAACTCCTTGAAGACAAATGATGGTATCACTGATGCCATAGTAAACACAGCACACTACCTATAGACTAGAAAAGATACATTTCATGTACTCTTGCAGCCCATGAAAAAGCAAATTTTTAAGACCCCATATTATAGCATTCTAGGGATGTGCAAAACTATCAATTTGGGAATGAAACATTTGGGGAGTTCCAGAACATTGTGCTTTTCCTTTCGACTATGATGAACCTCTTCTAGACCAGTGTTTCCCAACCTTGGCAACTTGAAGATATTTGGACTTCAACTCCCAGAATTCCCCAGCCAGCATTCAGAACTTGAAGATATTTGGACTTCAATTCCCAGAATTCCCTAGCCAGCGAATGGGGAATTCTGGGAGTTGAAGTTCAAATATCTTCAAGTTGCCAAGGTTGGGAAACACTGTTCTAAACCATATCATCCCATGTATGAAAAATTTGACCCAGAAAAATGTTTTGAGCACTTCAAACTGCTTCTAATTCAAAGGATTTATGTTTGGAAATTGCTCACCCACTTCCTGGAATATCATGCTTTAGGAGAGGTCAGCATATCCTGGAGCAAATATATATTAAATATCCATTATAAAACAAAAGTGAAAGTTCAAAATACTGTTCCTTACTGAAAAGAAGGCATATCTCACTCTACATATTTGCATGCTAATATAAGTCAGGTTATGCATTTTCACTTGACAATCACTTTATGCAATGTGTGAGATTATAAAATTTAATAAACAATTGTTTAATCCTCTCCTGGTTTAAGAATTAAATGTAATTTGGGATTTTTTATCTTTGGGAAAATAGATGAATTTAAAAGGATATATTGTAATTAATAGAGCTTTATATAGATTCAAGTAAGATTTTTTTTTCTTCCATTAAATTTTGTCAACAAAACAATTCAATAATTTAGCTCCTCTCCATTCACTTTTAACTCCATTCACTTTGGTTGTACAGATTTGGCACAAAATGTGGAATTAGTAGGACAGTGAGCCTAATATCCTGCCAGAACTTTAGATCAAGTGAAAAAATGATCTATCAGGAGACAATAATGTATTAGCAAACACTGTAAATAGATGATGTGTTGATTTTAGGAGCTAAAAAGGAGGGGAAATACATCACAAAAATGGGTACTTTTCAAAAAGTGTTGAACCTCCAATTTTCACCAACACCTGAAGGCAGTAATGGGCTGCCAAAATTTTTACTGCCAAACTGTGGGCATGGCTTTTTTTTGTGGGTGTGGTTTGATGGTCACATGATTTGGTAGGAGGGGCTTCCCGGCCATGTGACCGGATGGGAGGGCTTGACAATCATGTGACCGGGGGTGGCTTAAGGGTCATGTGACTGGATGGGAGTGGCTTACCGACCAAGATAACTTTTCAAATAGGTGCTTGGACTCTTTTTCAGTCACATTGTAAGGTTTTGTACTGAACCTCAAAGGTTCAGTATGATAACAGGTTAGGCAAGTATGTCAATTTTCTTTAATTGCTATAAAAGTTCAGTTCTAGATAATTATTAAAATGATTAAAGCATTTATGAGTAAAAACATACCATTTAATTATTTCCTATTTTAAAAATAATTAAGGATCATACTAAGGTACCAGAGAAGGAAGGATAAAAAAACTCTTAAGTATTTAATAAATAATGCACAAACTTGCTACCCCCTCTGTGTGTCCCTCCCAATGGGGACAGCAGCCCATTACTGCCCAAAGGGTGCTTTTTTTGAGGAGCATTTCCAAAGCAGCCTAACAAAAACACTGTTTAATAACAACAACAACAACAACAACAGAGTTGGTAGGGACTTCTGGGATCTTCTAATCCAACCCACTGCTTAGGCAGGAAACCCTACAATACTTCAGACAGATGGTTATCCAACATCTGCTTAAAAACTTCCAGTGCATTCACAACTTCTGGAAGGCAAGCTGTTCCAATGATCAACCGTTCTGACTGTCAGGAAATTTCTCCTTAGATCTAAGTTACTTCTCCCCTTGTTTAGTTTCTACCCATTGCTTCTTGTTCTACCCTCAGGTGCTTTGGAGAACAGGTTGACTCCTTCTTTGTGGCAACCCCTGAGATATTGGAACACTACTATCCTGTCTCCCCTGGTTTAGTTTTAGTTACAGCTGGCAAAATCCACTTCCAGGCGTTTTTAACAGGGACCAACCTCAGTCTTTCGAGCAAATGCAGATGACCATAGCAAGCATACAAGCCATTTCAACGGGGAGACACGGTAGTTCCAGCCTCAGCAACCTTCTTTTTGAGAAGTTAACAGATGAACAGAGTTGGGACAGGGATCTTCTAGGTCATCTAGTCCAGTGTTTCCCAACCTTGACAACTTGGAAGATACCTGGACTTCAACTCCCAGAATTCTGGGAGTTGAAGTCCAAATATCTTCAAGTTGCCAAGGTTGGGAAACACTGATTTAATCCAACCCTCCACACACACCCCGCCAATGCAGGCCGTCAAAGGAGAGGGGAGGCGGCTGACAACTCACCCCCCCCCCTCCACCGCTAAAGAGAGCAATTGCCCGGCAGCAATTCTTTCGAGACATTAACACACACATCCCGCCGCCGCCCTTAAGACCTTAGCAACACGGCCCTTGGCGACCCAGCGGCCGCCTCGCCTGACTAGGCCGCAGGCTCCCTACCTCAGTAGCCCCTCATGATCAACACGGGAAGCGGGCAGCCGCTCTCTTCCCAGGCCTGACGATGCTGGGGAAAACAAACCCAGCGCCAGCATTGGCAGCAGGCGCGGAGCCTCTTTGTCGGGCGGGGCCGGACGTGAGCGCATTTCCGAGAGGAGGGGTTTCGGAAGAGGGTCGCTGTCCGCGGAGGCGAAGGCTGAAAAATGGCCGGTGAGGCTTTTTTCTCAAGAGTAGAACAGGTGGGTTGGGCTGGGAGGAGGGTTTCTGACTTCTTCGCTAGGCCGCGGCTAAGCCCGCCAACATCTTGAGCGGGGAGGGCTTCCTGTTTAAAAGAGAGGCCGGCGGATGAATAGAGTAACTGCAGGGTTAATTTACTGACAGTTCGAAGTTACAACGGCACTGGAAAACAATGTGACTTAGATCCATTTTTTCAGAGTTACAACCTCGCGGCAGGATACCCAGAATCGCGTGATTAAAATTATTTTAATTTTGTGTTTTCTTTTTTTTTAAAAGTTTTTTTAAAAATTGGTTTTTACAGAATAAAAAATTAATATACATATCAATGGCCCTTTGAAGATCATAGCCCATTTCTTTGTATTCCTTGTTTACAAATCTATGTGCAATGTGTTCAAGTCAAAAGAGCAAAATAAGTTCAGTAATCCCTCGCTTTTGCAGATTCGCTAGTTCACAGGTTTTCAAAGGGGGCTTAAATCCATTAAATCCATTAAAAATTCATAAAATTCTTCTACAGCACTTCTGTATCCTATTAAAGAAACTGGTAGGATATCACATGTAGTTCCAGCTGAGAAACATTATAGAATGACTGTTTAATGCAAAGGGTGGGTTTTAAAAGTCCAGATACTCGTTAAATACATTAAAAACTATATTTCCTTTACTTCACGGAAATTCATTTTTCACGGGTGGTCTTGGAACGCATCCCCCCCCCCCCGGTGAAAAACGAGGGATTACTGTATAGTGAATGACAGATTAGTAGTAATTATTCACATTTAGAAACATTTGTTTGTTTGTTTTGTCAAGTGCATATTGGTGGTATATAAAGATATAATATTTATATACATGATACTAATAAAAAAGAAACATTAAGACAGGGGACAGAAAGCAATCTGGTGCACTTATGCACGCCCCTTACTGACCTCTCAGGAATTAGGAGAGGTCAACAGTGGATAGACTAAGGGTAAAGTTTTGAGGGTTAGGAGTCTGGTAGTGAGTTCCATGCATCAACTACTCGGTTACTAAAGTCGTATTTCCTGCAGTCGAGTTTAGAGCGGTTTACTTTAAATTTGAATCTGTTGTGTGTTCGCATGTTGTTGTGGTTTAAGCTGAAGTAGTCATTGATAGGAAGGCCATTGTAGATGATTTTATGGGCTATGCTTAGGTTGGGTTTAAGATGATGTAGTTCAAGCTTTCTAAACCTGGGATTGTAAGTCTAGTTGCATAGGGTATTCTGTTGTGAGTGGAGGAGTGGAGGGCTCTTCTTGTAAAGTATCTCTGGACATTTTCTAGAGTGTTTATGTCCGAAATATGGTGCGGGTTCCAGACAGATGAGCTGTATTCAAGGATTGGTCTGGCAAAAGTTTTGTATGCTCTGGTTAGTAGTGTGAGAAGCTACGTACCAGAGCAGAAGCTACATAGAATTAGGTTAACAACTCTTAAAGCCTTTTTGGTGATGTTGTTGCAGTGGGCTTTGGCACTTAGGTCATTTGGTATGAGTATTCCAAGGTCTTTAGAATATATGATATTCTAAATATGATATGAATATTCCAGGGTCTTTAGATATAGAAATATCCATAAACCTAGCGGGTAAAGAAGTAGGTACACAGAGGAAATAGTTTCCTCTGCTTATCTATGTGTTTTTGTGTTCTTTTGAACTTGGTCTATATCAATATTATGTGTACAGTATATCTATTTTTGTGTACACTAACACATTGTATCATTCTATCTTACCTTGGATCCATTTATACCAATTGTTCCATATCTTATCAAATTCTTTGTCATTTGTGTTTTCATTAGCTAGTGGTTCTAGTCCCAGGACGCCTGTATTGTCCATAAGTGCAAGAAAAATCAAAGATAACGCAGCAGACTGGCATAACCTAATAATGAAGTGGGAAACCCTGAATGATAATGGGTTTTCTATTGCCACCAAGATTGCGAACATCAAAAATGCTACACAGTAAGTACATTGAACTCATTTGTCAACAGAGTCTGTGCAAAATTCATTTTTATTTCATTTAAACTGAATTTGAAAAAAAAGTCATGATGCACTTGGAAGTTTAAAGAGATTAAACAAAGATGATTATCTGTTAGAATTATTAAGGTGATAGTGAAGGTATTTTTCTTAAATACTAAATGATTTTTTAAAATTATTTATTAGGTTTAAAGACAGCAATTTGGAGATAGATCATGAAGATCCATCTGACAGTGAAAGACTGCCACTTAACTCTAACATGGAACTGGAGCAATTCTGTACAGAACTACTTGAGACTTTTAAAAAATTGGTACTTCTTACTAGAATTTGTGCTGAGAAGCATTTCTATACCCCTCACTGGTCAATAGAAGTATATCTTTGCAGCAAATTGTCATATTAACTTTTAATTATTTTATTAAGCCTATTCAAGATAACAACCTTTAACTTGAAAAGATATTAAGTATATAAGCGAGATTTTAAATGAATGTATCCTATGCCTACTAATTCAGGAATGCCAAACAAAACTATTAAACCAGTGGTTCTCAACCTTTCTAAAGCTGCGACCCCTTAATACAGTTCCTCATGCTGTGGTGACCCCCAACCATAAGCCTAGCGCCAATTCTCCCAACAGAGCTTCAAGCTGATTGGCCGGAAGGTCAGAGAGACACCCCCACTGTAAAGGCCTGATTGGTCAGATTGTAAAAATATGTTTCAAGGCGCCAGAATAGAAGCTTTAGTTCCTAACACCATGGAATTATTTTTCCTATTATGTTAGGTGACCCCTGCAAAACAGTCATTTGACCTCCAAAGGGGTCCTGACCATAGTTCCCTCTAAGCTGAGCAGTGAGCAATCGCTCACTTAAAAATCATCATCAACTCAGAGTTTTCCAAACCTGCCCAGAAGCCGAGAGGGAAAGAAGAGAGGAAGAGAGAGAAACAGATAGAAAAAAGAAAGGAAGGAAAAGAGAAAGGAAAGGAATGGGAGTAAAGAAGAGAGAAAGAAAATCAAAATCTAGTTTGAAACTAGCTCAACTATTTAAGTGGCATTTTGATATTGATAGAGTTGCCCTATTAAGAGCTCACTGTTATAGACACACAGTACAGTATTTTATTTTGAAATTCTCTGAGGCAAAACAGGGTGGGTTTTTGTTTTTTTTTTTGTTTTTTTATTTATTTTTTCTGTGCCGCCCAGTCCGGAAGGGACTGCCGCTCAGACACAATACTTTTCCGCCCACCCACCCCCCAAAAAAATTAGAGGGAACATTGGTCCTGACCCCCAGGTTGAGAACTACTGTATTAAACTATTTAGTTGTGGCTGTTAAAAATGTCCTTGGAGAAACAATATGCTTTGTTGCTATTGCTTACCTTGTCTGTGCCTCTTTTCAAAATTTCTTAGCTGCTAAAATCAGTGATCAAGCAATTTTGTCCAAAGTTTACTGAACGTTCACTTCTTAAATATTGAATCTTACTTGTTCTCAATTTTGCTAGGCTAAGATACATGAGAAAATGGAAAAACTGTGTTCAACAACTAAAGGTGTTTGTGATTTAGAAGCATATCATCATACAGCAGAACCCAAGGCACCCTTATTTCACACATGGCCTGTTTCCCATTTCTGTAAGTAAATCTCTCATTTTGATTAGAACAATTTAAAAGAAATTATATTAATGAATTCAGGGGCCTTGATACCTGCCCTTCGTTAATTTATCAGTGATTTGTGTACTCCTGTCATCTTTCTACTAGCTGAGAAAGTATATTCAGATTCAGTTATCTACTTACATCTTGTGGAGTAAGGTCATTTAAAGGCAAAGAACTAACTTAGTTTTTTATATCACAATATCCTCCTTAAATTTCCCCTTCATAATTGTCTAACAGTCCAACTGTGACTAAATGATTTATCAGTTTCTGATGAGCAAGTAAATACATTCAGACACATTGAAATTTAGTTCTGTCGAGAGAATATTTCATCTGACTGCAGTTTTCAAATTTATATATTATAAATTGAGATGGATACAGTTTAAGCCAAAGTTATCAATTGTATAAAACCTTGAACAAAACTTCAGAATTTACCATTTTTCTATCCAATAACTAATACTGAAAAGTTTTAAGCTAATTTTTTATGTATTGAGCTGGATGTCTAGTAAATTCATAGGCATACCTCTGCTGTTTTCTTGGCAGTAATAAGATTCAAGTGCTAATCAGGTCTGATCTACTTAGATTCCAAGATCAACCACATATTATGCAAATACTATGTTGCAGTATGATGAGAAATGTGACACAAAAATAAGATATAAAACACATTGCAACACCTTTTATTTTTTTCTTCTTCAGATGATGTCTCGCTCAAGCTCTTAGATATGTATTCGCAAGAACTGAAACTCAAGCACACCATTGTGGAAGAAATTGCTCATACTACTGACCAAGATCTACTTATGGTCTATTTATCATCCTGGTTATATCAGCCCTACATTGACAATAACAACATAATTCTGTTAGAAAGTATGTTGTTAGAAACAGGACATAGGCAGCTGTAATTATACCTGTTTATTTGATATATCACAAATTTAAATCTTTAAGTAGCTAATATTGTTATGGATTTATGATTTTATTACAACTTATTTATAATAAAGTTCTTATTTTTTATGATTTATAGCCCTTCTTTTTGTTTCATATTATACCACAAAGCACAATTTATTTTTATTTCAAAGTATATTATAGGCAACATGGTTATTTTCAGAAAACAGTACAGTGTTCCCTCAATTTTTGCGGGGGATGTGTTCCGAGACTGCCTGCGAAAGTCGAATTTCCACGAAGTAGAGATGCGGAAGTAAATACACTATTTTTGGCTATGAACAGTATCACAAGCCTTCCCTTAACACTTTAAACCCCTAAAGTGCAATTTCCCATAGATCATTACTCACCATGTTTATTTATTAAAGTTTATTAAAAAAATATTTATTAAAGTCGGATTAAAGTTTGGCGATGACATATGATCTCATCGGGCGGGAAAAACCGTGGTATAGGGAAAAACCCCGCAAAGTATTTTTTAATTAATATTTTTGAAAAACCGTGGTATAGACTTTTCGCGAAGTTCGATCCCGCAAAAATCGAGGGAACACTGTACTCTATAGTTTATCTGGGTATGTAACTGGGCTCTCAGAAAATTAGTGATCTCTTAAGTAGTTGAATCCTTCCCTAACATAATGTGTCAATATGTGGGAGTAATTTCCTCAGTCTACTCAAACTGGATACAAGTTATCAAGGAAAAATCTACAACTCTACAATGTATACTTCTCCACTCATATGACAGTAAAGCTGCATAATTATATATTTATATTTTACATAAATATATAGAATGTGCAGAAGGCATAGTTTCAGACTCCTATCTTGATTAAACATTACCACTGGCATACAACTTACAACATTTTAAGTGATTAATACAAAAAATAAGCAGTAGAGTAAAAATTTCAGATTGTGTACATCACATTTACAAATATGCCAAAACAGAACAATTATGGGGCAATTATTTAACATGTTAGTGTTCAAGTCATTGGTTGTAAGAAAAAATTAAACATTCTGAAGCCTTTCAAAAAACCCAAGCAACTTGTGTGATACAGCTAGGATAGGGTTATGGAAAAGCAATAGCGGCCACGTATGTAAAATTCAGAACTATTCCCTTTAATTTTTGGCAACATAGATGCTAAATGAATCTCTTATGACGCTGTTCAGTGTTCAGATTGTATTTATAATCTCTGTTTTAATTTATTCCATTCCAACAAAATGTTGGAAAGATTATGTAAAGGAAATTACCTCTTAATTATAAGCAGGATGACTTATTAAAAAAACCTTAAGAAAATGGGGACAAATTTGCTGTAATGGGAAATTCCAGTCAAAGAAAGATCGTGTTCAAAAATGGGCCAAATCTGGAATGGAACTTACAAAGAACATAATTCTAGGAAAAAATCCCCAGTGCTATGGGAAAGGGAATTGTGCTTAGAATGATGCATCTAGTGCCTCCATCCTGAATTTTAGGCAATGTGCAGGCAGTGAACTGGTGACAAGGTAAATTAGAACCCTCTCCTGAGAAAATCTATATACTATACTGTATATATAAAAGTGAAAAACACTCATGCTATGATCACAAAATCTTCAGAACCATAAAATCTACGAACTTGAAATTTGGTACGGAATTTTGTTTCTAAGTGCTCACTAAGAGGATTTTTCAACACGACCATCAGTTCATTAGCATTTCTTATAATATTATTATTAATATGCTCTAATGCTAGTTAGTTAGACATTCTACTCCCTCTCCCAAGCTGAAAATAACTGGAAAGAACGAGATAGCATAGGAGATGTTTCTGTGGGGCAAGTTTATGGGAGAGAAGGGCATAGGATTGGGGAGCCTTCTGAGGGGCAAGGCTGAAGGAGACAAGGGGAAAGGAAAGGCCAATTTTAACTAATCATTAATTTTCAAGCTGTGTCAATTTATCAAGCCCAATCATATAGTTTCCTAGTGGAGCACAGGTATTCAGCTAGTTAATATATTTTACAATTGCAATTATTATTATTATTATTATTATTATTATTATTATTATTAATTGAATTTGTATGCTGCCCCTCTCCGAGGACTCGGAGAATATGTAGAATAGGACACATCTGAAAACCTAAAGTAGATGAATTTTTACTTTTAAACAATCCACGTATACATGTTCTATGTCATAAACTAAATATTTAAGAAAATTTTGATTGTTTATTACCCAATGCCGGTAATAGATATAGTTAAAACAATTAAATGATTCAATATCAAGAACAATCTGTAAGCACTTTAAATCTCAGATAAAGCTCTTCTACATTTAAAAAAAAATTACGGTAAATTAAATTGGAAATCTGCTAGAAACAACAATCTATAAAGCACTAGGGGTTTTTTTCAAGTTTATTCAGGATAACATACACAAGAATTTAAATGTTCATTTTTAAAAGAATTCTGGCAGCTGTCCTTAATTTTATACAATACTGTAGTAGGTAGTCAAGCCATATTGGTACAATATATTTGTCTCTCAGGAGAAATTCATTTTCTATTAACTCCTTATAATACTACTGATTAAGCCCCTCATTAACATTGCATTTTAAGTGCTTCTAGCTTTCCTGAAGATTTGACTCATTCAGCCATTTGAAGAATATTGACTCTTGGGAAGCCAATACATCTTCTCTTATGCAGACAAAGGCCTGTGCAAATGACAAAAGTGCATTGTGATATGATGCAAACTCTATAAGTTATGTAATTGTGGGCAATATGGCAATTCAAGTACAAAAGCATTAAACTTGCATGATAGTATCCCAATGCAAATTTTATCATTTTGGTGTCCTGGTTAGAAAAGAACAACCTGCTCCTAAATACCTCAAGAGAAAACAATATTATTAGAACCAGATTAGCAAAATTATCATTCTGGGGAGATAACATCAAAATCTGGATATTTTTAAAATTTGTACTGTATCTTAAATATGGCCATGCTTGTAGAATTAAACACAAATTTATGTTTAATATACATTTTAAGTAGACTTTCAAAACTGTTTCAAAAATATTTTTATAATGGCTTAAGTTTAGCATCACTGTTAAAAGTGCTACAACTTCCAAAGAATTTGTATAATGTACATAGCACCAGCAAATTACAAACAAATGTATAACCTATAGCAACAGGAAGAAGCAAAGCTTATGCCCCCAAGAAAACTTCCCAGTTTCCATGATCTTCAACATTATCATGTTGTACTTAGTACATTCTCTACTTTTCTTCCACTAAAATACCATTAAATTGATTGTTCATATATTTTCAAGGAAGGATGAAGCTGGTCTTTTCAATTTCCTGAGATCTAAACTGATGAACTTCTATTGTGATGTTTAATACTGTTAAAATTATTAAACTTTTTTAAAAGTTCAGAATTTAACAGCAGTTTTTCTTAAGTTCTTGATATATTTTACTTTTACTCGTTTTTTCATGAAGAAACCAAGGAGAATGATGACTCTATTTTTCAGATGTTTCAAGAGATATAATGTCATTTCATTTACTATGTCCCAACTTGAAATTATCTTTGTTCTTCTTGTGAACATTCTCTATGGTCAGCTGGGTATCTCAAATAATTTAACCATGGTATATTTAAAGGATTTAAACATTTCAATTTTTCTTCAGTGTGTTGATCACATAAATCTGTATTCGTTTTATCATCCACAATTCAGATTTTTTTGCTGTACATTTCTAAAGCTTAAGAAAACACAAAATGCTTTAATTTAAATGTACATTTTAAAGAATAATCTATATAGCTTTTTGAATATAGAACACTGCAAGTTAAGATTTCTTTCACTATACATAAAATTTGGTATTTTTTATTGAAAACATTGAATATCTGCCAAGGTGAAAAAGGCATGAAAAGTACATTGTAAATGGATGAAACAGCACTTGTCCAATCTCCAACTAAAACTGTATGAGGTTGTTGGCTCTGGGAGTGAAAAAAATCTGCCTGAACATAACAAGGCCTCATAAGGTATTTACAGAATTTCTCCACCTGTTTCTATTCTTCATTTAGAAATATCTGTAATTTGCCCTCAAACAGCCCTTCCAGGAATCTTTGCACTTGGTTTTGTCATAGTGCTAAAACATGAAGTGCATTTTGCATGCATAAAGCAGAGGGTTGTGATTTACATGTCATCTATATTTCACCGTGGCTGATTAAATTCTGTTCTCCAGAGGCCATAGGTTTTGAAGAATGGCTTCCCATATAATATAAGGGGTTTCAATTTGGAATAGAAATCCCCATCCATTCTCAAACCCATGAATAAGCAATGGGATACTATTTTCCAATAGGAAAGTAGTGATAGGCAGATAATAAGTGGAGTAATCAAATAATGCACTTCCGTGTGTGTGTATAGGAATCACTTGGACAACTTTCTAATGCCCCATCCATGCTGCAACTGATTCTATTGATGAACAGTGTCAATATTTATGGTACCCCTTCCTTGTGAAAACCCCTAGGCAATTGTTCTATTTTCTATCAAGAAACTGGTAAAGATTACATTTTGAAAAACATCTGCAACAAAACAGCATTCAGTTATAAACCATGAATTCAAACATAGCTGTTTATTATATTTGCCCATTTTTAATCAACCCTATATGTGTATAGTCAAATCAAACATTTCTATCCTTTAGTGACCATATGCAATTACAATGATGATGAAGGAAACACTGATGACTCTCTCAGAACTGTAGAACAAAAGAAAGCTGAAGTAAAGCCATAAGCACAATTGCAGTTTTACTTAGCAATTGTTTAACTACAGAGTTGCCCATTACAATTGAGATCTTCTGTGATTTAAATTATTTGCATCTCATTTTATGAAGATAAATCTATTTTTAAAATTCATTTGTTCATTATTTTATTCCTCCTTGATCTGAATGTTTGACATTAATTTTCTCCAAAATGTTTTCCTCTCTGGTTTTATATGGCAACTTTTCATTGAAACTCTGTTAGTAGAGATGAGGGAAAATAACTTCATTTCCAATATCAGTAAATGTTGATTTACTTTTGAATGCGTGGGAAACTCAAAATTTGGGGTGGGGCAGTGGAGGAACTATTGCATGATCTCATTTGGCACATAAGAATAAAAATGAATTATTAAAACATATAGCGTTTTGCAAAAGTTCAATATTTTTACTCCAGCAATACATAAGACAAAAAAAAAACCAGGCAGGAGTAGCTAATGCCCTTACTGCTACTGTTGGACTACAATTGCCATTAGCTGCAACTAAAATGGTTAATGGCAGGAATTAGGATAACTGTAATTAAAAGCAAAATATTATTCACACTCAAATAAAACACTCTAATACTAATTCCATTATTAAGAGAACATTAAGGAGCAATGTCATGTAACAAAATATTATATCTTATTAATACAGGCAAAAAGTTTAAATTTTGCAAAAATATAAGTGATTTTCAATCCATTGCTGATACTTAGCAGGATAAATTTTAAAACAATAAAAGCATCTTATCATGTTTATATGTTGCAAAATATATGTTACCATGACAAATATGTTTATTTTATACCTCAGCTGCTCATTTTTGTCCTGAAATATGGAGCACTATAGGTTCAGCAGTAGATTCAGCACATTCAGGAAAAGAATTTATCTGGATTTTTGGCACTTCAAGACAACAATCTGTAATTCCTAGTGATTCTGCTATCTGTTAAAAACAAAAAAGAAAAATTTCACTGAAGGTGCCACCTGCAGAAAATAGTCATTCATATCATGAAAAGTGATCAAGGATTTTCTCTGTATTTTGCATTTCTGTTTGTTACATGCTAAAGACTTCATACTTTTTCTAAAATTTAATGCAATGATATACTCAGGGCTTATTAAGAATCCTACTAATAAAAGAAAATCCAAGTTGAATAATTAAGTATGTCATAATATCTTCTTCACCCATTTCAAAAATAATTCTTGAAACGTATCAGGACTTTTTTCCTCTTAACTAAACTAGGCGTGGGCGTGGCTAGCGTGCGATACATACCGTCCGTGGGTTTGACAGCCTTGCTTTACGTGATATTCATATGTCTTTTCTCCTACATCTTCCAGTTTTTAGAATTAAACAAAATATCAAAAACGGTGGGCTAAGATTAGGATTAGGGTTTGACTAAAAGAATTACAGTATTATACAGTGCTCAAAAAATAAATGGAACACTTAAACAACACAATTGTTGTTGTTTAATTGTTGTACAACTCCAAGTAAATCAAACTTCTGTGAAATCAAACTGTCCACTTAGGAAGCAACACTGATTGACAATCAATTTCATATGCTGTTGTGCACATTCAACTTTGTACAAAACAAGTATTCAATGAGAATATTTCATTCATTCAGATCTAGGATGTGTTCTTTGAGTGTTCCCTTTATTTTTTTGAGCAGTATATAGCAGCAAAAGCAGAAAAGTATACCAGATTGACCAACATATACACTGTATTGTTTGTCAATGCTTGAATTCCTCCAAAACAGGAAAAGTAAAAACTTTTTGAGCAGATTCTTCATTTTTGGAATTGTTTTCTTTATGTGATTATCAGTTTTGAGGTTGTCTTGCTCTTTTATGTTTTTATACTTTCTTTGTTGATTTGTTCAGCACAACAAAACAAAATAATAAGTGTTCATTCAATTTGTTTTATTTAAGCAGATCAATTTGCAGAGATTATTATATTAGGACAAGTTATTGTATTCACATCCTGCTTGTTTTCTTTATAACCATTTGATAGGCCATTATAGAAACAGAGTATTGATCCAGCACAGTTTATGTGAAAATGGAAGAATGGATACATAGAGTAATTTGTTCAAAAAACTATGCCAACCACATTGCTCATATTTTCAATGATCATTTCAATGAACCACATTGCTAGTACTGTATTTTCATTGTTTTCTTTTTAAAGGAAATGCAATATCAATTTTATCTATACATAGATTGATTAAGAAAGCTAACAAAAAAAATATCTGAATTATTCTTACCTTGTGGTTTTTAATTTCTAATGGTTGCTTTAATTCATAATTATTAAAATAATCTTGACACATTTTTTTTACCATTGAATGAAGCTCTTCAAACTCCCGGTAAACATCTGGAAAGATTGCTTTTGTTCGACATTTTTTCTCTACCTGATCGAAAACAAGAGCTATATAACAGTATAAGCAAGCTCACAAATAAAAATTGTATATTTCATGTAGAATCTTTTATTTCTTTTCCATTTCTGTTATAAAGGAACTGGCTTCAGCTGATTACACATATATACGTTTTCTAATACTAATCAGCAGACTTGGAATGTTTCCTTGGAAATCCCATTTTCTCTTAAGCAATATCATACTTGCCTTGTTGATATTAGATCAAATTATTCCTACTTTTATACAAAATAGGGTTTGTATAAAATACCGAATTTCAAAGACTTGCCTTCATCAGTAGGAAGTCAAATACAGTAACAACTGTTGTCATATGTGGAACTACCAGCTCCATAAACTCTTCATTGGTGCACTGCTGAATCAGCTGTTAAAGAACACAATTTATTTAGAAATGTCATGAAGTGTTAATATGTAGATAAATAAAAATAAGGAATAATATAAGGAATGATACCTCTTTTAGCTTAGCTTTTCTTTTAAATCTACTAAAATGCTCTGCTGAGATACTCTTAAGAGAATTTGAAGATAATTGACCAAGACTGCTAAATGTTGTAGAACATCTTGATATATTAGCCATCTTTGGTTGATATGATCTTCTCTGTCGTTTTCTTCTTCCAGGCCCCAAATGGGTGCTGTATGCTTCAGACTTTCTATCTTCTGCAGAAATGTCAGACTTCAAAAAAAATGTTCATTAGCATTGTTTGAAATGTTTTGCTTACATATATTCATCATTCAGTTTGAAATTATAGCACCAAATCTGCATTTCACCATGTAAAGATAGTTAAGACCTCTCAAAGATAGCAAATGCATTTTTGAAACCAAAAAAAGGAAGATATGGATTTAAAAATGTTGAAACATGTAGTACTGTATTACAAAAAGCAAAAATGTGATGAGGAGTAAATTTACAAACTTTTTCAAATTGTGAAATGGTAATCTGTAGATTTTTATTTCATATTTGAAATTCAAGATTATTATGAAAGCAACAGCCATTTATTCCTTTCTTGTCATGCTTCCTAATCCAGCTAGTCATTATGAAATTAGAATGTTTAAACTTTAGCTTTGTGGTTAATGTTTCCAATGAAAATTTCATTTTGTTTCATCTAGAATTTAATTATTTATTTTATCATGGCTGAAGGGATTCTTGACAATTTCTTCTAGAATCTTAGTTCAAAGACATGCATTTTTATTCATTCAGGCATGCTAGTCCCAATTGTCTAGAATTACCCATATACTGATAACATACACGAGATTACATAACTCAAAGAAGCAGCTGTTGATAAACAATCCTGGCAAATGGTGTTCATTACGTCATCATTAAGAGCTGCAAATGATCAAATCATCAGACAAACACAATAAGTAACAATAAGTACGTTTTTTAGTATTTTACCCTGATCTAGGGTATATTCGTGATATGCCTGTGCTTCCTGGCTATATTCCTAGTATTTAGAATTTGGACATCAAGATTTGTGCTTTTGGAACACAACATTGAAGAAAAAAAATCTATATGTGTTTTGCAGCAACGGATTGTTAATATTTTTTTTTTTTTTTGACAAAACATTGAGGAAGAGGAATTTCAACAAAGGAGGGGTACTTGTGCTCTCTGAGCTTGGTTGTTTTCTTGCAGACATTTCATTACTCAAACTACATAACATTATTAGTACAATATCACTAGCACTGATGATGTTACCTAGTTTGGGTAATGATATATCTACAAGAAAATAACCTAATTCATTGAGCACAAGGACACCCCTCACTTCAAGCCTGAACTGCAAATATTTTCCTTTATTGATAATTTCAACACAGTCTTTTCCCATGAAGGAAGGCAAATATATGTTTCCCAGGATAATGTTACAAGATCCAACCCGGATCAGTCACCAAGACCAAGGATTTGTCTTACGAGCTTTCAGATTCGTGCTGGAGCCCATCTTCAGGGAATTTCTCTCCAGCTAGATGCGCTGAAGATGAACTCCAGAAAACCGGCTAGTGAGAAGTTCCCTGAAGATAGGTTCAAGCATGAGTCTGAAAGCTCAGAAGACAAAATCTCTCATCCCAGTGTGATTGCCTCAGATTGGATCCTGCAAGTCATTTTTCCTGGAATTCTTATATTCATAATGAGCCAGATTTCTTCCCCTGTCCTTTTATCTGTATGATTGTTTTGCAATTATATTTTATTAATTTCTTGAATCAATTCTTTCCTTTTATTAATAGGTTTAGCAGGTCTTTTTAAAATAGTGAGTGGGATATCACTCTTAAATATGGTAGTAGCACCAGATTACAGCTCATTCTCTTTAAATGCATTAACAAAGAATATGTATTACCTGCTGTTCACTTTCTGTTTGAATTTTTCCCCCCAATTCTGTAGCTAGTCCACTTTTGCTGACTAAAGCAAGAGTAACTGATAAAGGTGAAGAAGGTTGATGGCTGCTTTCACAATTTGCCTTTTTAGCACACTCCAGTTGTGTCATTCCAGAAAGTCTATTTATAGGAAAAGATTCTGAAGACTCTTCGTGCTCATGGCTTGGATTTATTCTGTAGTGCCGTGATAATCCTCTTTTTCCTATGTAGGATTTTTCACAGTTCTGACACTTAAACAATTTTGGTTGCAGGTCATAGTTAAAGGGGCTAAATAATTCACAAAGTTCCTTTACTTCCTGGCATTCATCATCTTCTAAGCTCAGCTCAGAATAGTCATCAGAATCAGATGGGTGACACTCAGCCTGGTTTTCTGTTTTGATAAATTTGTAGTCCTTAACTTTATATTTTGGAGGGCGAGAAATCCGCCCAGAACGAGTTGTCACTTTCAGAGATTTTTTACTCTTTTGCTCTTTTGGCTGATTCCCCTCATTTTCAAGAGTTTTTGCTGGACAAGTTGGAACCAAAGAAACATTTGAAGAATCTTCTCTATCTTTTGTAATGGATTTATGTTTCTGCCCAGGTGTAATGATTTTACTTACTGGTACTTGTCCAAGGGGATGTAGAGGGGCCGAAAGAAATAGCTGAACTGTAGGTTTAGAAGAATTACATAGGAAAAATTGTTGAGATCCAATGCCTGTAAAAGATTGTATCTGAAAAATCTCAGGATTAATGGTGCTGAATCCTAAAGGCTTAGAACTTTTCTCAACTGCTTGAGATCCAGATATATTTTTAGACAGAGTTGTTGCAGAAAATAATTCCAGTCTTTTCTTTTCTTTTGTCTGGTCAGATTCTACCTGGATATGAGTGGTTTCCATCTGTTTTATATAAAAAAAGAGAGGAAACATTAAAGATTAATTTTTAAAAAATTGGTCATAAACATTTTCTAATTATAATTATATTGTTTCCTTTTCTTTTGATTCTATACATTCTAAACTTTCTTGGGAGCAAAAAAAGCAACAAGCTTGCTAGTTATGTAACATTTTAAATAAAGTTCATGCAGACTACAGATTAAACATTGGGTGAACTCATGAACAGATCCATGTATGGATAGCCCTCAACTTACAACTGTAATTGAGCCTGCAATTATGGTTGTAAGCTGTGGTCATTAAGTGAGACACCACATGACTGGGCCTTATGTTAGGACCTTTTTTGTGATAGCCATTAAGTTAATGTTGCATTTGTTAAGCCTACACATCAGTTGTTAATTGAACCCCTTTTTATCAATGTCCCCCCCCCCCCAGAAACCAGTAAAATATATGTAGAAAATTGTAGTTGCATGACTGCAGAATGCTGCAAACCACCATGAAAATAAATAAATGTGAGCTGGTTACAATGATGTGACTGCAGGCTGTGTGTGCGGCCATTGGAATGTCAAAAATAGGTTGTAAGTAACCATGGTACTTTGAAATGGTTGCTAAGAGACTGGCCATTAATTGAGGACTGTCTCTGGTTATCTTAGCAGCAATAGCGGTTTGCCCTGCCTTCCTCTAGGTTTTTTTTAAAGTCTCCAGTGTTCTGTTATCCCTGGAGGTTTCCCATGCACCCTAACCCTTTCCACTAAGGATGCATTACTATTACTATTAGTCTCCTCATCGTTCCTATCACCCATCTCCTCCCATGTATGGCTATAACGTGTTGCTTGTATCCTTACGATTTATATTAAAATTGTTTCCCAATTGCTTATTTGTACCCTATGACAATCATTAAGTGTTGTACCTCATGATTCTTAACAAATGTACCTTTTCTTTTATGTACACTGAGAGCGTATGCACCAATGACAAATTCCTTGTGTGTCGTCACACTTGGCCAATAAAGAATTCTATTCTATTCTTTTGCGTGATAGACCCCTTCAGAGATTTGATCCCTATTATGATCCTTATTAACATGTTTCCATTTCAGTTTTTCCCCCTTTTACAAGCTAACGTTTCTAGTCCCCTCACCCTCCCAGTAGCCCTCCCATTGAACTCATTCTAATTCCCCATTGCTTTTGAAAGGTGGTCTCTAGATATGTATGTATACATACATATATACATACATATACATATATACTGCTCAAAAAAATAAAGGGAACACTCGAAGAACACATCCTAGATCTGAATGAATGAAATATTGTCATTGAATACTTTGTTCTGTACAAAGTTGAATGTGCACAACAGCATGTGAAATTTATTGTCAATCAGTATTGCTTCCTAAGTGGATAGTTTGATTTCACAGAAGTTTGATTTACTTGGAGTTATATTGTGTTGTTTAAATGCTCCCTTTATTTTTTTTTAGCAGTGTTTATGACAAATAAATATACAAACATATATATATACACACACACATATATATACTGCTCATAAAATAAAGGGAACACTTGAACAGCACAATATAACTCCAAGTACAGTGGTACCTCAAGATACGAATCCCTCGTCTTACGAACAACTCGTGATACGAACCCGGGGTTCATAAAAATTTTGCCTCTTCTTACGAACTTTTTTCGAGTTACGAACCGGCGTTCGGAGACTGCTGGGAAGCCGCGCGGCTGTTTTAAAAGGTGACAGCCGGGTGGCGGGGCTTCCCAGAAGCCTCCCGAACGCCGGTTCGTAACTCGAACAAAGTTCGTAAGAAGAGGCAAAATTTTTATGAACCCCGGGTTCGGTTCGGGAGGTTGCTGGGAAGCCCCCCAGCCCGGCTGTCACCTTTTAAAACAGCCGCACGGCTTCCCAGCTGTCTCCCGAAGCCGAACGAGGAAGTTCGGCTTTGGCGTTCGGCTTCAGGAGACAGCTGGGAAGCGGCGCGGCTGTTTTAAAAGGTCGCAGCCGGCCTGGGGGGCTTCCCAGCACCCCCCCAAGTTCGGGGGGGTGCTGGGAAGCCCCCCAGGCCGGCTGTCACCTTTTAAAACAGCCGCGCGGCTTCCCAGCAGTCGCCGAAAGCCGTTTTTTTGCGGGGGGGGGGGGGGTTTGGTTGCACGGATTAATTGACTTTACATTGTTTCCTATGGGAAACAATGTTTCGTCTTACGAACCTTTCGTCTTACGAACCTCCTCCTTGCACCAATTAAGTTCGTATAATGAGGTATTACTGTAAATCAAACTTCTGTGAAATCAAATTGTCTATTTAGGAAGCAACACTGATTGGCAATCAATATCACATGTTGTCAGCACTTTCAACTATACAGAACAAAATATTCAATGAGAATATTTCATTCATTCAGATCTAGGATGTGTTCTTTGAGTGTTCCCTTTATTTTTTGAGCAGTGTATACATACATACATACATACATACATACATACATACATACATACATACATACATACATACATAGACAGACAGACAGACAGACAGACACAGAAACAGTGTTGGAAACCGATAAGGGCAGAAAGCGAAGGGTGGTGTGACTTTTCCCGATCTACGCGATCCTTTACGCCCGGTCAAGTTGAAACAAACCCCAGGAACACAGGATTTAAAACCCACGCCAAGCTCTACAATTCGCGCCCAACGACTCCCGAGAAGCGCCTCAACGACAACGGCAGGCTTCTACCTCGGGCAGGAGAGGCCCCGTCAAAGGAAGAGGCTCTGCCTCAGATCCGACCTCCTGAACTCCATCCCGCCCCGGCTGCAATGGGCCGTTCAGGCTGGCGACCGTCGGCAGACCCGACCCCGAAGTCGAGGGGGAAGTCGCCGGGTTGAAACTCAGAGACAGCAAGAGGGCCGGGGGCCGGGCGGTGCTTTGCCCTTGAGGTAATAATACGGCAGTCCCTGCGGGACGACGGTCCTCGGCCTTCCGTGTCGCCTTTCCGACCGGTGGAGGGAGCCCCTCGTCTTGTAGCTTTCCCGCCGGGACGCCTCCAAGAGCCGCCGCCTCGGCCGCCCGACGAGGCTTCCCGCAGCAAAATTCAGGGACAGGCCTCAGCGGGTTCTCGGCCAGAAGGCCTGCTGCCGGGCCCTCAGGAGGACCAGCAGCAGCGCCGCTCCCGAAGCCCGGAGAAGACATCTTAGGAGGGAGGCGGTGGAGGGGAAGGCCTCATCTCGCGCCTCAGGACAGTCGATGGCTCGGGGAAGCTCGGAGCGGGCGGGTATGCCGGGCACGTCACGAGGAAGGGCGGAGAAAGAAGTCGAGCGCTGCAGCTGGAGCTCTGCCGGGGGGAACCGAGCCTGGTGTCGTGCCTGAAAGCGTCACCCGGCGGCATCCCCCCGAATCCGAAAAGGAGTTGAGCTCAGCGCCCTTTAAAAAGCGGAGACGGTTACGCTTTCCGTGCCGTACTTAATTTGCGAAGGCAAACCCCCAAAGCAGCACCCGTTCTGCGCTGTTAAAGATAACAAAACGCCGTTCAGTTCCTATTGAACTTCGTGGGACGTCTTTTAAGTCAGTGTTTCCCAACCTTGGCAACTTGAAGATATTTGGACTTCAACTCCCAGAATTCCCCAGCCAGGCTGGGGAATTCTGGGAGTTAAAGTCCAGATATCTTCCAAGTTGCCAGGGTTGGGAAACACTGTTTTAAGTTACTCGTTTCTGGGAGAGTCTTAGTTAATTAATAATAATTAAGACAGACAGATAGACACACACACACACTCATTCACAATTAAAAGCAACACGACTTCTGTGGAGCGTATTAGCTCCTTTCTTGAAGATGTGTTATTACAGATGTACCCCCTGCTGTATTATTTAAATAAATTCAGCTGGTATCTTCATGCGTGCATCTTTTTACGATGACATTCAAGCAACTTTGGCCGTGGGTGAAGCATTCATTTGAAATATATTACTAGAATTACAGTACAACGAAAAAAGAAATCGCCCGATGGCCCGTACGGGGATCGAACCCGCGACCTTGGCGTTATTAGCACCACGCTCTAACCAACTGAGCTAACCGGCCATCTTGTTAAAGGAGTTGAACTTTAGCTTCTTTCTGTTGTTAAATCTCGATAACATTGTGTCTAGCTGGAGGTGGAAAAGTTATTTTTGTGGTTCTTCGCTTTTAATTCTAATATAACTTACTTTATGTGATCTCTCTGTCAGACTAAAAATCCCACACCAGAGCAAAAGAAAAAGTACATATAGTAGCAAATTATTTCACAAAGTATAATTAATAATAATAATTTATTAGATTTGTATGCCGCCCCTCTCCAAGGACTCGGAGAAGCTAACAACAATAATACAACATGTACAAATCAAATGTTAAAAAACAATTTAAAACCCCCCTTATTATAAAAAAGAAAACAATCACACAACCTAACAAACCATACATAAAACCATAGTAGCTGGAGGTATATTAATTTCCCCATGCCTGGCGACATAGGTGGAATGTTATTAATGCTATAGAAATAAAGTTGATAGCTAATTTCTTCACAAGTGTATTGGTGGGTTTTTGGTTTTTTGCAGTAGTTTGAAGTCAAAGTTTGAAGTCAAAGTTTGAATTTTCAAAATTCCATTTACACGTTTTCTCAATATATGGACTGTGGAGTACAGAAGTAGGTTCCTACCAATGTGGTCTGGGACGCTGTTCCTGTAGTGACCCACCAATTGCAATTTTGGCACAACGGCTCCAATGCTGCCTTTGCCAGTCCATGCACACCACCATCTTTTTTTCCTAATTTTTGGTGATTTTTCAGCTCTCTGAGCATGCACGGAAGGAAAACCGTCCCTCTGCGCATACATGGAAGTAAAATCATGCAGGGGATGCAATGCGCACGCAGCAGACTGGTAGGAAATGGTAAGAGTAACCCATCTTTGATGCAGTATATGAAGCAAAGCAAATCAATAATACAATACATTACAGTTAATTATTATTATTTGTTATTACTGTATTATTTATTAGATTTGTATGCCGCCCCTTTCCGTAGACTTGGGGAGGCTCACAGCAATGATAAAAACAATATATAATGACAAATCTAATAGTTAGAATCTAAAATAACAATAATACATTTTAAAAGTCTAAAAAACAAGAAACCCCATATAAAAAACATACATACAGTCATATCATACACAAAAAAACCTACATAGGCAGGGGGAGATATTTCAGTTCCCCTACGCTTGACAACAGAGGTGAGTTTTAAGGAGTTTACCAAAGGCAAGGAGGGTGGGGGCAGTTCTAATCTCTGGAGGGAGCTGACTCCAGAGGGTCGGAGCCGCCACAGAGAAGGCTCTTCCTCTGGGTCCCGCCAAACGACATTGTTTAGTTGACGGGACCCGGAGGAGACCAACTCTGTGGGACCTAACCGGTCACAGGGATTCGTGCGGCAGAAGGCCATTCCATCCATTCAATCCTGGTTCTAAAATGAAATTACCTATTACTAGTATCATATGGTTATTTCTGTCCTGCTACTGAATTTAAATAAGCAGTGTTCTCTTAAGCACATTTACTTATTACTAAATTTCAAGGAATACTTTGAGATTTCTTTCAGTCTGTCCTGGTTTATAATGTCAGTTTCACAAACTCCTTGACCTACAACTATTCTTTCAGAGCTACAACTACCCTGCCAGGTAAAATGTGACTTAGGACTATTCATCACACTTCTGTCATTGCAGCATTCCCAGTCATGTGATAAAAATTTGGATGCTTAGCAGTCTGTATTTATGATGGTTGCACCGTCCCAAGGTCAATGATCAACATTTGTGACCATTACATAACAACTGTAGTGATTTGCTTAAGAACCATGGCAAAAAAAATTATAAAATCAAGTGTGATTCATTTTATTTTATTTTAATTTATATAATTTTATTTTAATTTTTAATATTTTAATTTAATTTAACTTTAATTTAATTTATATATGTATGTATGTATGTATTTATTTATATTTGTCAAATATGTATTGGTAGTATACAAAGAAATAACACTGTTTATATACATGATATTGGTAGTAATGAGAGAGAAACTAAGACAGGGACAGTAGGCATGCTGGTGCATTTATGCACGCCCCTTAAAAAACAAACCTGTTGGCCCGTACGGGGATCGAACCCGCGACCTTGGCGTTATTAGCACCACGCTCTAACCAACTGAGCTAACCGGCCACTGACAAACACACTTTTTAACAATGTAAATTCTGGTCCCAATTGTGCTTTACTATCTGTAGTAAATCCAGGGAATTGTAGACACCATGGAGTTAAGAAGAATTCCTGATAACTACATGGGTAGAAGCATGCAATTTTCTTCAAAGCATTATAGTAATGCTTTGGCAGTATTTTTAATATTTTTAACTTCTCGTTTTACACTAATGCCTTGATTATCTTCCCTCAGAGTATTAAGTGGGACAGCCCTGTTTCCCTTTTTCACTTCATTCAGATAAACCAGTTTTTTTTCACTTGTGGAATGAGAATTTATTTAGAATTGTGCTTTGAATCATTCACAGATACGATAGAAGCAAAACATGAAAAAGAACAACTGTAATGCTTAGAGAACGATTCACCAGTAAGCAAGGACTAAGGCAAGGAGGCATGATATCTTTTTTTGTTTATTTCATGTACATATCGATAGGAATAAATGCATAAGAAGTTAAGAGATATTAATTCATACACCTTTTTATGCAGATAATGCCATGTGGTTACCTGAGAATCCAAGAGTTGCAATTAACAGATTTATGATGCAACCAAGAGTATGGATTTGTAAATTAACGTATCAAAGACCAAGATAGCTGTTTGACAGGTAAAATGAAGTGAACAATTCTAAATAATACACAAATGGTGAAAACTTAGAGCAGTCAAATAAATTTGTGCATGTTGGTAGTGTAGAATGTTTGTAAAAATGGAGAAAAGGAGAGTGGGTTTTTAAGATTTATGACTCCTGGTAGAAAGGTAAATGAGCAGTCTTTGATTTGTTGTAAGAAATGTTTGTTGAAGAAATTAAAATGGCTGTATGTGAACATTGTAGATTCTCAAGCTTCTTCTTTCCAATATGTATTTAAGATGGACCAGTGTATGTGTCAGTGTGTGTGTGTGTGTATGTGTGTGTGTGTGTGTGTGTGTGTGTGCAGATCACTCCAAAATAAGACTGGGTCTTATTTTCAGGAAATTACGGTAGCATCTGTATATATTTGTTACCAGTATATACAGTGGTACCTCTACCTACAAACACCTCTACTTATGAACTTTTCCTGCCTGTCGGCGACTACTTCAGCTTCAACCACAACAACACAAGAGCCCAGAACAGATTTAAACTTAATATTAACCACTCCAAACTTGACTGTAAAAAATATGACTTCAGTAACTGAGTTGTTGAAGCGTGGAACTCATTACCGGACTCCATAGTGTCATCCCCAAACTCCCAACACTTTACCCTTGGATTATCCACGGTTGACCTATCCTGATTCCTAAGAGGTCAGTAAGGGGCGAGTACAAGTGCACTAGAGTGCCTTCCATCCCGTCCTATTGCTCTCCTATATCTCCTATACCTGTCTTCTATTCCTATATTTATTTATTTATAAATATATATCTTCTTCTATTCTTTTATTGATATGTTCTATTCCTATAACTTCTTTTCTATTCTTTCTTAGATATATTTTACCATGAGTATATCCTCTATAACCTTCATCATGTATTTTACTATGTGTATACCCACTAAAACCCTCATTGTGTATTGGACAAAATCAATCAATCAATAAAATAAATAAGAACCAGGCATTCAAGAATTTTTTGCCTCTTTTCAAGAACCAATCACTTACAAACCCAAGCCTCCGAAACTATAACCGGAAAAGGCAGGGAGAAGCCTCCATGGGGCCTCTTTAGGAATCTCCTGGGAGGAAAGGGCCTCCACCCTCTCTATGGTTTCCCCAATTGCATGCATTATTTGCTTTTACATTGATTCCTATGGGAAAAAATTGCTTCTTCTTACAAACTTTTCGACTTAAGAATCTGGTCATGGAACGAATTAAGTAAGTAGAGTACCAATGTATGTGTATACTTTTGAGAGCAGGCAACAGAATTTCATTTTTAATGTTTGTCAGTGAGCCCACAATAATTAAAAAAAGACCCAAAAATGACAATAAAGGTAATCCATCTATGTAAGAGCACAATTTTATCTACTCAGTAGTGATAGTTGTCCCAAAAGGTGAATGCAACTGGAATTGGTTATTGAATGGGTTATTTGAATGATAAAGCAAGAACCAGAAGGGTCCAGAATGAATGAATTCTGAATGAACATAGGCCAAATACAAAAGTCAACAGTCAGTACAAATATATTTTCCTATATAGAAAATGAATGAGTACTGAACAGCAAATTGAAAGTATAAAGGAAAAGTGAACAGGGAGAGACTGGAAAAAAGCTTGATTGGATAGAATTGATTGAATTGTATCACAAAGATTCAACAGACAATATATGGAGTGTGTGGACAGTGGGAGCAAGTATAATCTGCAAGGATAGAGATATGGTACAGTAACTAGATATGTGAGATAGATTGGTGTGTGAGATAGATTGGTGTGAACTAGATTGCACCTTGCTTTAATCTGGTTTTCCTCGTGGCTTTGTCATACAGACCATTCCTGCATTTTACATAATACAGTTTACCTCAAAAGGGATAACAAAAGAGGAGTGTACAGTTAACCCAATTTATAGGGATCCTAGCACCTATTTATTGCACGAGGTCTGCAAGCACCAAATGCAGAAGGACCCCTGCAGGAAAATTATGTCTCCACGCCATTTCATACCGCCCCGCCCCACCCGCATCTCTTTGACCATTGCCAACCACCAGATGATGGACTAAAATGGAGCTTGGTCGATTTCCACGCCACGCTACACTAAAACATAGTGGGTGAGTTCACTATTTAATAGACGTCTGGAACACGGCTTATTCCCAGGAAAAACATATCCAACTCTGTTGCCTCCTTAACTAGCCGGTTTTGGCCTAAGAGGAAAACCCCGTACTGTATTTTATATCCGAAGTCGGCATTGGAAAGACTACTGTCAAGAGACCCTCCTGAGACAGTCGTAACGACTGAGGATGCGCAAAGCCGAGCGGGGCTGGGAGCCGGCGGCCGAGGAGTAAAATTGACACTCCGCATGCGCAATCCTGAGAAGCCGCCCCGCAAACATGAATCCTGCCCTTCGCCTGCCGCAGTCAATAGGAGAGGGCGGAGGTTAGTAACTGCGCTTGCGCCACTCTGTCGGAGGCCGCGCAGCCTGCGAGGGTGGGGCTAGGTCGTTTCCCCGGGTTGAGGAGGTGGTTGAGGCTCCGGGGTTGCCAGGGTGACGGGAATACAACATGGCGCGCTGACCAGTTCTGTCGTGGGGAGGGGGTCTGGCGGTTCAAAGAGGACCCGTGTCCTCGACCCACCCCCTCCCCACCCCTTGACCTGGCGGGAACCTGCGGGAGAGGCGGGCTCGGAGGATGCACAGTAAGGGAGGAGCGCAGTGGGGGTTCGCGGCACGTGGTGGAAATAGGTCGGGAACGACGCTCGGCGTTGGGGAGGGCGGCGGCGTGCGTGGAATGGTTGCTGAGGAAAAGAGGAGGAGGGCGAGAGACGCCGCACCCCTCTCCCTTTCTCATAAATCGGGCGAGAGAAAGAGAGAAGCGCTCTCTCATAGCACTTGGCGTATTTGGTTGGATTCGTTTACTGTTTGGAGATTCCATTGGGCGCCCTGCAGAGATTGGGGCTGAGGACCCGCAGTCGAGACCAGGCGGTTGGGAATTATAGCAATAGCATTTAGATTTATATCTCGCTTCATTGTGCTTTTACAGCCCTCTCTGAGCGGTTTACAGAATCAGCATATTGCCCCCAACAATGTGGGTCCCGATTTTGCCCACCTCGGAAGGATGGAAGGCTGAGTCAACCTTGAGTCGGGGGTGAGATTTGAACTGTTGAACTACAGCTAGGAGTTAGCTCAGGGCTTCTCAAATAGTGCCCCCCCCCCGGGGGGGATGCAAAACAATACCAGGGGGGAGATGTGTGACCCCAGGGAATGTGAATTTTTTGCCACAGGGAGTAGCCGGTGCTTTGCACCTAACAATAGCACATAACACAAAATAGGACATACGGAATGCAGATAACAAACGCTTAAGAGACACAATGGAAAAATATTTAACAGGGAAGAAAAGAAAGGAGAGAGATGGATATAACGACAAACAGCAGTCTCTCGAAAGCTGAGATGAGGAAATACCGTGTTTCCCCGATAGTAAGGCAGTGTCTTACTATCTTTTTACCCCCAAAAGCCCCACTGTGTCTTACTTTGGGGGTATGTCTTACATTGTCCCGGGCACCCGGGGCCGGCTCGTCTTCGGGCTTCGGCCCGGGCGAGGCCTCTTCTTCTCCGGGAGGGCGGCGTTAGGCGGCGTTGCGCGGCGTCGGGCCTGGCCTCCATCCCTCCTGCGCCGCGGCGGGGCCGGTCCGCGATGCGCGTCCTGGGGGCGCCCGGCTGGCCGGCTCCGGAGGCTGCGGCTCCTCCCGCTGCTGCCCAACGCCGAGGATGCCCCGCGCCCAGCCCGGCTACGGCAGCAGGCAGGCAGGCAGCCCCAGGCGCGGCGGGGAGAGCAAAGGCGGCTTCGGCCCGGGCGAGGCCTCTTCTCCTCCGGGCGGGCGGCGTTGCGCGGCAGGCGCGGCTGCCTGGAGGAGAAGAGGCCTCGCCCGGGCCGAAGCCGCCTTTGCTCTCCCCGCCGCGCCTGGGGCTGCCTGCCTGCCTGCTGCCGTAGCCGGGCTGGGCGCGGGGCATCCTCGGCATTGGGCAGCAGGCAGGCAGGCAGCCCCAGGTGCGGCGGGGAGAGCAAAGGCGGCTTCGGCCCGGGCGAGGCCTCTTCTCCTCTGGGCGGGCGGCGTTGCGCGGCAGGCGCGGCTGCCTGGAGGAGAAGAGGCCTCGCCCGGGCCGAAGCCGCCTTTGCTCTCCCCGCCGCGCCTGGGGCTGCCTGCTGCCGTAGCCGGGCTGGGCGCGGGGCATCCTCGGCATTGGGCAGGCAGGCAGCCCCAGGCGCGGCGGGGAGAGCAAAGGCGGCTCCGGCCCGGGCGAGGCCTCTTCTCCTCCGGGCGGGCGGCGTTAGGCGGCGTTGCGCGGCAGGCGCGGCTGCCTGGAGGAGAAGAGGCCTCGCCCGGGCCGAAGCCGCCTTTGCTCTCCCCGCTGCGCCTGGGGCTGCCTGCCTGCCTGCTGCCCAATGCCGAGGATGCCCTGTGCCCAGCCCGGCTACGGCAGCAGGCAGGCAGGCAGCCCCAGGCGCGGCGGGGAGACCAAAGGCGGCTTCGGCGCGGCGGGGAGAGCAGGCAGCCCCAGGCGTGGCGGGGAGACCAAAGGCGGCTTCGGCGCGGCGGGGAGAGCAGGCAGCCCCAGGCGCGGCGGGGAGACCAAAGGCGGCTTCGGCGCGGCGGGGAGAGCAGGCAGCCCCAGGCGCGGCGGGGAGAGCAAAGGCGGCGGCGGGAGTAGCGGACGCCTCCCTCGCTTTTAGTACCGTGTTTCCCCGAAAGTAAGACATATGTCTTACTTTCGGGGTATGACTTATATTAGCCGACCCCCCTGAAACCCCCCATATGTCTTACAATCGGGGGGGTCTTACTATCGGGGAAACACGGTAGGACGAAGCTTATGTAGCACTTGGCTTCACTGTGAGAGGAGGAAAGACTGGTATGTTTACTGTGTCTAAAAATGTTGGTAGTGGACAGCATGAAGCCAAATAAATTAAGGTGTCGCTTATACACATTATACTCCAAGCACGCTGATAAGCCACTTGTGTTTTTTCAGCGAAAACCTGCCAAATATAGCAAACAACCATCCAAGCGGAGAGTTGGGGTGTGTGTGTGAAATGTTTACTTGTTCCTGGGGGGGAAGCATAACAGAAAATAATTCAGAAGCTCTGAGTTAGCTGAAGTAGCCTGCAGTGCTGCACTCTAACCACTGCCCCACCCTAGCTCTTATCCCGCTATGGCTCCCGGCAGGAGGAGTTTCAGGCAGGCGCCAAGTATGACAGAGTGGCCCCCATTGCATCTTGCAATAGAAGCGTAGCTCCAAAAAACGAGCTCCAGAATTAGGGCTGATTCACTCCAATCATTCTGATAAGGGGTTTCTGTCTGGCTCCCACAAGAGGAACTATGTCGGTGTACTTTTAGTGGTTCTGCATTTCTTTCAGTTCTTTACATAATACAGCTTACCTCAACAGGGATAAGAAAAGAGGAGTATAACAGTTGTCCTTCAGCCTTTCCAGAGCGAAGCTTCAGTGGATATTACTGTATTGTGTCTGCTCCAAAACATTTTGGACACCACGGTGAACTCGATGAAATGGTCCATGAAAGATCAAGCCACAGTAAATGTGAAGCCTGTATTCCACCCTCTTCCATGGTTACTAGTGTAGAGGTTCAGTTTATCTTGTTTTTTGCAAGCTTCATCTTTGGGCACAGTTTTCACTGAACTCAGAAATGAAAAGGAAGCACTTGGTTGTTAGAATCCATTCCTTTAAAGCTGAACAAGGAAATCCTTTGAGGGCTGGAGGCTGTTTAGAGGCTGTATAGCAAATAGAATCTTAAAATGGGAAATACATAGCTTTTTGGTGAATATCTTGTTGGGTTCTGTTTATTAGATGCAAAAAAACCCCATCCTATTTTAAGGAATGTGTTGTGTTGTGTTGTTTTGTTTCTTTTCTCAAAAATGCACCATCAGTTTTCGGTAACTGCAGTCAGGGGCTTTTATTGTTTTTATCCTGCCAATATTTGTCTTGTCAGTCTACGTATGTCTTAGCTCAAGATGGTCTCCTGTTTCCCCCACAAACATTAAAATGGTTTTGGAGGCTACAGGTTGCCCTTTCTTGCTCTCATGGTTCATTCATATTTGTAAAAACAAGTACAAGCTAGCAACTTTAGAGGAATCCTGTCAGTTAAAGTACGGTACATGTTTCTGTGTATAAATTTCAGCAAGTTTTCAATATCATATTATAGAATTTGAAATAGCCTGACTAGGAAAAATATCTGCTTTAAATCTATTGGGCAGGTGATTAATGACCTTTCACACACTAATGTGAAAATGATCACATGCACATAGATGTTAAGATCAGACATCCAGCCCTTGATTTATCAATGAAACCAAGTGGAGCAAGTGGCTAGTTTTAAATTTCTGGGTGTTATCATAAAAGAGGACCTGACCTGGGGCACTCACCTTGCAGCACTGGTCAAAAGGGCCCAGCAGAGATTATAGTACCTGAGACTTCTCAGAAAGCAACAACTGAATGAAAAACTGCTGGTGACTTTATATCACTGCACTAAGAGAGTATTTTAACTTACTGCACCTGTGTATGGTTTGCCAATTGCACAGTGGCAGATAGGACAGTGCTCCAGAGGGTTAACATCATTGCCCAGAGGATCATTGGTTGCCCTCTCCCCTCTTTGTAAGAGCTTTATAGCTCCTGCTGCCTTAAGAAAGTTCAAAACATTCTTAAAGATCCATCTCATCCTAGACACCTTTTTAAAAAACTATTATCATCTGGCAGACAGTACAGGACAATAAAAACAAGGACAAACAGGGTGAAAAACAGTTTCTATCCCCGAACAATAACTATATTGAATTCTACTGTATAGTGCAATATTAATGCAATATTGGAGTTTTCAATTTAATTGTATAGAACGTGAAGGATGTGTGTTTTTGTTTTATTTTTTTTGTATAATGTACATTGAAAATGGCATTGAATTTTGTTGTGCATGGTACAATGCCGAATTAATGTAAACTATGCAAATGTTAAGGCAGAGATATAGAAATAAAGTATTGAGTAATCTTTTTTAGTCATAATTTATATAATCTATTAAAAATAATTTATATTTATATAAATTGAATAAAAAAGGATAAAATTATACACAAATAAATCATAGGCTCTATTAGAATAATCTGTTTAGACCGAGTCGCCTTCTTATGTAGTGTATTCCCTGACAGATAGTTGCCCATCCTGCAATTGGATACATTCAATAAAGATCAACCTTGTTTTAATAATTGGTTCTTGAGCTTCTTCTGTAATAAGCTCCTGATAGTCAGAAATTACTTTCTTATTCCCAATTGTTTTTTCTCAAAACAAAACATATCAAATTCCCCCAGTCTCTCATAAAACTAAGTTCCCTGTTCCAATCATAAATAATTTTGCTGAAATAAGAAAAACCAGGTTTATATTACAATGGGAGAGAGAGTAAAAGTCACATGATAGGGCTGTATATCGCTTGTAGAATAGTAAACTATATTCAGTGCCTGAAAGTTATATAGGCAAGCTATGAAATTTCATTTTAATGTATGCTGATTCATATACAAAGTTATTCTAATATAATCTAAGATCATAGGTTCATAGGCACATCCTTGAAATGTATAGGCTTGCTTCTGACCTCAAATCACTGAAAATCATTATCTTTAATTTCCAAGTTATGTTGAGATAGGAAGCAAATAAAATTGGAATAAGCCATCAACTATATATATGTGTGTACAAAAATAAAAACATTAGTAACCACCCAAAGCCTGGAAAATATAGAAAATATCGCTCCATCGACTTCTTTGATACACAGTAATACTGGAAAGTTTGTGAATCCTTTTGAATTTTCAACATGTCTGCATAAATATGATCGAAAATATTATCTGTTCTCACAAATCCTAAAACTAGATAGAAAATCCAATTAAACAAATGAATCAAAAATATTTTGAGGAAAAATTGATCCAAGGCTATGGTAAAAGTACATAAACCTCTAAGAGTATCGGTTGATTTGAAGGGATAATTAGAATCACAGTTTTAATCAGTGGGATGATAATCAAGTACGAATGTGGGAAATTATGCCCCTCTTTAAAGAATAGAATTTTGCTATCACTGTCAAAGTCTAAACTCACAACTCAGGTATGTGGAAGTGTGTCATGGCTCAAACAAATGCAATTTCCAAGGACCTCTGAAAAACAGGAGTTTCTATTCATCAGGCTGGAAAAGGTTATATAACTATTTTCAAAGAGTTTCGACTTTACCAATAGTCATTAAATAGAATGTTTAGAAATGGCAATTCAACACCATTTTACCCTCCCCAGAAGTGATTGACAAGCAAGAACAAGGTGTATAATTCTTCATGAGGTCTCAGACCCAGGAAAACATCTAAGGCTTCTCTTGAATTGATGAATGCCAGCATTCATGAGACCACCATTAAGAGAACATTGACAACAATACTGAATATGGCAGGATTGCAAAAAAGCCTGCACTACTTCCCAAAATAATAATAATAATAATAATAATTTATTAGATTTGTATGCCGCCCCTTTCTGAGGATATTGCTGCCAATGTTCAGTTTGCAAAAGACCACATGGCTATTGGAAGAATGTTCTCTGGATGGATGAGAGCTTTTGGGCTTATTTGTTAAAAGGCAGATACTACATTTTAGCATAAGACCAACCCATATGTGAGAGATGGTGGTGGCAACATATTTTAGGCTTGCTTTGGTGTCTCTGGACCAGGGCAGCTTGTCATCATTGATGGAATTATGAATTTTGAATTACATCAGCAAATTCTACAGGAAAAGGTCAGGATATCTGTAAACTGAAGCTGAAAAAAAAGTACAGATATAGAAAGTCTTCATAACCCTGTTAAAATGCCAGGTTACTAAAATTTTCAAAAATCAGACCAAGAGAAATCACTTCAGAATTCTTTCCACCTTTAATACCGTATAACGTGAGCTGTACAATTCAGTTGAAAAACAAACTGGATCTTTTGAAATCACAGTGAAATCTTATAATGACACTGTTGCATAAATATGCACACCCTTAAACTAACACTTTGTTAAAGCACCTTTTGTTTTTTATGAGAACATTCTGTCTTTTGGGGTAGGAGCCAATCAACATGGCACATTTTGCCTTGGGGATCCTTGCCTACTCTTACAAAAGTACTCAAAATCTGTCAGATTTTGAGGGCATCTCCTGTGCGCAGTCCTCTTCAGGTCACCAATGGATTTTCACTTGGACTGAGATCTGGACTCGTTGGCCATTCCAGAACTTTGACGATCTTCTGGTGAAACCTTTCTTTTGTTGATTTGGAGGTATCGTTTGGGTTGTTGTATCAGAAGGTAAAATCTTCAACATTTTAGTAGACACCTGAAGATTTTAACAGGGGTATGTAGACTTTCTACTGTAGGTCATATAACAAAACAGCAACTCCAAACATGACAGAAATAGTTGAAACTATGTTTCTATGTAAACTAAAGTTTGGAACGGGCAAGAAAAATCTGACTAATCCTATAAAAATATGGTGGAAGGACCTGAAGCAGACATCTCAATCAAGGAAGCCCGCCAACCTCCTTGAGTTGATGATAAATAAGGGGGAATGGCCTCCAAGCTGTTGTTCAAGACTCATCAACAATTATTATTTCTGCCCCAAGCAGGCTCTCCATTTATTGAAAGCAAAGTTTCACATACTTTTGCCACACAAATAGGTAATTTTGGATCTTTTCTTTCAATAAATAAATGAACAAGTATAATGTTTTTGACTCATTTGTTTAATTGGGTTCCTTTTATCTGGTTTTAGGACTCTGTGTGTTTATATTTGAGTTCTATGGTTCTACATATCAGGACATACTAAAAAATCATCTGTTCCTTAGCAGTTTTTAAAAGTAAATAAAATACAACTTCAAATGAACACATAACATATTATACTATGCCGTTTGTTTTACAAAAACAAAGCCAAAATTGAGAAGCTATGTGTGGAAAACTAAGTATACCTTATGATTCAATAGCTTGTAGAACCACCTTTAGCAGCAGTAACCACTGGAAAGTAATTGTTGGCTGTGTGACTATCAGTCTCACATCATTGTGGTGGAATTTTCACCTGTTCTTATTTACAACATTGATTCAATTCATTGATGTTTATGGGCACTTGTTTATGCCCAGCTCTCTTGAGATCCTGTCACAGCATTTCAGTTAGGTTGAGGTCCAGACTTTCACTGGGCCATTGCAACACCATGATTCTTTTCTTTTTCAGCCATTCTGTTGTAGATTCGCTGGTGTGCTTGGGACCACTGTCCTGTTGCATCATCCAGTATCGTCCAAGCTTTAGCTATCAGACAAATGGCCTCACATGACTGTACATACAGTACATATGACTATAACTACATGTACTATGAACACAGTCTTTTGATTTTTCTTCCTTCTCATTTTAACACTTCATATACAAAAAACTTGTATCAACAAAACAAATTCCTTTCTATTATACAATAGCTGACTTTTTCATAGACCAGCACTGTGGTTGAATAAAAATAAGGAAATCCAATCATAATCACGGGATCTTTTAGATAAAATAAGTTTTAGGTTGGACTAGAAAACTTCCAAGGTTGCCTCCAACCCTTTGATTATATGATAATATAAACAAATCATAAATGGAAGTTTCCTTCACTATACCGTGTTTCCTCGAAATTAAGACCCTGTTATGTTTTTGAACATCAAATAAGTGCTTGGCCTTATTTTCAGGGAGGCATTATTTTGGGGTGCATGGAGCAAGGTGGGGCTCCTCTTGCTATCTTGCTATCTTACCTAATTTCCAGCTCTCTCCTTAACCTTAACCAAAGTAAATAGTATTTTTGGAGGAGGGCTTATTTTTGGAGGAGAGCTTATTTTCAAGGAGAGGGCTTATTTTCGGGGATGGTTTATTTTGGGGAAAACACAGTAAAATATACATTTAAAAACATGACAATGGTTAAATATTAAATATCTTATTAAGTATGATGAGTTATTACTACAATTACATTGGGAATGCTTCTCTTTACAGCTAGATGCAGTCTGAAGAAGTTAATTCTCACAGAAGTTAGGCAATGGAGAATTATAAGAAGTGCTCTAGAACTGATATGTATGGGAGACGACCAAACCAAATTTTAGAGCAGAAAGGTATATACAAAAAATAGTCAGAATTGGGTGAGTTTCCAGATGTATATAACTCAGCAGAAAAAAAAAGAATGAGTGAGGGATCAATGTATCTGGATAAATATTGTTTGTGGGCCTATAGCACATAGATAAATTTGATTCATAAGTTATTCTTATTCTTATAGAATAACATTAGAATTAAGTTCTTCAAATTTACAAGCTTGGAACATTGTTACATGATTATTGATAATGCCCTAAGATACATTAAATTGTATGTACGTATAAAACAGTCCATTGTAATGATGCTACTGATATTATTTAAGCAAATAGCAGTAATGATAGATGGATGGATGGATGGATGGATGGATGGATGGATGGATAGATAGATAGATAGATAGATAGATAGATAGATAGATAGATGATAGATAGATAGAAATATATAATTTATATCTAGGGAAGATATAATTTATATTTAGTGAAGTGAAAACAACAAACTTCGGTTTCTAAAAACTAAACTAAAACTTACACTGTTTTTATCCTTCAGATTATCTCATGACCATAAGTAGGTGAGATGTAGTTGGTAGAAAACACTTAAATGTTAATTTAGCAAACCAGAAATAGAATTTCTCATATAATTCTCAACAAATTGTACTGGTGTAATCTTTTCCCAGTGCAGAGATGTGAACTTTAATTTTAAATAACTACAGTGACAATATGAAACAAGTATTCTGTTAGAATAAGTAAACTACAATTATGAATATGTTTGATAAAACAGAATTTAAATATATAAATTTACCTTCTAGTTTATTGTTCCAATATAATCTTTTTAGAATACAAAACAATTGGTAAAATTGGAGAGGGAACATTTTCCGATGTTCTGAAGGTACAGAGTCTAAACAATGGACGTTGCTATGCTTGTAAACAAATGAAACAGCATTTTGAAAGGTAAAGTATTATTCTTTTCCATTTTACGTTCTGGTTTAGTTTCAGTATATAAATGTTTTGTTTAAATTTTCATTGCCAAAAGTTGATTATAAAAGAAATATTTTTATAAATGCATATGTAAAATCTAGCTGCCATTGGAGATCAAAATTGTTTTTCCTGACATATCTTATTGGCCTTAAATAAGTGTGTTCAACCTAGTAATTCTTGACCCTACAGTGTAAATACAGCATTGCACAGATTTGAGATTTCCTTCTCAAGAGCTCATAATCACTGAAAGACAGGGAAGTGTGTACTATACTGTTTTCTATGTCAACAAATAAGAAAACATGGCACTTTGCAAGTAGTATCTCATACAGTAGTTATACAGAAGCGAGCCATGAAATGTCACACTGCACCCAGGCAAGCTGGCAACATGCTGCAAGAGATTATTATACCTTATGATTTGTGTGATTCAGGAAAATATATGCAACAATGTGTAAATGTCAATTGTTTATTTTTTTCTAATCTTTTCTGCTAGCATTGACCATGTGAATAACCTGAGAGAAATTCAAGCATTAAGGCGATTGAATCCACATCCAAATATCCTTACATTGCATGAAGTGATTTTGTAAGTGATGCATGCTTTTTGATTCTATACCATTCATATTGCTCACCAGATATTTTATAGAGCTGTTCAATTAATTACTATTTATCAAACAAATCTCATTCTGAGTAAAATTATTTTGCAAGAGGAACCTTTCACTGTAGGATGACAAGATTTCTTGCACCTTTTCTCAAGTTGACAGCAAATAGGGAGTAGGTTGAGTAGGCTACTTAACTTTGGAATTTAATATGAGTTGAATAATATATCTTTCTGTAGTTACTGAACCATCATTCTGTTCTATTGACAGTATGTGACATAGGCTCTCAGGATTGATCTGGCAATCTAGAAAGACTTTAAAAATCACATTAGTTTTATTCTATGTTCATAATTGGCCTCTGACAAACTAATGGTAGAGTCAGAAACACAATAAAAATTCATGGGCTCAAGATTGAAGTGTTTAAATGGCAATGTGTAGAATCCAATCTCATTTCCATAGGTGCTGATTTGAGATTTTGTAGTGAGGAATTTTATGTGTCATTAGATTCTGCTCATTGTGTCGTATGAAAAATCATATCTGGTTACCTGCCTAATGGAGATGATCAAAATAAAGAATATTCTGAACATGCATATATTTTGTTACCATGAAAGAGAAATCTCACAATCTTCAAACATCCTCACTACACATTTTGCTTTTAACCTACACATATTACTATTTAACCATTTCTGAAGAAAGAAAATATATTTTTATTTTTAAAAAGATAAATTTTGAAGGCACATAATAAATATTCAGTGGTAGCAGGAGGTGGGGGAAGAACAAAGGAAACATTGAGACAAACCCTTGACCCTTTTGTATATATGTCATATTGTTGCATTGCATATTCACAATGTGCAGACCTTGTGGAACAATACTGCTTCCATCATTTTGATAAATGATGCAGATGCCTATATCCAGGTCTCAGGGAGAAAGTCTTTCACAGAGCAAGGCAATTTTCTCTCCTATTGCAGAAAGTTGTAGTTCAGTAACTGCATGTAGAATTATATCAAATTTAATTTTGATTTGTCCAGTTACAATTATTTGTCAAGTTATAGAGCTCAGAAAGATCCCCACCTGTGACCACATAATTGGTTAAGATGGGTTATGATCTGATATTATAAGGCATATTTGTGTGTTCATAAGTTATCCTGTTGCTTGCTTAAAATTAACTATAATTGATTGTGGCAGGCAAAAAAAATGTTAACATCAAAAGCATTTTTTTGCATTTTAAATAATGATGGTTCTAATTAAATAAAATATATGCAGCATGGATTTACTTTTAATTATCATGTACATAAGGGTGAGCAATTTGTAAGTAACATGAGATTATCAAAGGTTTGTCCTCTGCTACAGGTGCCTCCTCTTCTCTTTCATACTCCCACTATTACTATCATGCTGATAAAGAGGAATGATCTTCCTCCTCACAATTGTCATTCAGTAATTCACTTATTAGACTTTTTTATTATTGAGAAACTGATTCAGCAGTGTAGCAAAGGTGCATGGGTATGAATCCCCTGGAAATCCTTGTTTCCTGGAACATTTGATTTCCGATTTTCTGTTAAAAATGCTGGGGAAGTTGGTAAACAATTTTGATGAGGAAGATGATTTTTAAAGAGAGTCATCCTCATAAGCCTTATCTGATATCTTTTTTCAGAATCATGAAAGATGAGATGTCAAAATGAAGTTGATTTTCCTTTTCTTATTCAGCAATTTTGAGTCAGTATGCATAATGATAAAAAGCTTGCTCATCTCTAGAGTGGCATATAGCAGTAGCACTTAGACTTATATACCACTTCATAGTGCTTTATAGCCTTCTCTAAGCAGTTTACAAAGTGAGCATATTGCCCCCAACAATCTGGGTCCTCATTTTACCCACCTCGGAAGGATGAAAGGTTGAGTCAACCTTGAGCTTGGTGGGATTTGAACTGCCAAACTGCAGGTAGCCAGCTGTCAGCAGAAGTAGCCTGCAGTACTGCACTCTAACCACTGTGCCACGCGGCTCTTCTGCTCTATAACTGCTCTATTTAACATACAGTGCTTTTTCGTGCATATATAAAAGCTAATAAAAATACAGAAAACTAATAATAGTGGAACCACTTTTAAAAAATAATTGAAAATCTGTCCCATTCTTTAAGTGCTTATACAACTTATTCTTCTTTGTTTCATATAATTCAATTAAAACCCACTTTTTAGTGACAAGAAAGCTGGTGCTGTTGCATTAATATGTGAACTTATGGACATGAATATTTATGAATTGATCAAAGGTATGTAGCATATACAATATCTGAAAAATGTCTCAAACATTTTTTTTGTAATTGTAAGTAAGTAAGAAAGTTGCAGTCTCAGTTTAGCCAAACATCAAGTAAGTCTCTGTTGCATGTTGAAAAAAGATGTCTTTTACTTGCAGTTATGGAAAAACCTTCAGATTAGCATGGATGTACATAGAATCTCTTTCTGGTGGCAGTAGATCTCCTTCAGAATAAGTTAAGGCAGAGAGAGGTTTTGGAATATAGGGGAAGTATCTCCATAATTACATATATTGAAAGATATATGCTATCCTAAAGATGGGCCAGTCTGTAAGAAAATTTAAGGAGAATATAGTTCATTAATTACTGCATGTATTTGCTATATTAAGAATTGTTAAATCTATGCCCCACCCTTACCATCAACCCGAGCTAAGGCAGCATGGATAGTCAGTCAGAGATGACAATTGTATGTCAACAACTGGAAAACTACTTCATTTTGATACAAAATTGCTATCTTTGTTACAGCAGTTGTGTATAAAATAAGAGTTTATTCTGCTTCCAAATACCCATGATTCAGAATGAATAACTGCATGAAATATAAAAGCTTGAGTCCTTTTTTAAAAAAATTCAGATTACAATAGAAAACCATTTCAACTGATATATGACTAGTAAAATATAATCTAAAAGACATCCTAGCCTACTGTGTTTTGTGTCTGTTGTGTTTTGCAAATCCCTTTTAAAGGTAGCCTTATAGAGGACACATTGTAGGAATCTAACCTTAACAGTGATTCAGATATGAGTCCAGTAGCCAGTTCTGTCACTTTAGAAAGATATACCAATGGTGCATCTCCTGAAGGTGGACAAGGTGCTCTCAACAGAGCAGCTTTGAATATCCTGGCTAAGTTAGGGGACATGGCTATAGGCCATAAGTAACCAGATTTAAAAATCAGTCAATTAGCCAAAATCGTTGCAAGTTTTTTATACTCAAGCGATCTTTATTTTAAAAATAAACCCTACTAAACTTGATTTCCAAATTCCAGGAAGGAAAAAACCATTGCCTGAAAAGAAAATAACTAATTATATGTACCAGTTATGCAAATCTCTTGATCATATACACAGGTAGGAAAGCTTTTTTACTTATTTGCTTGCAAAATTACAGTTTGAATATTTAAATGGGCTGGAATCTGTAGACTTTCATTCATGTATCTAATTTATATACAGGTGTCATGGACTTTGACTAGCTTTTCTTTTCTAGTTGTCATCTCTTCTCAGGAATATCTTCAGAACTTTATGGATACTTTTTTGGGGATGGGTGCAACAACTTACATTGAAACTAAGGAGTAGGCTCAAGTACTCCCAAGGGATATGTGGTTTTCTGCACCACAGTCTTAATATAAAAATACTTACCTTTCCTTTGATTTTTATCTTGATGCAGAAATGGAATATTTCACAGAGATGTGAAACCTGAAAACATATTAATAAAGGTAGGTTGTCTTTGATAATTTTAAAACAGGAGCAATATGAATGTACTAAAATTCTTATGTTACAAAATGCTTGTTCTAGGACTGGTATTTGAATATGCACCCTATGTCTATAGGAAAACGTACATTTCAACTTTCTGATGATTAACTGTCAAAATACTTGATCTAATATTGTCTTGCTTTTTCGCATTAGATTTTTTTATTACTCATGGAAAATACATGTTTTTAGACAAGTCAGTCATTTTTGAAACAGGCTGTAAAAAAAAATCAAATTTTATTTTCTTACATAACTTGTGCTAGCAATTATCTGAAGACTTAATGTTCAAAGATTTGATGGTAATTGAGAGCAGAATTTCCACGCTAAATGACTGCCACAATGAAACATGCCACAATGACTGCATCATTTAACAACAGCATCCTTTGGCTGTCATTAAGTGAGGATTTCATGTGACCAGGACTTGCAATTTCCTGCCAGTTTCCACAGGCAAAGCCAATGAGAGAAGCAGACTGAAAGTTGCAAGTTAACCAGACAGTTTGCAAGCAGGGTGGAAGGCAGGTGACTACTATGGATTGAGGGGAGGATTTCTGTGGTGAGTGCATTTGAGCTGGGAAGAGGTTGCTGCTAGACCAGAGTAATGCATGCAGGCTGGTGCAGCATGCATGTGGTGCAGCCGTGCACATGGATATAATCACATGGCCATGGAGGTAATCTGCGGCTCGAATTTTGAGGATCAGTCAAAAATACTGTTTGTTCAGAGTCATTGCAACTTCAAATGGTTGCTGAACAAATGGTCTTTAACAAAGAACTACTTGTATGTAAGTTTATGGAGATTCTCAGTCATACAGATTATGGTTTTTCCAAAGGTGCTTTTCCAAAAGGCAGTTAGACACTCTTGGTGTTTTTTTCCCCCTTTAAAAATGTTTCGCTTCTTATGTAGAACTGAAGAAAATCCTTGGATGAGAAGTGAAACATTTTCAAAGAAAAAATAAGAAAGTGCATTTGCCTTTTGGAAAAGTTGCCTTTGGGACTACCTATGCACTATTTTCACATTTATTTCACAAAGGCTGTTTTGTGGCCAAGGATTCAAAAATCAATTATGCCCAATTTGGACCATTAAAAAAATAGTCTTTTCTGTTCAAAATTAGAACAGGTGAAGTAGATAATTTAATCTTGAAGTATTGTTCATTACTTGTAAATATTATTTTGATGCTTGATCATTTGAGATGTACAAATCGTCTTATTGTAGCAAGATCTTCTCAAGCTTGGAGATTTTGGATCCTGTAGGAGCACCCATTCTAAGCAACCATATACAGAGTATATCTCTACCCGCTGGTATAGGGCACCTGAATGTCTTCTTACAGATGGTTACTACAGTTATAAAATGGACATCTGGAGTGCTGGCTGTGTGTTTTATGAAATTGCAAGGTAGGTTATTTATCAAAAGGAAAGTGGGTAAATTAAAAAGAAAAAAGAAATTCTTCTGAAGTACAGGCCTGTGCAGATATGAGACAGTAATTATGTATTATGGAAAAAAATAGAAATATAACACCGGGGAAGATTTGAGGTTCAACACTGAAACACACATGGAGAAAATTCCAGTTCAAATGTCGGCATTGCTAGTCTATGAACTGCATAATGGCACAGGGAAAGTAATTTAACACTTTGAAAGTAGATTTAACTCTATCTTGATAAGAAAGATTTTGGTATTTGTCACTGTTTGTTAATCATTGTGTTCTTATCTTGTGTAGAATCTCATTGTTTTAATTGAGGGGTTTGTAATTCAGCTTAACATAAATGTGTATAGTACAGCTGAATAAAGGAAAAATAATGTGAAGTTTAGCTGAGGGTCCTAATGTGATATCCAGGCTTCAAGAGTAGCTATGTTATCTAGTTGCAGATAATAGTAAAGATGTCTCTAAGTAGGACCTTTGAAGCAAAGCCATACCATGTGCATATTATATTGAGTTTTGGGGAATACTGTATAGGCTTTAGCAACAAATACTTCATTTCTGGCTGATGAAATATTTACGGTATGTTCTTAAGTAGCTACAGACTGAATTATACAGATAACATTTTGCAATAACACTTGTCTCTTTTTTATGCTTTTTCCCTTTTTATTTTGAAAGATATTATATAATACACCGGTGGGAAATGGGATTAATGACAGTGAATTCAATGTTAAAAAATACTATAGTATTTGCTTTTATTATTTAGTATCAACAATATTATTTAGTACCGAGAATGAACAGTTTTCTCATAATAAAAATATAACCTTGTCACAGATGTTGGTATTCATCACATTATTAATTCTTTATTGTTCCTAGTTTCCACCCACTTTTTCCTGGATCAAATGAATTGGACCAAATATCAAAAATCCACGATATCATAGGTACCCCTCCTAAAAAGATTCTTCATAAGTTCAAACAGTAAGTGTAGTTTCCCTTGATATTCATTACTGCATTTAAGTAATGTTGTCTAAAATCACATCTGAAGAGTGTGTTTTAGTACCTTACAATTAAATCTGACGAAGCATATATCCAGGGTCTACTTTTCAGAATTCAGAACCACAGTCACAACCATCTTATTTTCATGTCCTTTTTTCATAATTTATTAAGATTGTTTTATACTATTGTTCCCTTAATGTGTGCTTCTAGCATTTTTTGCAAGTGTCACAGAATATAGAAAGCCCCCCTTGCTATAAATTACTGTAACTTCTGTGTATTTTTGGCATTCAGTAAACATCCAATTGAATAGAGCTTGAATTCTGTTCATTTTTTTGAGACAAGCATAAATAATTTTCTTGGCAACATGGTGCAAGGGATTTGCCAGTCCTGCCTGCAGACCTGGCATTTCTTATTGGTGGCCTACCCAAGCATTGATCAACTTTTGTTCAGTTTTTCAAAATAAACTAAGATTATAAGTGCTGTCAGTTAGTTGGGCTGATGCTATATAGACTTACGGTAACTATCTTTACTGAATGACCTTTTAAAGGGTGCTTATTATTGGCTTCCGGTTTGGTGGAGATCGCGGCGAGACGTGTCTGGCAGGGCTCTGCCAGGCGAATCTCTTCTACCCCCTCCGAAGGTCGCAATTGCGATCGGATCGGGCCCGGATGGCCCGATCCATGAACAGGGGGCTCTCCTCTGCCCGAGGACCCATCGCCAGGACTCCAGAGGCAGCGGTTCGCCCCGCAGCTTCGGAGACGGGAGAACCGCTCCTCTTTGCTTAAGAGGACCGGCCAGCGCTTTCTCCCCTCACTCAGCGGGAAGAATAAAAGCAAAGAAGCGAAAGTAAAAATATCTACATCTACATCTACATAGAAAAAGAATATAGCAGAGAAAGGACTTAAGGTAAAATCTCCATTGTGTTTCGTTTTTAAGTCAGAAGATCGTAAAACTTTTAAGTAAAAGTTTTTTTTTCCAGGGCGAAAGTGAAAGTTTTTTTCTTGTTTAAACCCATCCGCAAATAACAGCCGGACCTAATTTTTTTTTTCTTCACTTTTACTTTTCCATTTTGAACGTGAGCTTGGGAATCTACAAAATAATTTTCTGACTTTATGCTTTAACAAAATAGTTTAAATTTGACATGACTATTTAGAAAATTTTAACTGCTAAAGAAAATTTCTAGTGATGAACAGAATCTGTTCTTGATAGACTTTTAAAACCATAATCTTCTGGACTTAATTTTTGAAGCGGAGGAACACAGTCTTGCTGCCTTTTTTTTTTCTTTCTTGCTGCCTATTTTCACAACATGAATAACTTAATAATCATGAATTAAATGGAACCTAGAAGAGATTGAAATCACTTCTTTCTTGGATTACTTATTGTTGGATTAACCTATTTGGAATACTTGCTGAGCCTTTTGGACTATTTGCTGACACCTTTTGGATTATTGCTGACACCTTTTGGATTATTTGCTGAGAACTCTTTGGTTTAACATCTGCCTGCTGCACGAAAATTAACTTGACTCCATCTTGGGATCTCTTTCTTTGTTCTTTGCTCCTGTCTTGAATTTGGAAAATAAACTGACTCCATCTTGAACACAAGCAAGCTTTGGAATTGCTTTACTCCTTGAATTTTGAATTGAAATCAAATATAACTTTACCCTTTGAGATTTGGATCTTCATTTCTACTTCCTAGCAAAATTACAGGATTTATAAGAAGAACTTAAGTATACAATACTGTTATTGTGTCTTTGAATAATTATCTGGTTTTTTCCCTGATTTTTCTTTGACTTTCTTCCTTACATTTTTATTACTAGAAGAAGTTTGGTTTGAACTATATGCATTGTTAATAAACCTTGGGTTCCTGCTCTATTCTAAATAGTTGAACTAAAATACCACCCTCCTTCTTTTTCTTTTTGAACAATTCTTTTTACTTCACTTTTTCCCCTTTTCTTTTTTTCTTCCCTCCTCCTAAAGTCTTTTCCTCCAAAAAACTTTTTTTTTCTTTTCTTTCTTTTGTCTTCTATATACAGTTGATATTCCTTCTCTTCTTTCATTTTCTGTCCTCCTTTTACTTGAAAAGGCTAATATTTGTTTTTTTTTCCCTGTGGCACTAAACAATAATATTTCTTTTTTCTCTTCTTCTTTTGAACTCTGTTATTAATTGAATTGCTATTGAATTGGTATAGTCATATTATAAGGGAAACAAAATATATTGAATAGATTTGGAATTTATAGTAATTTCTTTTCCTTTTCACTATATATAAAATTGAAACTAACCTTAAAATTTGAAATAGTGGATTCTAATTTGATAATGTCCCACACCTCAACTTTTGTTAAAACAACAAAGAAACAAACAACACCAACTACCCTATCTCCACAAGTGTCACCGCATTCTTCTCCTTCGCATCAAGTGCTAACCATGTCTACCAAAGACAAAGACAAAGACAAAACAATGCAGTCCAATCTTGCAACTATTCATGAGACTTTGAATGCTTTGAAGGACTTTATGGTCAAATCACAAGAAGATGCCACTCAACAAAGAGAGGCCATAAAGGAGGAGGCAACACAACAAAGAGAAGCCATAAAGGAGGAGGCAACACAACAAAGAGAAGCCATAAAAGCTGACTTGGCAGAATTTAAAGTGGAGATGGCTCAAATGAAAGCTGATATGGGCGAGATGAAAGATCAGATAAAGCAGATTCAACAAACTCTTCAAGAAAGTGATGACCGAGTTAAAAAAGTTGAAGAGCAAGCTGACAAAAATGAGAAAAGAATGGAGTATCTTGAAGGGAGAGCTGATGAAAGATACAAAAGATATGATGAATCTATCATCCAGCTGGAGATGCAACGAGCTTCGTACGGACTTCGATTTCAGAATATAAAAGAGGAAAAAGATGAAGACTTAAAAACGACTATGGCGGAAATCATTGGAGGTATACTTCAAGAGGACCCCATGGCTTTACAGAAAGAAATCGATGAAGTATACCGAATTTCGAATAGCTATATCCGTCGACACAACCTCCCAAGAGAGATACATATTAAATTTACAAGAAAGGCGTTGCGAGATGAGATACTTCATTATTCAAGAAACTCCCCGCCTCAACGACATGGAGTAGAAATAAAGATATTAAAACAAGTTCCAAGAAGTGTCAGAGAAAACAGAAGAGATTACCACTTTTTAACCAAAATCTTGATTAAAGAAAATATCACTTACCGTTGGCTTATTCCACAAGGACTTTCTCTGACATGGCGCTCTACAAGGTACAAACTGGAAAACGTAGATCAAGCTATGTTCTTTCTTGAACAGAGTGGTTTGGGCCACTCCGACCATGCAAGTAAGCAACTAGTGGTCCAATTACAACCAGCTCAACAGCAACCAGGGGAAAAATCACTAATTCAGCAAGAAGAAAACCTGGGGGCAACTGCCCAAGTAATAGAGCAGGACCAAGGCTCTAGAAGAGTTCAACCTCAGCGAGAAACCAAAAAACCTATTAAATGACAACGAATAAAGACTTGAAAATCTTTTCCGTAAATGTTAATGGACTTAACGAACCAAGAAAAAGGAAGCAAATTTTTTCCAAAATCAGAAACCAAAATGTTCAGATTGCAATACTACAAGAAGTTCATATTAAAAAAGATAACCAAAAATTACTGTTGAATCCCAAAATTGGAAAAATGTATGCTGCATTAGCAGACCAAAAAAAAAGAGGTGTAGTGATGTATGTCAAGAATTCTATAAATTCCAAACAAATATATAAGGATAAAGAGGGTAGGATATTGATTGTACAAGTAGACATTGAACCCAGACCTCTAGTGGTTGTTTCTATTTATGCCCCCAATGAAGACCAAATGACATTCTATAAAAATTTACACCAAATAATAACAGATTTAGCTATTGATAATCTATTGATAATAGGTGATTTTAATGCTATCGCAAATAGACAATTAGACCACTCAGGAGGGGGAGGTAATAAAAAAAGGGGAAAAGGCAAAAAAACAAGAAGAAACTTGCTACCCAGTACTTTTCAAAAAATGAAAGCGGAACTATTATTAAGCGATATTTGGAGGGAAAGACACCCTCTCAAAAGGCAATTTACCTTTTATTCCAATCCTCACAAAATTTGGACGAGAATTGACATGTTATGGGCACCAAAAACGGTGGCAGAACAAATAAGAGAAGTTGAGATAGACGTTAATACATGGGCCGATCATAATCCAATAGTGGTCTATATGACGATGAATAATAAACAGAACAATTGGCGGATGAACAGGTATATATTAAACGACAAGAAATATAAGGATTGGATTGAAAAGGAATTAAAAATATTTTTTGAAATTAATAAAACATCAGATACTACTCTACAGAACTTATGGGATACAGTTAAAGCGTACATAAGAGGTTTAACAATATCTTATACAGCAAAATACAATAAGGAAAAGAAATTAGAGTATTTACAATTAACAAACGAATTAAAACAATTAGAATCCTTATCGCAGCAACATACTAAGAATAGAGATCTAAAGACAGAAATAAACGTAATTAAACATAAAATTAGAGTTATAGAACAAAACCAACTAACTGAAAAGATTAAAAGAGCAAAGCAACAATACTTTGAATATGCAAATAAACCTGGCAGATGGCTAGCGTATAAACTTAGAAAACAGAGTCAATCAAAATTAATCCAAAAATTAGAAGATAAAGATGGTAAAAGAAAATTCGATACAGAAGGTAAGGCAGACATTGTGTATAATTTTTATAAGGAATTATATGCTAAAGATCATGTCATTGAAGATGAAGTTTTTAATTATTTAGAGGCTTCAAATTTACCACAAATAACAGAAGATCAACAGGCTACCATGGATGGACCAATAACAATGGAGGAACTCCTAATAACAATTAAAAAACAGAAAAGCAACAAGGCCACAGGCCCAGATGCCATACCTGCAGAATGGTATAAGATAGATAATGAAACAATAAGAAATCATATGTTAGAAACTTTTAATTCCTGTAGACTTGACGGAAAAATTCCTAAATCTTGGTCAGAATCACTGACAACCTTAATACATAAACAGGGTACAGAACCAGAAAAAATTAAAAATTATAGGCCTATATCACTATTAAATGTAGACTATAAGATTTTTATTGCCATTTATGCAGAGAGACTCAAAGGAGTTATAAATGGAATAATACACCAAGACCAAAATGGGTTTCTTCCAGGGAGACAAATTAAAAATAATATTAGAACTGTAATAAATATACTAGAGTACTATGAACAACACCCAGATAAGATGGCATCTTTAATGTTTTTGGATGCTCAAAAAGCCTTCGACAACGTTAATTGGATATTTATAAAAATGCAATTAAATAAAATGAGATTTGGCCCAAAATTTGTTAATCTAATAGATACCATATATTCAAAACAAACAACGAATATAATATTGAATAACAGTCAATTACCAATACTTGATATAAATAAGGGAGTTCGCCAAGGATGTCCTATATCACCATTGTTATTTATTATGACCCTTGAAACCTTATTAATTAAAATAAGAGCGGACCCCAGAATAAAAGGTTTAACCGTAGGAGATGAAATCTATAAACTCCAGGCCTTTGCAGATGATCTAATGTTTATAATTGAAGAACCGACTACAACAGTTCCTACTTTATTACAAACCATTGAACAATATGGAAACGTAGCAGGTTTAAAGATAAACAAAAACAAAACACATTACTTGACTAAAAATATGAACAAAACACTAGAAACTAAATTAGAAACTATTTCTGGAATAAAGACTGTAAAAAAGGTAAAATATTTAGGAATAAATTTAACAGCGAAAACAATAACATTAAAAAATGATAATTATATGAAATTGTTAGCAGAAATTAAAAAAGACTTAGCAACCTGGAACAATTTGAAAATATCTTTCTTAGGAAGAATTGCAACAATTAAGATGAACATTTTACCCAAGGTCTTATTTCTTTTTCAGACAATACCAATAAACCCAGGGGGTATCTTTTTAAAAACTTTAACCAACTTAGTTAAAAAATTTATATGGCAAGGTAAAAAAGCAAGGATAAAAATGAATTGCTTAGAAGATATCAAAGAAAGAGGAGGATTTGGCCTTCCAAATTGGAAATTATACTATCAGGCCGCCGCACTAACATGGCTTAGAGATTGGATAATCTTAGATAATAAAAGAACACTCGAACTAGAAGGACATGATTTAATGCTTGGATGGCACGCATTTTTATGGTATGATAAGGACAAAAACCATTCATACTTTAAAAGGCATACATTAAGGAAATACTTACTAGAAGTATGGAAAGATATAAAGAAGAATCATTTCTTAAGCATCCCAGATTGGTTAGCTCCCTTAGAAGCAATAACGCATCCAAAGTCTATAAAGGACAAGAAAATGACTCATAGATATAAAGAACTATTAAACGATCAGATGAAGCTTAAATCTAGAATTGAACTACAAGAAGAAGGGATAATAATAGATTGGTGGCACTATGCCCAGATCCGATCTAGATATCAGAAGGATAAAACTCTTTACATTTTTAATAAAAGTAAGAATTCTTTAACTACCTTAATAACCACTAACTCTACAAAAATGATAGGGAAAATATATAAACTACTTATTGCTCATAAAAATATAGAGTTGACTTTAAAAGATACTATGATAAGATGGTGTAGAAATATTGGTAAGGAAATAGATATAGACACATGGGAGAAAGTGTGGATTAATAATTGGAAAATGACTAAATCAGTTTCCTTAAAAGAAAACCAAATCAAAATGTTCTATAGATGGCATCTCCCACCAAATAGGATAGCAAAAATGTTTCCCAAAACATCCCCAATATGTTGGAAATGTAAGAAGGAAATAGGAACTTACTATCATCAATGGTGGACATGTAGCAAAGCAAAACTATATTGGAAGATGATTGAAAAAATATTAAAAGAAATAATAAAACAAGATATAGATAATACCCCGGAATTTTATTTATTAGGTGTCACAACCCAGATCTATAAGAAAGAAATTTTTTATTTAATCATACATATATTAACTGCGGCTAGAATAATATATGCGCAAAACTGGAAAGGGGAGGAAATCCCCAAGGAAGAAGAGGTTATAGCTAAGATATTAGATTGCGCTGAAATGGATATGATGACAAGAAGATTAAACGATCAAGAGGATACTAAATTTTACGAAACATGGAACAACGTTTACAAATGGATAGATAAGAAAAAATAAGATATATCTTTAGTGGTTGTTTTTTCTTTCTCTTTATTCTGTATTAGTTTTTATCTAGATGATAACAATAGAAATATTAGTTTAAAAGGATTTTTTGATGATTATGATATAGCTATGTATGTATAAGTATAAACAATATATTAAGATTTTTGAAGTATAATAGTTGAATTTAGTCTTACTGTTTAGATTGAAGGTTTAACACTATTTTATTATAGTAATTAGGATTATATTAAAGGTATCTTTCCTTTTTGGTAACTATGTTATACTAACCTTAATACCCACATTAAGATTTGTAAACTTCAACCCAAATTTATTAATCTTTTCTTATTTTTTATAATAGTTAACACATATGTATTCTTTTTCTATATTTGAATTTATACTTTCATAAGAAGCGGGGGAAATACACCCCCACTTTATGTTCATTGTTTGTTTGTATTTGTTTGTCTTTTTATGAAAAATAATAAAAAAATTGAAAAAAAAAATAAAATAAAGGGTGCTTATTATTAAATGTTCCTCTTATTCCAGTTCAATAGTTATCACCTGGATAATTTAGAATTACTTTTGACTTCCCATTTTCAAGTGAGGGTGGCATCAAATGGATTTAAATAAAATATTTGTGATGTTATGGCGCCATAATACAAGTCTGCCCAATCTATTTGTATTCTAAATTTGAGAAGCATTAAATTGTAACCATTTCATGATACACCCATACACATGTAATTTGCCCTATATGGCTGGCTACAGGGACAAAGAATGCTCTGAAAGTGAAACTTCTATTTTAATTTATTTTGTATTCTTTCAATAACAATAAGGCTGATTCTGTTGACAGCAATGCATTTTCTTTCGCTGGATTTATGCAGGTCAAGAGTGATGAGTTTTGATTTCCCCGCCAGAAAAGGAAAAGGAATCTCTCCATTTATCCCTAACCTGTCCAATAAGAGCCTGACGCTTATGTATGCAATGATACAGTATGATCCTGATGAGAGAATCTGTGCTCACGAAGCACTGCAACACCCTTATTTCAGAGAATTAAGGTAAGGGGATGTGAAATGATTTTGAATTGAAAATGTATTCAGTTGAAAATGTATCTAGCCAGCTAAGATTTAAAATAACTAAGCATAATCATTCTTGATCAATTAAGCTAATAATTTTAGTTAATACTTAAGTTTTAGTATTTAGCCTTTTCATTTCAAATCATTGTTTAATAGGTCTAAAGGAAGGAAGTGAGTGGTTTGATTGTATTTCAAAGGTCATATATGAGATTTTATCTGACTTACTCTAAACAGGTTGGCAGAGAAACAAGCTTTAACCATACACCGAAAAATGAGATTAGTAGAAAATCCATTAGAAAGAGATTCTGTTGGCTTGCGGCGAATTTCAAAGGAGGATCAAAGGCAGGTAATCTTTAAATCAAGACTGAGTAATAAACCTATTTAATTGCTGTCATTTTTATTCACATACCTACAAAACAGCTCGATGTCAACTTTGTGATTTTATTAATCATCCTAGACATGTGAAACATGTTTCAGAATTCTGGTAGAAAAATATTCTAACGTTTTTAATGGTTTTTTGTTGTTTTAACTATTGAACCCCTATTTGTGATTTACAGGTTCAGAAAGGCTTTTAAAAAAAAATATACCATTATCTAATATGCATGCATTGCGTGGAATAGTATGTTATTTTAGTTTTAGATGCTATATATGGCTCCTGATATTTTGTGGTAATTCTTTGAGGACAAGACCCAGGGGACCCAGGGGAAGAGCCTTCTCTGTGGCGGCCCTGGCCCTCTGGAACCAACTCCCCCCAGAGATTAGAATTGCCCCCACCCTCCTTGTCTTTCGTAAGCTGCTTAAAACCCACCTCTGCCGCCAGGCATGGGGGAATTGAGATACTCTTTCCCCCTAGGCCTTTACAATTTTATGCATGGTATGTCTGTATGTATGTTTGGTTTTTATAATAATGGGTTTTTAATTGTTTTTAGTACTGGATTACTATTATATGCTGTTATATTATTGCTGTTAGCCGCCCCGAGTCTCCGGAGAGAGGCGGCATACAAATCCAATAAATAAATAAATAATAAAATAGTCATATGTTTTTTCTGGAAATTATCCAATTTATATCTAGGTCTATGCAATAATAATTTATTTATTAATAATAATAATAAATAATTATGGAATGTCTGCCAATTTCCCAGTTATTCTGGGAATATTAAGGATATCGAAAATCTAGCCAATAAATCCCAAAGTTTATTTTAATTCATTCTCTACCCTCATCTGCCCCCCCAAGCCCCTTCTCCCAGAATCATAATTGGAGAACAAAAATTTATTATAGTACATTCCTGTATTTTATTGCAGAATTTTAGACACACCAGATTTAAGCTAGCAATACGACGTTTCTAGGGTTTATCTAATTCTTTGTAATTCTGGTGGATGTTCCTTGCCTTGTTTACATACTCAAGGATAATTTTTTATGCTAATAGAAGAATAAGAAATGAAGGAAATTGTGTTATTCTAAGGCTTAGAATAATAGATTCCAAGAAGATATCTTCTAAGGCTCGATTTTATAAATAAATGATCAAAGTTTATAAGCCAGTTTTGCAAACAAATATCAATTTTCAACATACCGTATACACCTTTGAAAGTCTGAAAATACTGGAATGTAACCTTTGGCTACTCTTTTAAAAATAACCATTTAACCCTCTTCCCTTTTATTAAACGAACTATATAAAGGCTTCCACTGACACCACACTCCCAAATGATGAGATCATTCCAGAGGCAAGCTGCAATTTTCCCTAAGAAACATTTGGGTAGAACTTTACAATATTTGAGAGTAACTGCATAGGTGGCAATATCTAAACCATCCTAAAGCATATGTGAGGTGATCAAACACATTTAGCCTACATAACATTATTTTTAAAAATTGAACTTGTATTTTTATTTTAAAAGGCCTTTTTTAGGCAAGCCCAGGAGAATCCATTGGGACATCATGGACTTTCCAATGCAGTTGAGTTGCCAAAACTGACAGTTCCTGCTGTAACCAACCTGACTTCTTACCCTAATCCTTCATTTCAGTCAGTTTTTACCCTCCCAGCATCCAACAGACAAGTCCAGGTTTTGCAGCCTATAACATATTTTGGGACACATCGCAAGGTAATTCTGCCTTGCTTATTAGATTACATGCTATTTTGTACAAGTAGATTATATCCCATTTTAACTTCTATTGTCTCATCAACAGCCTGAAAAACAGAAGGAATTTAAAACTCCTGTGAAACAGTACCACCTTCCTGCTCTGGAAAGACGAGGTGGAAGATTTTGATGGATCAAAACACTCATGAGCTGTCTGGATTTTTTGAAACAGTACACAAATGGCAATAGTGCCTTATCATCTCAAATGCTGCAACAAGAACCTACAACAATCCTTCTTTGGGACTTACCCTTTTTTTTTTACAAGTCAACAATGTAACCATTTTTATAGCTCAGAATGCACTTTGATTTTTTTAAAGGAGTTCCTATTTTTTTTAAAGTTTTCTTCTATGATGATCATATATTTAACGGTGTTGCACTGGCAGGAATGAATTGCTAAATTTCTGGGGGAGGGGGTTGTACATGTCGTCATAGGGATAATCAAAGCCAATCTTCTTTATCATTTAGAAATTTCAACATGTAAATATAACAGTATAAAAATTTGTGTTCTGAAATAAATATAAATTAGCAGGTCTTTGTATGGATGGTGGATGAAAAAGATCAGTCATTACTCAATATTCTCTTGTATGGAAATCTATAAGTAGGCTTTTGGTAGATGTATATTGTCACACTGGCATAGTTCAATGTAGAATGTTACACATTTGTTTTGAAAAGTCCATGATGTTTGAAACTCTTGTGCTGGAAGAAATAATCCACTCTAAAGGGCATTTAAGTTAGCTTTTATAGAGGTATCAATAAAAATAAATTTATTAAAGAACTAAGAGGGTTTTTATAGGATTATGATGAGATCAAGTACTATGTCCTCTCACAAAGAATTGTCAAATACCATTACTCTGTAACAAGAACAAAATGATGTATTGCACTAGAGTAAAAAAATATTGATACTGTAGAAAGAGTTGCACCTTAAATAACAGCCAAATAGCAATGCTTCAATAAAAGTGGCAAAAAGATAGCTAAGACTGGACTATATCTTTGAGGAGGGAAACCACAATAGTAAAGTTTGCTGAAAAGTCACAAACAGAACACAAATGCAATATAATACATAAAGCTGTATTTTTCTTCCTCTAGGAAGACAATCATTTGCTTGAGGATTCAGTTCCTCATGATAAGTTGGTTGAATGTAATCTTGCCATTATTTATATTTCTGTACAAACCAAACAATGGAAGGATTGAGATTTATTTTGAAGAATTTTCATATTATTTCACAGGATCATTCATGTTTTCAGGAGAAGGTTTTCTTTTGGGAAGGATAGGAAGTTAATTTGAAATTTAGAATTTGAAGAGCATTATTTAGTATCTAGTTTTAGTTTCCATGATATAAAACGATGTTGAGACTCTTAAACTCTGAAATTGCAGAGAAGATAGCAATATTCCAATATTTAAGGGGCTTCCACAAGCACCTGAAGGCAGGGCAAGAAGCAATAGATCCAATCAAGGAGAGAAACAACCTAAAACTAAGGAGACATTTCCTGACAGAACAATTAATCAGTGGAACCACTTGCCTTTAGAAGTTGTGGTGTTAACAATACTGGATGTTTTTAAGAGACTGGACAACCATTTGTCTGAAATGGTATAGGGCAGTGATGGCAAAAACTATGGCACGGGTACCACAGGTGACAAGCAGAGCCATATCTGCTGGCACGCGAGCCGTTTATTTGTTTGTTTGTTTGTTTATTTATTAATTATTTAGATTTGTATGCCGCCCCTCTCCGCAGACTCGGGGCGGCTCACAACAGAGCTCTAGGTTAGCTCTAGGTTAGCTCCAACATGAATGTGTGTTCTGGCCAACTGATCTTTGGCTCACACAGAGGCTCTGGGAGAGTGTTTTTGGCTTCCAGAGAGCCTCTGGGGGGAATGGGGGAGGTTGTTTTTACCCTCCCCTGGCTCCAGGATAGCCTTTGGAGCCTGGGAAGGGAGAAACATGGGCCTACTGGGCTCACAAGAAGTTGGGAAACAGGCCGTCTCTGTTATACTGTTCTACTGGTATAGGGTTTCCTGCTTGAGCAGAGGGTTGGACAAGATCACCAAGGTCAATTCCAACTCTATTATTCATTCCCCCTCCCAAAAAACTCTCCAGCAGGAAATTCTGAGCAAAATTCTCAAGTGTAATCTGGATCTCAGCCTATATTAAAACAATGGTTCCCAACCTTTTCAGCATGGCTGACTGGTAGTTTAGTTTTAGTTTAGTTTAATTGGGTTTGTATGCCGCCCCTTTCCGAGGACTCGGGGCGGCTCACAGCATATATAAAAGACATGATAATACAATTGATCAAATTAATATAATTAAAAATCTTTAAAAATTCTAACTTCAAAACATTCATTAACATTCACTCAATAAATCACACTAAAAACACTTATTGGTCAGGGGGAAAGATCTAATGAACCCAGGCCTGGTGACAAATATGAGTTTTTAAACTTTTTCGGAAGGCAAGGAGGGTGGGGGCAATGCGACTCTCTGGGGGGAGCTGATTTCAGAGGGCCATGGCCCCCACAGAGAAGACTCTTCCCCTAGGTCCCGCCAGCCAGCATTGTTTGGTTGATGGGACCCTGAGGAGACCAACTCTGTGGGACCTCACCGGACGCTGGGATTCATGCAGCAGAAGGCGGTCTCGGAGATAATCAGGTCCTATGCCATGTAAGGCTTTATAGATCATAACCAACACTTTGAATTGGGTCCGGAAACCGATCAGCAGCCAATGCAGTCTGTGGAGTGATGATGAGATATGGGCATGCATTGGAAGGCCAATAACCACTCGCGCGGCTGCATTTTGGATGATTTGAAGTTTCCGAACACTCTTTGGAGGTAGCACCATGGTAGGGGGAGAGGAAATGATTCTGGGCCAGCGGTAGGTATGTGCGTGCCCACCACTTGCACAAATTGAGCTTTTTGGTGCCTGCACATGTGTGAACACCCACCACTCACACAAATAGAGCTACACACACACACACTTGCCCAGTGCTTAAACGGCCTGGTTCCAAACAAGCCATGCTGTTGTGCTAAACAAAGATGGAAAAATCTCTTTCAAGAACGTTTATGTTCATAAGGCATGAGCATTATTTCATATACACGGTGTGCACAATTATTAGGCAAGCTGCATTTTTGAGGATTAATTTTATTATTGAATAACTACATGCTCTCAGTCAATCCAAAATGTTAATAAACCTCAAACCTGAATATGTTAAAAAGTAAAAGTGGGGTTATGCCTATGTTAGGAGAATATCTATGTGTGCACAAATATTGGGCAATTATTAGTGTAGAAATTATGCAACTAAATGAAAAATGAAAAAAATTCCCATCTCACTCATTTATTTTCATCTGTTAAAGTGAGAATAATAAAGAAAACAACTCAAAATTTACAAAGAAACGTTTTTAACAGTTCAAAAACAACATATAGCTACCCTTCTTTTTGATAACAGTTATAAGCCTTCCATTCATGGAATCTGTCTGTTTCTTGATCTGTTGATGATCAACTTTTTGTGCAGCAACAACCGCAACCTCCCAGACACTTTTCAGTGACTGTACTGGTTTCCTTCACTGCAAATCTCCCATTTAAGAAGGGCCCCCAAGTTCATAATAGGGTTTAGGCCTGGTGAGTGAGGGTATGTCATTCTTTCATCTTTAAGGCCTTTATTGGCTAGCCGCGCCATGGAGCACTTGGATGCATGTGATGGAGCTTTGCCCTGCATAAAAATCAGTTCTTGAAAGATGCAGGCATTTTCCTGGATAAATTGCTTGACAAAGGTGTCTTCTACAAACCTGTAGTAGGTTTGGGAGTTGATTTTGAGTCCATCATCAACCTGCAAAGGTCTGACTACTCATTTTAACTACCTCATAATACCAGCCCATACCCACCTCCGCCTTGCTGGCATCTGTGCCCGTTACTGATCCAGCCATGGGCCTATCCATCTGGGATCACTCTAATATCTTCAAGGATCACTCTGATCTCATCAGTCCATTAAACCTTCAGATATTTCTTGGCCCAGTCTTGTCACTATTAGCCATGAATGATCGCTTAAGCTTCGGCTATTCTTGGATCCATGATATCTCGGGGCGGCGGACGTACCACAGCGAAGAAGAGTATCCATAAATCCACGGGAAGTATGCACATTTCTCAATCGTCTGGGACTCCCGTGGGGATGGAGAGATAGAAAGCTCCAGCAGTGGTAATGAGGAGACCCCATGGTAAGTGATGCCGTACAACCTTTTCTTATATCAGTGACTGTTGGGACAGCAACCAAAATTCAAGAGTGTAAGGCTTTGGTAGATTCTGGATGCATTAGGTGTCTTATGAGTTCTGCTATGTCCACTCAATTGGGACTCTGACTCAGGTTAGCTACTCCAATTAGGTTTTAGCAAATGGATGGTTCATTGCTCGGTGGCAAACCAGCAACACATGTCACTGAAGGGGCCTCCCTAGTAATTGGGCCCCATCAAGAGCAAATCCATTTTATAATGATACCTCGCATAACAGAAGCTATAGTTCTTGATCTGGTATGGCGTGATAAATGGGACCCAACGACATGGTGTGGTGGTGTTTGTCACCATTTGCATTTGTATATTGGACCCAAACCCATCCTCATGAACAATGTGCGGGTAGTTCAGAGGATAGAGTTGGAAAGTTACCTGTGGTGTACGATGATCTCAGGGAATTGTTTAGTGAATGGGAATGTTAATACCCTACCTCTCCACCGTGCAACTGATTGCATCAGTGAAATATTACCTGGAGTGGTTTTGCCCAAACTGAAGATGTATTTGACGATTCCCCAGAAGATGGAGGAAATGCACATTTATATTGATAAAAACCTAAACCGGGGGTTATACAACTGGCTGTTGTCAAGTGGCTGCTCCAGTGCCGTTTCGAGAGGATGGGCGTCTACACCGCAGCGTTGATTTTTTTTGTATCAACGCAGTGTGTTAAAACACTTATATCCACTCCCGCTAATCATAGACATGCTAGCACATTTGGCATAAGGGAAGATCTTTACAAAATTGGATCTCAGGGGGCGTACTATAGAATTCGGATTAAACCTGGTGACGATTGGAAGTTATCAGTTTAGAGAGTTATCAGTTTAAAGTCATGCCATTTGGCTTCCAGGGAGCACCTGCTGTCTTCATGCAACTTATAAATGAGGTGTTGCAGGACCATTTATATAAGGGAGTGCTCGTATACCTTGATGATAAAATAATATACGGTACTCAAAAACCTAGTGGAACACATTCTATTAGTTCGCCAGGTTCTTCAGAAATTGTTAGATGCTAAATTATATGTTAAAATATCAAAGTGTGAGTTTTATACAAAATAATTAGACTACTTGGGTTATTGCATTTCCCCAAAGGGGATTGAAATGGATTCCAAAAAGGTAAAAGAGGTGGCAGACTGGCAAGCCCCTAAGATGCAAAAACAAAATTACAAAGCTTCTTGGGGTTTGCAAATTTTAACCAGCGGATTATCCAATTTCCTAATGTAGCATTAAGGTTGACAGACCTTTTGCTCATTAAACTCTTGCCAGGAAAACCATTTCCAGGCCTCTCTTTACAATGGATGATGCCGTGTCAGCGTGCCTTTGAGCAGTTATTTATTTATTATTTATTTATTAGATTTGTATGTCGTTAAAAATCTTATTTGCACAGGAGCCGGTGTTGAAGCATCCCGACCCTGCTAAGCCATTTGTTGTTCAGGCCAACACCAGTGGTGTGGTAGTGGCTGCAGTGCTGCTGCAAATAAATGAGCAGGGAGTGTTACAACTGTGCATGTACACCTCCAGGAAATTAAATGACACTGAAAGCAAATGGGCAATCTGGAAGAAAGAAGCATTTACAATGTGGTGGGCTCTACTGACGTGGAGACATTTATTGGAAGGGGTGGGATATACTTGTTTGAGGTCTGGACAGACCATAAGATCTTAGAATCTCTCTAGGCCCCATGTAAATTGTCACCTAAACAAGTCAGATGGGTTTTATATTTCCTGCGGTTCAATTTCCACCTCTGGTATATATTGGGTGGGAGGAACTTTCTGGCGGCATGTATTGTCTAGAACAGTGATTTTCAACCTTTTTTGAGCCATGGCACATTTTTTACATTTACAAAACCCTGGGGCACATTGAGGGGGGGGGGGGCGGCTAAAAAAAAGTTTGGACAGAAGAAATTTCTCTCTTCCTTCCTTTCGCTCTATTTCTCTCTCCCTCCCTCTTTCTCTCCCTTCTTTTTTCTCCCTCTCCATCCCTCTTTCTCTCCCTTCCTCCCTCTTTTTTGCTCTCTTTCTCCCTCCCTCTTTCTCCCACCATCCCTCCCTCTCTCTCTCTCTCTCTCTCTTGCTTTCTCTTTCTTTTTCTCTCTCTCTGTTTCTCTTGTTTTCTTTTTCTCTCTCTTGCTTTCTTTCTTTATCTCTCTCCCTCTTTCTTTCTTTCTCTCTCTCTCCCTCTTGCTTTCTTTCTCTCTCTCTCTTTCTTTCTCTCTCTCTTGTTTTCTTTCTCTCTCTGAGCTTCGCGGCACACCTGACCATGTCTCACGGCACACTAGTGTGCCATGGCACACTGGTTGAAAAACACTGGTCTAGAAAACCCTAGTTCGCTAACAGGTGTGATAAAACCATTCAGACAATTATCCCTGGTCCTGATGATAAAACTAAAGGTACACCAGTCCTAATAACTGGAGATACCAGTAAAATAATCTTACCAAGTCTAGTGAAGAGCATTAGACAGGCCTTGATAGTTATCAATGGTATCAAACCAATTCTACCAGTCTAAGAGATGGGTTAGTCTGGAAAGGGAATAAAATATAGGTTCCTGAAGCAGTCCAACGTGAAGTGCTATATAGGTGCCACGATGTACATACAGCTGGTCACTTTGGGTTCTTAAAGACTTTACATCTGTTCAACCATCAATTCTGTTGGCCCCACTACAAAAGGATGTTGAGACATATGCACGTTGTTGTACAACATATATCACAATGAAAAAACAGCCAGGCAAACCACCAGGCCTTTTGCAGCCCATAACAACTCCAGGTAAACCATGGGAGGAGATTGCTATGGATTTTATTGTAGATCTTCCTAACAGCCGCGGTAACATGGTACTCTGGACCGTCATTTACTTATTTTCTAAACAGACCTATTTTATTGCTTGTCTAAAATTACCATCCTCCAACTTGTTTCTAAAACATATATACTGGCTACATGGTGTCCCTGAGAGAATAATTTCATACAAGTCACTGCAAGATTTTGGCGGCAGTTTCTACATATGATTGAATCTTCACAGGGGTTGAGCTCTGTTTTCCACCCTTCCACTAATGGCTCTATGAAACGGACAAATGCAATGATGGAACAGTATATTTGGTGATATGTGAAATACCAACAATGTAATTGGGCAGATTTGCTAACATTCACTGACGTGGCCTATAATAATGCTGTTCATAGTAGCACCAGATATACCCCGTTTCACATTGCTAGAGAGCCCAAATTTGTGCCAATCCTGAAATGCCCTTCAGTGCAGCCTGATATTGTGGAGATACAGGAATGGATATCTAGAATACAGAGGGTATGAACCAATGTTCAAAGATAATTGGAAACAACTAGACAAAGATATAAAAGGCAGGCCGATAAAAAGAGAAATCAGGAAAGAGTATCAGGAAAGACTTAATGAACTCAATTGGTATAGTCTGGAGGACAGAAGGAAAAGGGGGGACATGATTGAAACATTTACATATGTTAAAGGGTTAAATAAGGTTCAGGAGGGAAGTGTTTTTAATAGGAAAGTGAACACAAGAACAAGGGGACACAATCTGAAGTTAGTTGGGGGAAAGATCAAAAGCAACTTGAGAAAATATTATTTCACTGAAAGAGTAGTAGATCCTTGGAACAAACTTCCAGCAGACGTGGTTGGTAAATCCACAGTAACTGAATTTAAACATGCCTGGGATAAACATATATCCATTGTAAGATAAAATACAGGAAATAGTATAAGGGTAGACTAGATGGACCATGAGGTCTTTTTCTGCTGTCAGTCTTCTATGTTTCTATGTTTCTAAATCCTTTTTACATTGAGCAAAGATTCTATCTTTCTACTAAATACATTAATATTAAGGTACCATGTAGAAAGCTAGCACCAAAGTTTATCGGTCAGTTTCTTGTTATTAAAATAAACCCTGTCACAGTACAGTTGAAACTCCCTCCATTATTAGGGAAGACGTAACCTGTGATTCATGCAAGTTTGTTGTATCACCACCCAACCCTATAGACACCGATAGTGAACTGCACTATGAAGTCGAGGAGATTCTAAATACCCGAGTATATCAGGGCCATGTCTGGTATTTGATCTTTGGAAAGGGTGTTCATTGGCGGAAACATCATGGGTCCCATATCACATCATGGCCTGGTTTCACAAGAAACATCCCAGGAAGCCGATAGATTAGAGTAATGGGTATCTTTAATGTCTACCTTCTTTCCTAGGCAACCTTGTGGTGGAGGGGGAAGTATGTTAGCCCTGAATGATTGGGCTGCCATTCGGTCTGGGGGAAAGGTCCTCGTCACTCTGATTGCTGGCTATGACACTGCTGTTATGTCAAACCCAGAATACGCTGCCGGCACTTGCAACAAAGGCAACAATCACCCAGCTGGCCAGTGGCTGTTGTGGAGCGTTTGCACCAAACGCAAATTCTAACAAGATCATGGCTTAGCTGGAGTGAGAGGGAGAGAAGTGGAGTTGTGTGGTCAAACATGGAAATGTTTCAAATGCGGGTAGGCATATTGTGCCTTTGCGGCAGACAACACTTCTTTTGGACTATTAATTGTTAGAATGTGCCAGAGACGTCAGATTAAAAGCTTCGTTCGCCACAACCGCTGTGTTCGAGCTATTTTTCCCAATCAGTTCCTAGAATCTGACAAGTCATTTCAACCTATGTGCCTTGTTCAGTAGTTGTAGGATTTCAGCCTTCCTTACCTTGGCCATGTCTCTGAGCACTGAACACCTTGTACTTCTGGGTACTCCAGGTAGATTGCAGTTCTGACATATGACATCACTGGAGGATAATAGGTCCCTGATAGCTTCATGTTTGATTCTTCTTTGGCTGTTAAGGTGAGTTTTTGTCTCTCAATACGCTTCTTCGGACACTGTTGACTATTTGCAACAAAACGTTTGATGGTTCTGTGATCACAGCCCAATATCTTAGCAATTTCAAGAGAACTGCATCCCTCTGAAAGACTTGTTACAATTTTTGACTTTTCAGTGTCTGTTACATCTCTTTTTTAACCCATATTGCCTGAGGAAAAGCTGCCTAATAATTATGCACACCTTAGGCCTCCCTCATTACACAAATACACATCACCTGATATGCTTTTGTCAACTAAGCATTCACGTTTACACAGGTTGAGGTGGAAAATATGCATAAAAATGATATGGTCAAAATACTCACTTGCCTAATAATTGTGCACCCAGTTTAGTTACTGGCTTTAGTCATTTCCAGAACATTAGAAATTTATTCTAGGATCTTGTAATTTAAAACAAGGCACCTACAGTATTGAATAAAGTACACAGTGATTTGATTAAAGAATTGAAACATTATAGAATCTCTAGTTAATGTACAAACTTCTAAAATAATTGTTCAAATTACGTATTTTTTGTTTTATTGTATGAAAAGCAGCTACTTTGCCTTTAGATGTCTGAAAGCTCAAGAACAAATTTTGCCTGTTGACAGTCATGTGCATTCTCCCAAAGGTGATGACAAAATCTTTCTGTTTAAATCTCAAAGAGGCAACACCAGGCTAAATACACCCACTATTATTTGATAGAGTAATTTACTTTATGATTTCATCATAATAAAAACCCTTGTACATTATATTCTCACATTATTTTCTACATATATACATAATCTGAAGCACATTGTATTTCATTGGAAACAAAGTCTGAGATTCATCTCCTATTAACATATATTGAAAACAAATTACTTGACAATTTTGCGGATAAAAGGGGAAAATTCAGAACATATATTGCTTTTAGTTTTGCTTAGATATTTGATAATAAGGCAACCTTTGTTCATATGTTGAATTAATAACTTATAATACAGTCCAATGTCAGTGCTTTTGAATTGCATGAGATCAAACACTAAAAATATTGAAAAGATTAGAATGTTGGTCAAGTTCAGTTTTGGAATCTTTTTTTTAAAGCTTGCAAATTTCATAATTGCGAAGGTAAGCAGAAGGATGGCTGTATGTAACTTCCTAATCAAGATATAGTAGCACAAGGACCTGTATGACTGCTTGAGAGTTTCATGCATAGCGAGAAGAGACAAATTTCCCAAATGCTCCAGAGTTCAGCTTTTTTCAGCATAGCACTGTCTAGAAGTCTACCTGGATACTTGACAAGCTAGATTATTTTATTTTATAAAAGCTGTAATTTTGTACTTGTTTTCCCCATGCACAAAAATATTTGGAAGGATTACTTGATACAGTTTAGACCAGTGATGGCGAACCTTTTTTCCCTTGGGTGCCAAAAAGAATGTGCACGCACATGTATGCCCGAATGCCCAGACCCATAATTCAATGTCCAGGGAGGGTGCAAGCAGCTTCCTCCATCCCACCAGAGGCCCTCTGGAGGCTGCAAACAGCCCGTTTCCCAACTTCTGGTGGGGTTTTGCCCTCCCCAGGCTCCAAAGGCTTCACTGGAGCCAGAGGATGGTAAAAACATCCTCCCCCATCGCCCCAGAGGCTCTCTGGAAGCCAAAAACGCCCTCCCAGAGCTTCTGTGCGAGCCAAAAATTAGCTGGCCGGCACATACATGCATGTTGGAGCTGAGCTAGGGCAAAGACTCATGTGCCATCAGATATGACTCCATGTGCCACCTGTGGCACCTGTGCCATAAGTTCACCATCACTGGTTTAGACTAAAAAAAAATGATTCTCTGTACTTTTTGTTCCGTAGATCAGTGTTTTTCAACCAGTGTGCCGTGGCACACTAGTGTGCCGTGAGACATGGTCAGGTGTGCCGCGAAGAAGGAAGGTCAGGTTCCGGTCTCACAACTTTTTGCTGAGAGAGTGAGAAAGAGAGAGAGAAAGAAAGCAAGAGAGAGAGAGAGAAAGAGAGAGAGAAAGAGTGTGAGAGAGAAAGAAAGCAAGAGAAAGAAAAGAGAGAAAGAGAGAGAAAGCAAGAGTGAGAGAGAAAGAAGGCAAGAGGAGAGAGAGAGAAAGCAAGAGAGAGAGAGAGAGAAAAGGAGAGGAAGGGAGAGAGAGAGAGAGAGAGAAATGAGCAAAAAGGGGAGGAAAAAGGAGAAATGAGAAAATGATTGAGACAGAGAATGAGAGGAAAGTGAGAGAAACAAAAGAGAGAGAGAGAAGTGACTTGATTTAAAGCATATGATAAAAAGCACTCAAAGAATAAGAGAGAAAAAAACTCAGCCCTCACCTGTTTTTGGAAATGGTTCAAGAGTGTGTATACACACACACACACACACACAAGGGGGGGAGGAGACAGGGATGGAAAAAGAGAGGAGAGTGTCTTAGGGTGTCATTTTGTGTCATTTTGGTTGGTGGTGTGCCCCAGGATTTTGTAAATGTAAAAAATGTGCCGCGGCTCAAAAAAGGTTGAAAATCACTGCCTTAGATCCCAGGATTATTAACTATTTTAAAACCTGTTTCCCCCCCGCTGCTTTCTAGTTCCACTTTTACTACAGAATTGTGATTGTTATTTATTATTAATAATAATATTATTAATATTATTATTATTTCTAAAGAAGACAGCTTGGCTGAACCACTTAGTGTTTCTTGCTTCTAAAAGTATAATTGTACATACCGATTTCCAGAGTTGGCTCACAGCAGCAGAAAGGGAAGAAGCAATTCTGTGATGACTGCCCTCCCCCAAAAACATTTTTGCAGAGACAGACTCCGCAAAAGCAGCCCCTTCTGCCTCCACAGGATGAAATGCCTTCTGTGGAGAGAAACATTGTATTCACAGTTAAATCCAAATTTTGGGTTTTAAGCAATTGGTTCACACACTGTGCTGAGCCATAATATGGCTTATGTAGTTTTGGCTTAGCATGATGTATGAACCCAGCCATTATAATATATAATTCATGTTTAAGGCTTATTAAAGTGTGAAGCAAGCTATGGTTTGTTCTTAAGGCATAAACTAGGTCTTGCCTAAGATCTTAAACCTGCCAATGCACAGTAGTTAAAATGGCACTTTTATTTTGCTTTCACTAGCGTTTTGTATTATGCAACCAAAAATAGCCTGGCACTATTTAGTTATTTCGAGCTAATTTTCAAAGTATTTACGATAAGCCCCAAAACACTTCAGAGTATGTCAAAAGGGGCTTATATATGCAGCCCAATGAATAGTAACGCATTTAACACACTACTGAAACGCTGTTTCGACGAGTGCACAGGGCAGTGTTAAAAATATGGAACTGTGGAAATCCAGAAACGAGCTGGATTATCTGCACAAACATTTAATACCCATAAAATCTACAACCTTGAAACATTATTTATCAAAAAGTGGTCTGTGAATTATAGTCTTTAGCACTCAGCATTTTTTTCTATAGCCAGAAAGTGAGGAGACTAGGCTGCAACTACAAGTATTCAAATTGGCTCTTTGCTTCCCCAATTCTTCTGCTTTAGAACCGCCATCAAATAAAAAATTGGCATTGTTTAACGGGGGAAATTGGCATGGGGATAAAGAGGGAAATACCTCTGCCACATCTCAGCCCAAAAAAACCCCCATCAGGGCTTTTGATAGAGCTGGGAAGGGAGGATACGAAGAGAGCATCACTGAATGGTTGCAATGCAAGCTCTGTTTTTTGTTTTCTATGTGCACCCCGAGGCTCCAGGCCTACACGAAAGAAGCAGGGCTTGCTTCACAATGGCTGAAATGCTGATACAACTTTGACAAGAATCTGGGAAATTCTGCCTTTTGATCTGATCTCCAGAGAGGAAGCCTCAGCCGCATAATTCCACTATCAAGCAGACAGCATTTTATTCAAGGGAAAAAAAACTGAAGGGGATTCTTCAGATTTCAGTGTGTTTAAAATTAGTTTAATAGAACTAACCAAGCAGTAGCAATTTAATTACGCAGATTCTCATATTTATCCTCCAACAAGGCATCCATTTTTCATTGAAACAGGAGAATTATGTACTTTGGCACATTATTCTACAGTGGCAATCTATTGTTGTTACAATAATTTTAAATAAACATTTTAGTGTTTTGAATCACGTTAAACAGATATTAAATTATAGTTTCCCAATACATGAAAATGGCGACTACCACTGTTAATTAACATACACCGTATTTTAAAAACTAGGCTTAAGAACTTCATAGAGTTCTAAACCATACTGGGGAAAAGCCATTTAGAATAAAGTGCAGGAAAATAACACCTACTAAAAAAGCCCAGTTCAATAGCTCCTAAATCTGACCTGAGTGTTTTCAGAGATAACATCTTCTACAAGAATTTAAATCATGTCCATACCAAAATATTACATTCAAAAAGTTACATCAAAGGTGATTTAAACAGAAAGTAAACAAAACTGCATATTCAAGGTAGTTTAATAGGTATTTTCTGAATTAGAAATATCATTTCCTTAAATGATTAAAATTACCGGTGTAATGATTTCTTCAATCACTGAATTACATTATTTACATATATAATACAGATTGACTGTAATTGAAACATTATTAAAAGTTTGATACTAAGGATTTGTTTATTTATATCATAACTTTATAGGGTGCCCAAACACCCATTTATAAGTAATTATCCACTAGCATTATGCTATTTAAGTGCAAACAATCTTTTTAGAAAAATCCATGATTGCAGATCCATCTTCCTGAATTACATTTATGAAGCCAGAAAGTAATGACTTTAATTTCCCCTGTCAGCTTTTCAGGTTAGCCATCTCTGATTTTAAAAAAGAAGCAGTGCAACGAGAAAAACTCAACAGTAATATTCTAATTTATAACATCGTTAAACTTACTTGGATTTAAGAAACATTGTATTTTACACGTGTAGGTGTGTGTGAATGTAGGTATGTGATTAAATTACACTGAGAAACATAAAGCAATTGTGATTTTTAATTGTAGTACCAAAAGAAGCATTTTTAAGCAAAATTCTTCCTTAGGTGAGCAGCCTCGAAGTATTAGATGTAAAAATATAACTCATTACAGAATTATTTTGTAAAACACTATGTGATTCACATAACACTCTGCCTTTTAAGAATTTGTGATGCTCTCTGGCTGAACAGCAGCTCCTGGTTCCATTGTCATTACTTCTTGTTCTGTTCAAAGGTTTGCTAGGAGGAGTGTGATGGCTATACTACAGTTCCACTTGGAGAATTGGCCTGGTTTTGGGATGGCAAAACACCCTGCAAACAAAGCAGTTTACATTAATCCAGCAAGAGAATGCAACATTTACTTTGTTAATACTTATGTTTGCAGATTTGCACAATCCATTTATCATTTTAATCATATTGTTCAAAAATATTAGTGAATAACTTTGATATAACAAAACAAGTTCCAAGATTTAGGACATGAAAAGAAGATCAAGGCAATAACAAGTTGTAGTCTGGTATGACAAGCAAGAAGTCTTACAGCATCATGAAAGTTTCCCAAGCTGGCTTCAGAAATAGCCTCATACATATCACAGGAAACTCTTTAGAGATTTCATGCTATATCAGATGTTGAGTTTATCAGAATCATAGAACACTTCAGTTTCTTTATGCAGAAAATGTGATAAAGCTGCACAGAATAGTTACTATTAGGAACTTATCTTATACTAATAAGAAAAGGAAATGAACTGCAAATGTATCTGCATTATGAGCCCTTTGCTGGGGAAAATTACGGTAGTTGCTTTCTGATGTAATTTGCCTTTCAGATTATTTATACTTCTTGCAGTTTATAGTTTGTACCCATAAAATACAATTACTCATGAACAATTTTTACCAGACTGAGATTTTTATTAATGAATGGGTTTCCAATCTGATGCCTGAAATAGCAATTTGAAGATTCTCAGCCAATTTATGTACTCTTTGGAGAGAGACAGATGCTTCAATCTATTTAATTTTTTGTTAGATGAGGAAGGTAAACATTTCTGGCTTTGTTTGTCCACCTGACAGATGTTCTGTTTTTCTTCAGCAGATATGTAATTCATTCTGACATTACATGGAAAATCTCAAGGATATGAGCCATTTTAATGAAGAATGTCCCTCCATGAATGAAACAGAATGAGCAACTATGCCCCAAATTTGATGTGAACTGTAGTTGCAGTCCATTAATATTTAAGCAACTAATGTGTCATATTTTCCTCTAACACTTGATTTTCTCTTTAGTTCATGGCTTAATAAGTCATAATTTTTGTGATCAGAAACTGATTCTTGAAGTTGACAACAGAAGATTTAAAAATATGAGCAAGAGATACATTTCTGATATGCACACAAGCCTCTAACATTTCACAATTCTGCAAACAGAATAACATCAATAAAAGCTTTAAATGTTTGGGGATGGTGGGTAGAAATCCTTCATAATCTAAAATACAAATTTTCCAGATATTTTTCTTGGTTCATATCCCACAGCTACAGTTGGTTACACTCAAGTTTAAAGTCCACTTCTAATATAGAATTAATTACATCTTTGGAATCTACAGGAGCTCTTTCTTACTTTCTCCCAATAATGATAAAATGCTAAGAAAAAGCATGTTTTTGAACTCAAAAAGTTTTACAATGTATATTTGCCCTAAACAAGTTAAGCCAACAGAATCTGTTTCAACACTTTCATACACCCAAGACCTGGCACCTATTTTTAGCTAAGATGCTATTTCTGGTAGAAGCCAGGGAAAAAAAGGTAAACTGATTTAGAGCACTCTATATGTCTTAAGACTATAAGTACCATAAATAATTATTCTGCTAGGCAACCTTTGTAATATACAATATTACTTTGCCCGATACATTAGAAATTCAGCATCGAACTTTAGTTTCAGTATTTAAACTTGGGGAAAGGTGTCAGTAAGAATGAATCCAATTTTTTAAAAAAGTATAGCATGAACAACAATTCAATAGAAGAAATGAAAAATAAGCAAATGTGAACTCAGATGCAATCTCTGTTAATCTGTAAATACTTTAATGATAGCAACTTCTCCAAGTTCCATCCCCAAAGTAAAACCAGTGATAACAGACAATTCAGTCTTGTGAGAAATAGACATCACTGTACCATCAAGATATTTATCTCCAAATTTCCTGATCTCAGATATAATAATGTAATTGTATTATTTCCCTATTTTGTCAAATAAGACATGTTTAATACCTCTACCAAGAGCAACTTAACATTCTACCTCTCATTTGTGGTGTATTTTTAAGTTACTTAAAACTATTATTTCAGGACTTTAATAAGTATAGCAAACAGCAGGATCCTTATTATTTTAAACCGCATATACATATAAAGTAATAGCTTACAAGTAACAAAATAATAATTCCACAATCTTTCTGCAAATAACTTCCTAGTTTCCTTTTCCCTAACTTTAAATTTTCTGAACATATATTTTTGCAAACGTTGTGCAAAACCTATAGGTTTTTTGGTTGTTTGCCTAGATTTGTTTAAGAGTACTTATTGTAAAACATATTTTTTTTAAATTAAAAGATCATTAAGACGTTCCAAACAAGCCAGATGAAATCTTAGTTCCATTCATTTGAGAACACATGTCCATGAAAAATCAGAAAAATACATGAGCATCGGTTTTAGATTTGTGTTTAAAACATATTATTCACCATTCAGCTATAAACAGATGCTAATATACCTTCTTGTTTAGTGACTGCAATTTGTTCTTTAAATTACGAGCCAAATGGTTCTTAAGTAAAACACTTGATTGACAATGAAGATGCTGCAACAATTATAGGGTGCTGTCATTTCATTTAAATAAAGTTCTCCTGTAGTAACAAATAACAACAACAGAGTTGGAAGGGACTTTGGAGGTCTTCTAGTCCAACCCCCTCTTAGGCAGGAAACCCTACATTACTTCAGACAGATGGTTATCCAACATCTTCTTAAAAACTACCAGTGTTGGAGCATTCACAACTTTTGGAGGCAAGCTGTTCCACTAATTAATTGTTCTGTCAAGAAATTTCTCCTTGGTTCTAAGTTGCTTCTCTCCTGTTCAGCTTCCACCCATTGTTTCTTGTTCCTGAGGTGCTTTGGAAAATAGGTTGACTCCTTCTTCTTTGTGGCAACCCCTGAAATATTGGAACACTGCTATCATGTCACCTCTGGTCCTTCTTTTCATTAAATTAGGCATGCCCAGTGCTTGCAACCGTTCTTCATATGTTGTAGCCTCCAGTCCCCTAATCATCTTTGTCGTTCTTTCCTGCACTTTTTCTAGTCTTAACATCCTTTTTGCATCGTGACGACCAAAACTGAATGCAGTATTCCAAGTGTGGCCTTACCAAGGCCTTATAAAGTGGTACTAATACTTCACGTGATCTTGATTCTATCCCTCTGTTAATACAGCCTAAAACTGTGTTGGCTTTTTTGACAGCTGCTGCACACTGCTGGCTCATATTTAAATGGTTGTCCACTAGGACTCCAAAATCTCTCTCACAGTTACTACTGTTGAGCAATGTACCACATATACTGTACCTGTGCATTTTGTTTTTCTTGCCTAAATGTAGAACTTTACTTTTTTCACCATTGAATTTCATTTTGTTAGATAGCGCCCATTGTTCAAAGTTTGTCAAGATCATTCTGTATTTTGCGTCTATCTTCTGGAGTGTTGGTTATTCCTGCCAATTTGGTGTCATCTGCAAATTTGATAAGTTCCCCATCTATCCCCTCATCCAAATCACTGATGAAGATGTTGAAGAGTACTGGACCTAAAACAGAGCCTTGGGGTACTCCACTGCATACATCCCTCCATATAGATTATTATTGTTATTATTATTTATTAGATTTGTATGCCGCCCCTCTCTGCAGACTCGGGGCGGCTAACAACAATAATAATGTAGATCTCAATGAGATGTAGCTCCATTGAGCACTACACATTGAGTGTGATTGGTTAGCCAGTTTTGAATCCATCTGGTAGTATTGCTGTCCATCCCACATTTTTCTACTTTATTTAGTAGTAGGTTATGGTATACTTTGCCAAAAGCCTTACTGAAGTCCAAGTAAACCACATCGATAGCATTCCCCATGTCCACTAATTTTGTCACTTTGTCAAAGAATGCTATAAGATTAGTCTGGCATGATCTGTTTTTGACAAACTCATGTTGACTTTTGGTCATTACTTTCTTTCTAGGTGTTTGTTGATTTGTTGCTTGATTATCTTTTCCAAAATCCTCCCTGGTATTGAGGTCAGGCAGATAGGTCTGTAGTTTCCTGGATCTGTTTTCTTCCCTTTCTTGAAGATGGGAACTACATCAGCTTTTTTCCAGTCCTCTGGCAGTTCCCTGGTGCTCCAGGATCTTTGAAAGATATAGTTCAGTGGTTCTGAGATCTCATCTGCCAGTTCCTTCAGAACCCTGGGGTGTAAGCCATCTGGTCCTGGTGATTTGAATTTGTCTAGGGTAGATAGGTGTTCCTTTACCATTTTCTTCCCTATTTTAACTTGTGTTCCTAATAAGTTATTTGTGATGCTATTTTTGATAGGTTGGACTGTTTTTTTCCCTTTGTGTAAAGACAGATGCAAAAAACATGTTGAGTAACTCTGCTTTCTCCCTGTTGCTTGCCACCTTTTTGCAACTTTCTCCCTGCAAGGGACCAATTGTTTCCTTGAATTTTTTCTTGTTATATGTTGGAGGAAGCTTTTTTTTGTCCTGTGCAGCATTATTCACATTCTGGCATTGTCAGGCACAGAAATTTGGTTGTAACTGGTCAGAAAACAATTTTTTAAAGAAATTACTACCAAAACTACCATTTGTGAAGGCATGCTAAACGAAATAGCGCTAAAAAAGGACCATAACCTCAAAGAAACCTGAAACAGGAATAGCATTCTGGATATCATCAGCAATCTTGATAAGAAGTTCCAACTATATTTAGAATTACAACTCAATATCAAAGATTCAACTTCCTTATAAACATTTCTATTCTGGGAATATGAATTAGTCTTTAAAGTTGTACAGAGAATGTGAAGAAAGCACTGGAGCTCGCAATTATAAGGATGAAATTAAAAACATTTTGAAACAGTTAACTATACTCTTACTGGATTTTGTATTCCACTTCTGATAAAAAAACTTTTTCAAGAATTAAAAAAATCCCACTCACTAGAGCAGTGATGGTAAACCTATGGCAGGGCATGCATATATGTGCCGGCCAACTGATTTTTGGCTCGCACAGAGGCTGTGGGAGGGCATTTTTGGCTTCCAGAAAGCCTCCAGGGGTATGGCAGAGGGCATTTTTACCCTTCCAGGAAAGCCTTTGGAATCTGGGGAGGGCAAAACACGAGCCTACTGGGCCCACCAGAAGTTGGGAAACAGGACATTTCCAGCCTCCAGAGGGCCTCCGGGGGGATGGGGGAAGCTGTTTTCGCCCTCCCCAGGTATTGAATTATGGATGTGGGCACTCGCGGACATGTATGCTCTTTCGGTACCCGAGAAAAAAAAGGTTCGCCATCACTGCACTAAAGATTGCAAAAGTATACCCTCCTCTAGCTTACTGAAAAAGGACCAACAATAGAGAAATGTGAATCATCATATTCTCCTTGATAACTACTTCAGCTAAAGTTACCTTATTTTTCAGTGTGTAAGATGCATCTTTTACTAAGCTTTTTTTTTATAGCCCTAACAAGGTATTAATGGGATCTTTCCTTTGCCTGTTTCTTTCATTGCTGCTCCCTCCGACAATCAGCTGAGCCTTTTTTCAGCCCTAAGGAGGTGCTAACAGTGAAGCAATCTTCCATGCTTTGCTAGCAAGCAATCTTATGCCTTTTTTCAGTCCTAACGAGGTGCTAACAAGTATTCTTCTGAGCTTTGCTAGTGAAACAATGGTCCCTTTGCCTGATTTTCTCATTGTTTCTCTCTGAAGAGAGAGAGAAGTGAAGGGTTTTAGACTTTATGCCCAACCAGGGGATAAAAAGCAAGCACATGGGTTCAAAACCAGCAAACTAATGTGCAGACTAAAGATTAGCCAGATGGATACCTAGTAGGCAGATTATTTTTCCCCTATTTTCCTCCTCCAAAACTAAGGTGCGTCTTATACTCCTGTGTGGCTTATACTCTGAAAAATATGGAAAAATTCCAGTTTGAGCATTTCCAGGTACACATAGGTGGGCTATAAGTGGGCTGGCATGCTTAAAATACAAATCAGAAATGAATTTAGTTATTTACTGTGCATGCTAAATATACCAAAATGTTTTTGAGATCCTTGCCAGAGGGAACATAAATAAAAACTTTTTATTAGTACAACATTTTCCTTTTTAAATGACTTCATTTTTATGAATGGCAGAGGGAAAGTAAGATGCTTTTTTTTTAATCTGTGAAAAGGAAGGGCACATTCTCTTGAGGAGGGAACTAATTTTAAGAGATAACTGTATTTTCCAAATCTGTTTTTTCATATATGCTCCTTTATCCAAGCACTTTTCATAATTGATCTTCATTAAAAAAATGTTACAGTTCAATAGTATTTTTTAATCAAGCATATTTTTAAACAACCAAGTGTAAGTTGATTGATAAACAAATAAAAGCATGCATGCAGTGTCATGAATAAATCAAGTAATTTTCTTGGTCAAATAAATATTCCAGTTGAAGAAGCAAGATTCAGACAAAAGATTATGCAAATAAAGTGGGTCGGCCTTTTCACACACAAATAAGGATATAGATAAAGTCTAATAACATATAACAGTGTTGGTGAACCTATGGCATGTGTGCCACAGGTAGCATGCGGAGCCATATCTGAGGGCACGTCAGCACATCCTGACCAGCTGGTTTTGGGCCTTTTTGGCTGATTTTGCTCTCCCCAGGCTTCAGGAAAGCCTCCTGAACCCTGGGGACCGTGAAAAACAGCCCAACTGGAAGTTCATTTCCAAACTTCCGGTTGGCCCGTTGGGCTGGTTTTTTTGCCATCTCCAAACCTCAGAAGTCCAAAGGTTTCAGTGAGGCCTGTATGCATGCACAGGGGGCAGCAAGTTGTGTGTGTGTGTGCACATGCACGGGGGCAGCACAGGGTTGGTGTGCATGTGTAGGGCATAATGTGTGTGCCCTTTAGACACACCCTATTGACACGCAAGCCAAAAAAAGGTTTGCCATCACTGACATAAAAGAACAAAAGAACAAGATTAATTTGCTCTAAAATTAGGGGATTCATTTTGTTTAACAGTGGAGGACTTTTTAAATTTAAGGCTAAACAAAACAACGGGTTCTGATGCGTTTAATTCAAAAGTCAGATAACTGTTGGGTCGCTCTTAAAAGAAGGTCTAATCCCATATGACTAGACTTGTTTTTTATAATATCATGGCAATCATACATTTATGGAAATACAATTTATCTCTACACATAACATATCACCACACAGCATGTAATTTAGGACAATGCAGAATACTCCCAGGGGGCAGCCACAGTATTTACAAAGTGTGCATTTTTCCTCGTTGCTTGTCACCTCTGAAAGCTCTTTGGCTTTCTTAATTTTCAAATAGATCAATCTATTTTAATATTAATCTAAATAATTTTCATAAACCATCTCTATGGCCTTCTATATGAAAGATATAGTTAGAATCTAAGCACAAGATAATTTTTACTATTGTCACAAGCTACAACAACATCCCATCCAGTATTAGTGTTTTATGTCAGCAGGAAGAAGTTGTTTTATTCACCTGTGACTTTTAAATACTGCCTTGTAATATTTGCTACTGTAACACAATAGTGACGAGTTTTACATACTCCTCACAAATAAATTATTGAAGTGAATGTGATGAAAAAATTGGTGGTGGGGGATGTGTTTTGGATCTTTATTTTGGAAGTACCACCTTGAAAATACACATTTTCCAAAATGATTAAAGGAATCCAACTGAAGCTAAAATTGGTCACCAAATCAATCTGTATGAACATTGTTATATACTTAGGATTCTGCCAAATTAAGTTTTGGACTGCCTGTTTATGCACCTAATTCTGATATGCAACTCACAGTGTTTAACTAACACAGTTAATGAATAAAAGAGCTCCTATAGAATCCAGAAGATATCATTTTTTTCATTTCAATAGCTCTTTAGAAGATTTAGATAACCTTCTTCACCCCTGGTTGTTCTGTCATTCAGACTGGAAATACCAACGTATCAGATGCACCTTCAATTAATAATAACTGAATGGGATATACTTATGATATATTAATATGATAGAAGAACTCAAACCAACATTTGAAATGGGTATGAAATACTCAAGAGATTGTATCATTCATTTAGGCTCATTTATAAAAACCGCAGTTACAGAAGCAGCAGTTACAATGGCCAGTTTTTCAGAAAGCCGCCTGTTGCATTTAGTGAAGTATCAGCTGTGGCAAAACAACATTGCAACTTCAGGCATGAGAAGCACTACTGACAGTTAACTATATTTTACAATTCAGTCTCATTTTTTATTTAATGTCAGTATACAGAGGACAACCCCGGTAAGTTGTAACGTCAAGTATTTAGTAGGGTTCTTCAGCTGAAACAGTGACATAAAATGCTAAAAAATAAGCAGTATGAAACAAACATGATTTTTAAAAATTATAAATATATGAACAATACTTATTAAAGCTTCATTATTATTGCAACAGTCAATTTCGTTTAACAATTTATGTTAGAAAGGCTCTTATGAAATTTATTTAAATTGCCAAGAAATCAGATGGACGTTTATAAAGAAAATACATATGAATTTACTGTTGATTTTCACTATATCATTACAATTTTGTACAGTATAACCTAACGTGTCAGTCTTAACAAATTCATGTATACAGATTTCATAAATGCAGGGAAAAATCTTGCTTTTAAACTTTATACAAGTTATGTGACAATAAATTAGCTGGTTTTCTTTCTTTCAACATAATGCAGGCCAGCAGTTATTCTTTAGTAGCTTTAAAGTGATAGAAGGGAAACATACATGGTCTGTTCAAGTACATTACTTAGTTCCAAAAAATCAAGCATTTCTGAAATGTTTTAGCATGATTCTTTTCTTTCTAATTTGGATAACCACATGGAAGCAATAACTTTTTTTTTGGCTTCACAGAAGGAACTGGCTAATTTTTGACTGGGTATGTTAACTCATATTAATTCATCCCAATAATTATGCATAAGAACTTTTCAAGGAATCCCTGTTTAAATAATTAAATCTAGCCAATTATAGCTAGCACTTTCCACAGCACTTTATATTTCCATTCAATTAAATCATTTTGACAATGAAAATCTCATTTCAAATGCAATTTATCACACTCCGATATAGCATCACAAAATATCTGTACAATATTTTAGCACAGAATTAAGTTAAATGATGATGCTGTACTACAGTTGCTGCTTATTGGAAAATGTTCTACAATTTAGATGTAATTTTCTTTCTTGTACAACATGGTTCAAATAAATGTTGTAAATTTAACGTGGGATTTTATTATACATATTGGTAACACATTTACTCTGCCAGGGTATATGCTGCCAGTTCATTCAATTCAACCTTTATGGTTAGTCAAATCATACTAAGAATATGCAAAGATAAATAGCTGCAAGTTTCCTGAAAATTACAAATGATTAATAATCATGTTGGATAAAATCTGTCATTGAAAGCAATATATCATAGAAATCTAGGTGTGACTAACATCACAAAAAAAATCCAAGATCTTTCTTGCTGTCTTTACCACTACTAACAAGCAAGGAATTGGTCAAAAGATTCATGAGCAACTTAATTTTCTTAGTGATGCAACACATTTTTTTTTACAAAGCATTGCTGAGAAACTTTCATGCCAGAAGAATAGGCAGCCTTCCCATAAATCAGCAGAGTTCTAAAATGTTGCTTTTATGTGCAACATGACTTTACTGGGTGTTTATTGAGATACACATGTGTCTAAACTGTATTTTGAAAAAGAAAGGATAGGAGGAAGCTCAAAACATGTGAATGCAGAGTAAGAAAACCTAAGGCTGTAGTGTAAATCTTCTTACTCCAATCTGACAGTGTTTCGTTCTAACCTATGGGTTCCTGATACTGAAACCATAATTAAATACTTCAGCCAAGGCAGAGAGCAGCCAGACCAAAGCAGTTTATTCTAATGAATAAATATTCTAACCTGTTCTTCTGCTATCCTTGCTGCACCAGTCTATAGACTGGGGGACTGGGAGGGGGGACAGGGGAGGCAGAAGAGACTGGCTCAGTAGCAATGAAGATTCAAACTGCAAAATTGGTTGAGTCTTTTTCCCTCAACCTGGAGGTTTGTGACCCTTTTATCCAACTGAAATCTTCTGACAAAGGCAGAAAACAATTTTAGCAGCAGAAAATTGGTGAGTGGAAACTATATGCTAGGATCCTTGTGAACAAATAACAGTGCAGGAATACAGCAGCTTTAGAGAGTTTAAAATGAAGCTAAAGGGAGTAAACCTAGGATAAGATAAATGTAGGCAGTGTTTAACCCGGGGGAAGAAATATGTTACCATTGTTTTGAAGGTTAATTAAATAGGCATAGAGTTTAATTAAGTGCTCTCCTATAAAACAAAAAGCAAGGTTTCTGTTACAATGACCACCCTGGCCAGAACCCTGTAAACATATCACCTAATTTGCTAATTTAGGCCAGCTAAGTAAGCTCACCAACTTCAAAATAAAGAATAACAACAATAGCAATAAGAAACCCATCCTAAGTAAACGCATCCTAAATAAAATGGCATTTACAACAGTGTGCAATATTAGTTTTCAGAGACCTCATGAATACTATCAGCATGAAACTTACCTTAAAGATTTCTGCATTTGCCAAATATAGAAATCCTAGCTTTTGATACTGCATACTCTATCTCTGAAATATTTGAAATGTCCTCCAAATTAAACTGTTGCTATATGCGAGTTGTATTAATTAGCTCACTTCAGCTCCTTTAAGAATCTCAACCTAATAAAAATGGAAGCAACCTAAGAACCAGGGTTAAATTGCTTTGGAATCTCTGGTCCATTAAACAGAGGGGCAATAATTTCCAATTTCATCAACACACATCTGCAAAATGGCTATCGGCTTTCTTTGGCCCCTGCATAGACTAAGATGGGAATTATCTTAACGGAAATGAATGAAGTGTGAGATTTTATCCTCATAATTTTTCTCTCTCACTCACATGAAAATAATCTCATATTTTTAGATTGTCTATCCAAGATAAGGCATACAGGAAAGACCACATGTCAGAGCATGTTTGTTGAGAATTTAACGAATAAAATTTTATTACACATTACAGAGCAATAATGAAACTGTAAGTCCCAATAGGCTTTGATTTCTATTGGAAGAACTCTACTTGCAATAATTTTCTGAAGTCTGTTCACTCCAGGAATTGACAAATGTCAAGTACGTCATGGCTTATTCTCTGGAAGATGTTTTAAAAGCGCCTCATGTTACATCTCTAAAAAAGTTGACCATCAGCCATTTCAGATATAATTTTCTCATTAACAAATGAGATTGTGCTAGCTCTGATTCTAGCTCTAGCTCTATTGTATTGGACTATATAATAAAATATTTCTCCAAAGCCTTATGTGTGGCTACATAAAGAATTATGCTTGTGGAAGCTGAGCCCAGGATGGCCACATGAGTGCATAGAAATCACCTCAAGTTTTTTTTAATCTTAGCTGCAGCCTTCAAATTGCCAATAAACATTGAAGTCAACCTTTATCGGCATAAAGTGCTAAAAATTTAAATAGCTAGTTTTGTTAAATATAAAATAAAAGATTACCACTGCCAGATTTAAGCCTATGGGTTTAATGAACAATGCTTGAGTTAAAAATACTGTTAACATGAAAATAATCTGAAGTGTCAAGGAAAATTATGGGATGGGGATATATTCTGCTAAGGGACTTTTGTGATCTTACACACAAAAATATTTGAAGAAGTTGATATTAAAAGTCAAGAATATTACAATACATATTTAATATCAGTTTATTCAAATTTTAAATGGAGACAGTATAAATTATCCTGATCGCTATAGAATTAAAAATCCATTACTATGAATATCTGTCAAAAAAGGTGAGAATATATTCTGTGTATTGACTCCTATCTGTTAACTGTTTGAAATTCAGCTGTCCAAAATGTCACAGTAGATGAAATTACAGCCTAGGTAAGATACATTCCTGAATGCCCTTGCAACTTTACCCTCAGTAATTTAGATTTGTTTCAATTATGTTCATATAAAAATAGTTTTGAAAATATAAGAAACCTATCACTGACACTTTGGATACACAACAGATCTCTGGCTGGAAGGCAACTGTATTTCAAAAGGACTTCACCTAGGCCAGACACTTCAAATTGTTCAGAAATACGGCATGCAGTATCCAAAAGTATGGCTCTGAGGAAATAATTTTTTACATTAAGCGTAAAGATTGTTTATATTCAACATTCACTTATGTTTTGAGAGAAAAAAAACTACCTATTCAAGTTCTATTTCTTTGATGCAGCATTAAGGATTAAAACTTACCACTTTACCAGGCCTTGCCCATGTGCAAATAAATCCCTCCTGACAAGCAGTGACTATACAGTCTTCAAGAAAAATTAACACAGTCAGTCTTTCATGTGCTATCTTTTTACAGATAAGAGGCTCTAACAAAGGAACATCTTCCATTCTGGGGCACAGAGGCGTTCCCAAAGTTTTTGCTGGGTCTGTTTTGGTTTTAGTAACTAGATTCAGTTTGTCACTGCTCTTACTAGATATATGTCCCATACTATGATTTCGCTTATGATCTTTTTCATGATGTTTTTCCTTCCGGTCATGTAATGATAAGGTTGCAAACTTACTAACACCAGAGGCAATGGCACCATCCATGACACTGCTTTTGCTGCCAGAATTGGAAACTGCAGAATGTGGAAGGCTATTGGAACGTGGAAGAGGAGGTGGTACAGAGTTTCCAGGTGTTGTGATGCTATTTCCATTACTTCCTGGGTTAGCTCCACCACTTCCTGTGGGGGGACTTGTGGCAGTCATGACATTTGTATGTGTCCTTGCTCTTGAGAGGGGCTGGTGTGGGAAGAGAATGTCTTCTGTTAGGTCCCATAAACATAGTTGTGTGTCCTGACCTACTGAGCCAAACCTATACGTTACACTTACTGGGCGGCTCTCTGTAGAGTTCCTTTTTGATAATCTTGATTGCGTGCTATTTGCGCGATCTCGTCCAAAATGGAGGAGGTCTTGGAAGTCCTCGTCGCTGCCACTGAATTCCATTGGATCATTTTCTTCTACACTGGTTGTATATGGATCAAAGGCCACAACACTGATCCATGATTTGTGCCCATGGCCTCTAGCTATCACCCGACAGTCCACAAAAGACCAGACAGTCACCAAATCGTCCTCGCCACCTGTTACAATATATTTTCCATCTGGGCTCCAACATGCACATAGTAGTCCTCCAAAGTAGCTTTTCATTGTACCATGCAACTCAACTGAATCAAAGTTAAATACACGAAGAAAGCCATCTTGACTTACACATGCCAAGAATTTTCCATCTGGAGAGAAACCAAATTCATTTAGGGCACCTTCACCTACTGTCCATTTAAGTAAAGGATTTCGTGCAGATTTACTTTTGCACGTATGGACTGCAAAACTTTCTCCTTGTTTAAGTAGCTGATAGTGTGGAGCTGTGGTACCACAATTGTGTTCCACATTATATAAGTACATATTGCCACTGGAATGAGCTACTAGGAAGAGACTTTCTGAACCAGGCACCCATTTTACACAAGTTACTCTGGACTTGTCTATTAGTCTCTGAAAAACAAAGGAAAAATACAGTTATCAGAATTCTGCATTGTTCATGTAATATTAATTCTTTGTCAAAAATATATATTTCTTCTTGAAGACAACTAACTCATTATGACTTTGAATGGTATTGAAGTTAAGTTAAAAGAATATCCTTCTTATAAATATGAAATAAAAATATAATAACCAGCCAGATTTGTCATTACTATTTTTAGTATAAAATCAGTCTCAGAAAATTACGTATTCCCGAGAAAAAAATACTAATCTACTAAATTATGACTTAGATGTAGCGGTATTTTTTTCAGAAATGAAATTTTAGACATTCAAAACTTCAGTTCCCCTCCTCTCCCCCTCCCTCCCTTAATTTTGAATCTATGTCGGAAGTTTTCCAATATTTTTAAACAATTACAGTATTCAATTAATTATTCATTTCAAGTCATATAAGTATTAACAATTTTTAAAGGCAGCTAAAATAACAAAATGGCTTGTTTCTCCAAATTAATATCATATGGTTTTAACTGGAATATAAATTTTATACGTGCATTCTGGAGCTCTTAACAAAGGGGAGTAATAGTGGACAACTCACCAGGATGCTTATATACTTATACTTTTATACTTATAAAAGCTAAATATGTTTATTCCCATCCTGTAAAAGCATATTTTCCATGGGAAAATTAAAAATCCCAAAATTCATTGAAGCAACGCTCTGTACAAAATTAAAATATTACCTAATACTTCAGCTTTAAGGTCTCTTTATCAAGTAAGATGACTGAAGAATAAAGTGATGAGTTAATTAAAATTAAAACAAATCCGTGTGCTATTTTCCCATCATACTTAGGATAGAAATTTTTAATAATCAAAAATCTATAACTTTGAATTTTCCATTACACCTAACGATGTAAATTAATATAATTACATTTCCAAAATAATCCACCTATCATTTTAATTTTAACCAACTTCCCTTATGTAAGTTTTGAAATTAAAAATCCTGAAATGATTTCATACAACTTAAACTGGCCCCAATAAAGTACTGTCTCAATGCATTGAGAATTATTCAAGTTATGATATAGTTGGATTAATTTATACAGCTGTTGTAATCTTTAGAGAAGCATTAAATAGAATAATTCCATCTCAGCATTTTTTTTCTTCCACTATTTTTTATTTAGAATAGACAGCATGAGAGTGTTATGGTTTATTGTACAATTAGAGCTAAATGGGCTATATTTATAGATGAATAAGTAGGTGGCAAAAATGCTAGTTTCTCCTTGTCAGGAACTACCAGTTTTGCCGCTGATTGTGAATTAAAAGAAAAGCTATACTGACATTTTTGGGAAGGATGGTTTTGAATTATAGTCCAGCAGATAAATTGATATATCAACTGCTATAAATTGTTATGAATAAAAGATAAAATCAGTGAAGAGATAATGGTGATAGAGAGGGGAAGAGAGTATTTAAACAAAATTGTATGGTGTTTTATGCTATGAAAGCTAGAATAACTTGTAATTTCTCAGAAAACATACATTGATTTTCATCCTTTCAATTTCTATAGAATGAAAAAATTGATTGTGTTAGTTGTTCACATTTCTGAGAAAAAAGTAGCATCTTGGATTCTAATCTCACTGAAAGATTATTTCCTACCCTATCCTCCGCCACCCTGAGTCCATCAGGAGAGGGGTGGCTTATAAATTTGAAAAACAAACAAACAAATAAGATATATTTCCTATTATTTCCTCTAAAAAAGCTTCCTAAAGAACCAAATAAAAAAGAAACCAAAATCTTTCCTCTACCCTTTCCTTTCACAAAACTATGTTATGTTTATGTTTATTTAGATTTGTATGCCGCCCCTCTCCACAGACTCGGGGCGGCTCACAACAGAATAACAAAAAACAATTACAGCAAATCTAAATTTCTACTAAAAACATTTTAAAAACCCCATTTTCTAAACACACATAGCGTTGATAATCTCCTGGACCCAGCTCCGTGTCACCTCCCTGCTGGCCGAAACCAGCCAGGAGGGACACGGATCCAGTAATCAGGTGGCGGAACTCACGGCTCCAATGGCCTTGTCCACTTCATCAGGTGTCACCAGATCAAACTCTTCCCAGACAGGTGGGAAATGAATTTCAAATGAATTTCTCTTCTTGTCTCTCACTGCAAACTTCCTCCCCCCACCCCCAGCTTATATTTTATCTGTTTTGATAGATTTGCAATAACTGGATGAGAAGAACTGTCTATCAACAAATTACCTTTCACCAACAGGATGCCACAGCTGAACAACAATCTAATAGCTAAACCTACCCTATTTTTATCTAAACAAATGTACATGGAAAAACTTTGTTCATGCAAGGCTCATTTTTCATAGCATTAAAACAAGCAAAAAAAAGTTCCTAAAAACACCCATTCAAGCAAGCTTACTGCACATATCTATTTTATTATTATTATTCTTTAGTCTGCATTAGATTTCTAACCACAATTACAAACTATCTTAGCAAATTCAATGAAGTATACGGAATGCTAATTAAAACTGGGGAACAATACAGTTTCAAGACAGAGAAATAATTGTCAGTGGTATAAAACTGACTACAATCGAAGTACAATATACCCCTATCTACTTTAGCATAGTACTCTTGCATTATTCATTGTAAGGATAGGAAGTTGGAGGAATGGCTGGAAGAAAAAGCCAATACAGTGGTACCTCTACTTAAGAACTTAATTCGTTCCGTGACCAGGTTCTTAAGTAGAAAGGTTTGTAAGTAGAAGTAATTTTTCCCATAGGAATCAATATAAAAGGAAATAATGCGTGCAAACCCATTAGGAAAGAAATAAAAGCTCGGAATTTGGGTGGACGGAGGAGGAAGAAGAAGAGGAGGACAGATGCTGCCGAAGGAAGAAGGTGAGGTGAGATAAATAGAAAAAATCCAAAACTTTAAGGCTTAAAAAAAAAAAGAGGGACTCTGAGGTGGCAAGAACATGCCTTCCATATACTGCGCCAGAGAGAGAAACCCAGGAAGAATGGCAGGAAATGGGCCGGGCCTTTGTGCCGCTCTCAAATTTCCTGGGAAATTTTTCCAGATTCGGGTTCTAAAGTAGAAAAAGGTTCTTAAGAAGAGGCAAAAAAATCTTGAACACCCGGTTCTTATCTAGAAAAGTTCTTAAGTAGAGGCGTTCTTAGGTAGAGGTACCACTGTATGTCCATTTTGCAACAGTACTATAAATATACATTATTGTATTTAATATTCACTAGGACAAATTGTTTCCACGTAAAAAATAATTATGCCATACGTGAAGAAAATGTTATAAAGAATGCCAGCACATTAGCATGCACCAAAATTAACATTCACTTACTTCTTCGTTAAATAATTTGCTAGTTTCTTTTTTAATAGGATCTATTAGCTGCACCTGTCCTGCCGAGAAGCCGACTAGAAGAGAAACACTTTCTGCTGTGGCTGTTAAGTGATTGAAGTCATGACATGTAGGTTGCGTTCCTTTGTATATTCTTTTATCTATTGGTTTACTCAAATCAGCAGCCTGCAAGAAAGATTGAAATTGGGATTAGCAATGGTTAATATTTCAGCCTAAAATGCTAACTCTTGGCTAAGAGAGAAAGCAAATCAACTGTTTATAGCCACAAAGGCAGATTTAAAAAGCAGAACTTTTAAAGAAACCAGTCTTGTCCTTATTCAAACATGTATTAAGATTTGCCGTATTTTTATATAATTAGGGATTACTGTTTCTTAACTCTCATCGGGGAGTTGATGTATTTCTGTCACAAACTGTTAACAGTCATGTTCTGTAATTAAAGTTCATACTATCTGCATTTTGCAGATGAAACACATTCATAAAAAATATGTACAGTGAACCCTCGATCATCGCGAGGGTTCCGTTCCAGGACCCCACGCGATGATCGATTTTTAGCGAAGTAGCGGTGCGGAAGTAAAAACACCATCTGCGCGTGCGCAGATGGTGTTTTTGCTTCCACTGCCGCCCGCCCTTCGCCCGCCCACCCCGTTGCTCGCGCCTGGGGTGCGCGCGCGCTTGGGGACTCCCTAGCTCCGCTTCCCAGCTGGGGAGCGGAGCTGGGATGTCCCAGGGAAGCCTCTGGGGGAAGGGGGAAGACCCAGGGAAGCCTCTGCCCGGCGGGGAAACTCCACCATCTACGCATGCGTGGAAGGGCACGCATGCGCAGATGGTGGAGTTTACTTCCGGGTTGAAAACTCGCGAAATAGCCCTTTCGCGATACTTGAGGACGCGAAACTCGAGGGTTCACTGTACATAGATTATGCATATAAGGTACAGGAGGTAACTCTATTCTTTATAATATTATTCACTACAAATACAAGCAATGAACTTTTTACCACATTTTTATAAGCATTTGTTATTGAATCTAGATGACAAATTCAATTCCTGGATTTGGAAAATGTTCAGGTCTGTTTAACCAAATAAAACAAACACTTCACAAACTAATTAAATCTCTGTCTTGAGTGGAGCATCAGTAAACGTCCCACTATGGCAGATGTGTTGGAACAGATTCTCAATTATTACAGTGCAGAAATAATGTTTTGGATATTGGAGATGCAAAGTATCCACTATAAATCTATTATTAAATTTAATTATCCACTATAAATCTATTATTAAATTTCACACCCTTGTACCTATTTTATTTTTAAAACATACAGTAATGATAATATTAACTCCATATTGGCAGTTTAATATAGATAAATGTATATGTGATTATATCCTTGTTTAAGGATAGAAGAAGGATAGAATAGAATTCTTTACTGGCCAAGTAAACACACAAGGAATTTGTCATTGATGCATATGCTCTCAGTGTTCTTAAAAGAAAAGATACATTTATCAAGAATCATGAGGTAAAACACTTAATGATTATCATAGGGTACAAATAAGCAATCAGGAAAATACAGTCATAAGTGGGAGGAGATGGGTGATAGGAATGATGAGAAGACTAAAAGTAATACCGTGTTTCCCCGAAAGTAAGACAGTGTCTTACTTTCTTTTTACCCCCAAAAGCCCCATTACGTCTTACTTTCGGGGTATGTCTTATATTGGAAAAAATAAGACCCACCCGGCCAACCCACCTACCCGAACCCGCAACACCCGTGTCTGGTAAAAAGTAGTATTTTAAAAAATCTTCTTGAAAAATCTGGGTCTTCATTTTTACCCACCGGGGGGGGGACAAAGAGCCCGAAGCACCCTCCCCCCCCCACACAAACACACAGAGACACATCCGCATCCCCGCCTGCCCGCCCCGTCCGGGCCCCGCCATGACGTGGCAGCCGCGTCCGGTGCACACGTCGGCATTGACACGTGTCCGCCCACCCGGCGTCTCCGAAGCTTACCGGTCTCTGGCGGGCGCCTTTCGGCAGGAGAAGCCTTCGCCGGGCTGCTTCGCTGCTTGTTCCCCGCCGCCCCCCCCTCCATACGTCACCGCCGAGGCTCGGCTGCAAACGGCCAGCGAGGCAGACTGGCTCCGAGGCGAGCGGCCGGAGCTGCGCCCTCCTTCGCCCGCCTCCTTTCCGGCAGCTCCCCGTGCGCCCCTCGCCTTCGCCTCGCCGCCAAGGGGTGGAAAGGGGGGGGGTTCCTTTCAAGCGGCGCTGGGCGAAAGAGGGCGGGCGGCCAGCAGCAGAAGGCGAGAGGTGCCTCCTTCTCCGGCTCTCCGGCAGATCGAGCACGCGAAGAGGCACCTCTCACCTTCCGCCGCTGCTGGCCGCCCTCTTTCGCCCAGCGTCGCTTCGGAAGCCGCCGAACACCGTCTGGGGGGCGCTTGGCGAGCGGCACTTCCCCGCGGCACTTGGCGAGCGGAGAGGCGGTCGCCAAGCGCCCCCCTGACGGCGTTCGGCGGCTTCCGAAGTGACGCTGGGTGAAAGAGGGCAGCCAGCAGCGGCGGAAGGTGAGAGGTGCCTCTTCGCGCGCTCGATCTGCCGGCACTTGGCAAGTGGAGAGGCGGTCGCCAAGCGCCCCCCTGACGGCATTCGGCGGCTTCCGAAGCGACGCTGGGCGAAAGAGGGTGGTGGTGTCTCTAATATTAAGTTGCCTCCAAACTGATTTAGTGGATAAACAGAGATTAACACCAGAATTAATACCAGATTAACAATCAAGCAGTAAACAATACCCCAATCAAAGAATACCAATTCAGACAAAAAAAGCAACCAAACAGTACACAACAGCCTAATCAAGGAACCAAACTCCACCACCCCCCTACTCCCAAGAACATTGACAGGGCAAACCACTGTATATAAACAGAGAGCAAATGCAACTCCCTTCTAGCACTGAATATGTTATCTAGTTGGGTAATGAAATGTCTGAAAGAAAACCACCAAACTAACAAAGATTCAACACTGAGCTACAAATGCTTATCTATGTGTGAATTAATGGAGCTGCTTGTATTAGTTTTTCTCTTCTTGTCAAATTTCATTAATCTTTTAGGGCCTCCTCCTCACTAATGATTGCTTTTTTTTTCTGTTTATCTCCAAATAAGCAAATTAGCCTTTATTCTGCAGCAAGCAATCACTCCATGGTCATGCCTTCTGGAGTCACAATCATCCCATAACATACAATATCTTCACTGGCCATCTTTGCCACGCCATACCCCAAAATAAGACATCCCCCAATAATAAGCCCAATTGGGCTTTTGAGTGCATGGCACTAAGGCAAAGAACTTGTTTCAGAGTTCAAACAAATATAAGACAGGGTCTTATTTTCAGGAAAACGCGGTACAAAGGATGGCCCTAAACAAGTGATATTTTGAAACAATTTTTTCTCTTTTCTTTTTCTAAAATGCCTTTTTCTCTCGATTGGTATTTCTTTGATTGCTTCTTTCTATCTTCACGAACTTGATAACTCTTCTTAACCAGTATGAGTGCACATGTGCTCTGGGAGGCCGGGATTGGATAACATAGGATCATTTCAAAATGGGGTGAGAGAATTAACATGTTGCAGTTACCACCATTCTAAACTGCTGTCCAATGGCCTCATTAAAACATATTAGGGAAAATTTGGGTATATTTTTCTCTGCAGGTCTAGCCTAATTGGCTCATCATAAAACTCCTTTTGCAAGCTTCTCCTCCACTACAAATCTGATTCCATTCTGTTGAACTTTCGGATAATTATCATCCCAGTGAGGTGACAAAGTCCCATTTCCTTTACATAATTTAATTTCTCATATTCCATTGGTTGAAAGAGAATGAAAATGAGAACATGCACATATTTCTATAGTTATGAAGATCTGAAGAATTTATTTCTGGTTTTGTATCACAGCAGTGGGCTGTAAAGAAGATCTCATTTGGGAATTTTTTAATGATGTTCTTATAGCTGTGAATGAAATAGTCAAGCAATGCAAATGAGGTGGTAAAAATGTAGATCTTGGTTGCCTATTATGAATATTGTGTCTGCTTTGAACGTTGTTAAAAGAAGCATGTCTGAACATGCAAGTTGGATGTTGATAAATATTCTCTCTGTGGATGTAATTAGTCACAAACAGTAGGTACACTAACTGCATTAACCCCATGAATTATGTGAATCAATCCTCAAAATACAAAATCTTGCCATTTGTACCTTCTCTAAAATCAGCATACAGTATACCATTCCTAAAGTATTGTATAGTATTTTCCTGACACATGAGAGAGAGAGAGAGAGAGAGAGAGAGAGAGAGAGAGAGAGAGAGAGAACAAGAAAAAGAGAAGGGACATTACCCATGGCTCTATGCACATATATGTAAGAGAAACCAAAAGAAATCTCTTACTGAAATAGGTATAAAAACTTCACAATAAACATCAGCAAAAAAAAAAAACCCTGATAAAAATGCTTGGCTTTATTTATGGAATAAACTCTTTCTGTTTTGGATGAAAACACATACTCCATCAATATATTTTAATAAGGTTTGAACACGATAGAATCTAGCCCAGTGGCCCCCAATCTTTTGGGCACCAGGAACCAGTTCCATGGAGAGAGGATTTTCATGGGCTGCCTGCATCCTGCAGATCGGGCTTCCCTTGTTTGCATGGACTAGTTTCTGGCATGCTGTGAAGTGATGCGGGTCCACGGACCAGGGGCTGGGGACCCCTGGTCCAGCCAACACAATTGATATTGCAAGGGAATGTTATTGGATGAAGAATATCAGGAAGATTCAGGTATGCACAAATAACGTAGACTGGAAAGATGTAACCTTTGCTACCAGATGGCTAGAACATTATTAATCCATGACAGGACGGTCTTCTTTACTAAAAACAGATAAAATACTTGGGTTTGAGAAATGGAATTAGATCAATTTTATAATTGGGCTTAGAATTGTTTTGTATTGTTTTTTTAATATGTTGTGAGCCACTCTGAGTCTTTGGAGAAAGGTGGCATATAAGTCCAATTAATAATAAACAAACAAACAAACACATAAATAAATAAATAAATAAATAAATACATAAATAAACAAATAAACAAATACATGCCCAGTAAATGTATTGAATGTGACAGTTTGGATGTGATAGTTCGTTTTTAAATGACTAGTTTTTAAGACATATTTTTAAAAGTAATTATTCTATTACTATTCAGACTGAATCACAACACTTAGGAATGTTTTATATTGTATCTTTTTATCGGAATGTTGTCAACTGCCCCGAGTCCACGGAGAGGGGTGGCATATAAGTCCAATAAATAAATAAACAAACAAACAAAACAAACAAATAAATAAAATGAACACAGTGCTAAATATTTACAAACAGTAGCAATCAGCCACAATGATGATATGTCTATGCAACCTTTCTCAAAGTAATACTGTAAATGTATCCATGTCAAGAAAAAATTTAGGAGAAAGTAAAACAATTACCAAATTCACAGTATATGGCTGCAATATTCATTTAATATATCTCCCAACGAAAGACTTCAGTGTTCAAAAGAAAGGCCAATGTAATATAGACTGCAACATATTTTCACCATAAACACTGTGCAATGAACAGCAGTGCTGAAGAAATCAGGCGGAACCAAATTAATTTTCCCACAAGATATCTGGAACATATTAATGGACAGTTTGAAGGAGCCTGTTAAGGGCTGCTTACTGTGATAACAATTTATGAACAAAATAATAAAGAAATAAGGACCAAAGCTCTTTTATGGGGCTAAAGAAAACATCACATATATTAAAGTCTACTTTTATTACGTTGAATAAATGCAGAGAAATAACAAATTTATTGACATTGAAAGAAAAATACTGTAGTAAATAGAAACAGACAAGCTAAAATAATGGAGTAAGTACGCACTGGACCGTTCATTTTCTAGCCAATATTTTCAATAGTACCAGCATAAGTCTTTTAAACTAAGGAAAAGATGAACAAAGTTGACATAAGCATTGAGCATTCATCCACTTATAATGTCAACTGATAGATTTCAGGGGAAAAGGTAATCCATTCAAGATATATGTGCCTGCTAATGAATAGAATATAATTTTATTGGCCAAGTGTGATTGGACACAAAAGGAATTTGTCTTGATACATATGCTCTCAGTGTACATAAAAGTGTACATATTGTGTACATGATGACTGTTTTAAATAGTCACTGATAGAAATACCTATTTTAAAGGTAGTAGAATCCAGAAAAGTTGTACTAATTCAGCAGTAGTTTTTTTTCTGCCAGGGTGAGAAAATCCTGAGAATCCTATTTATTTTTCAGCATCTGCATAAAGCAAAAGATGAAAGCTGAATTTGCCATCCTCCTAATATATAAAACTTCCTCTTTTGACTTGATGTAAATTGCTTATTTTATACACACACACGTTTCCCCAAAATTAAGACCCTGTCTCAGATTTTTGAACCCCAAAATATGGCCTTGGCCTTATTATTGGAGGGGTTGTTATTATTTTTGAGGTGCAGGAGGCAGACCCCAAAGAAGCCGAGCCAATCTGGGGTATGTGTTGGTCTTGTGTCAATGCCTGCAAACACCCGCCTCTTGATTGCTCTCTGTCTCTCTCTCCCGGCCAGCGGCCGAGAGATAGAGAAACAGCAAGCGAGAGGCGGGTGCACCAGGCACCAATGCAAGATACACACGTCTCATGGGACTGGCTCAGCTCCTCTGGGCTCTGCCTCTGGCAACGTTTTGAAACCTTACAAAGAGTTACATGCATGTCGTACTGATAAATATGACATGTATTTGTATGCTTCCAACATACATTAGTTACAATGGAAAAGCATCTATATCAGGGATGTCAAACTCATGTCATCACACTGGCATCCCATGATGTATTGGGACTTTTTCCCCCTTCGCTAAACTGGGCATGGGCATGGCCAGCACGTAACGCATCCGTCCGAGGGCCTGGATTTTGACAGCCCTGGTCTATGTGATACAATAACTTTTCAAAGGTTTAATTTTTAATTAATTTTTATTCTGTATATCACTATTTTTATAAATAGGTTTTTACATATTTCAAATTTCTGCACAATTAAGGACTAAATGACCAAACAGTACCTAGCGGTCTGACTAATAAAGAGAGAAGGGGCTTTGGCGTTACCTGATACGCTTCTTTTCAGTCTGCTGAGAGAGAATCCCAAGAATGGGTTAAATCCACCTTTCTGCCCATAGATTGAGTCCTTTTAAACTTTGTAGCCACATGTCTCTTGACTGTCCCCCAGTTTTGACAAAGATGTAACAGTTGACTTGACACTTTACTGAACCTATTCTCCATTCCTGGACTCTAGACCAGGTGGTCGCCAGGGTGAGATTGGATTCTCTATCAGCATACCGAGAAGAAGCGTATCAGGTAAGACCAATGCCCCTTCTCCAGTGTGCTAAGCAGAGAATCCAAAGAATGGGACCTACCAAAGCTGGCTTGTCCTAAGGGTAGGACATAGTCTGGTTCTGAGTCTCCCGGTTTGAGTGTACCTTTTAGAGAACCCGCCTGACAAAGGCCACTTCAGACGAAGTGGAAGTGTCCAATTTGTAGTGTCTGATGAATGGGGACGGTGGGGACCAATCGCTGCCCTATAGACTTCCTCGAAAGAGGCCTGTGTCGCCCATGCCACCATGGTGGTCGCACTTCCAGTAGAGGGGGCCATAAGTCGCCAGTACAATGGAACAGCATACTCATATGTTTTGGCAGTGCATGCCTGTATCCACTGACCCACCATCAATGCCATGACCTAGTTACCCAGTGTAGAAAACTGGAATGACATGAATAAGCTATTCAAATAAAACCCCACGTTGCTAGCTGAAAAACAGCTGACGGGACTGTTCCTTCCTTCCGCTCAACAGCTGATGGTTTAAGCATTTGACTGCTCAGGCAGAAAGTGCTGTTCTCCTGATCACCTCTCCCCAAAGCCGGGTGGTTCGCCGAAAGCCAGCTGATTGTAGCTAAATTACTATAGTTCTAGAGCCAAACAGCTGATTGCTGTGTTGATGGTACTGCTCGCCTGAAAACTTAGTCATTGCAAAAAACCGCTGATAAACTGCTGAGAATCCAAAGAACTTAAACTCTCCATTTTTGATCTGAAGGGTTTTGCTTAAATGCATCTCTCTTGGGCTTAGACTGAGCCAAAAACTGGAGGGCAGTCAGGAGAGGCGTGTCTACAAAGTTTAAAAGGACCCAGTCTCTGAAAAGAAAGGTGGAGTTAACCCATTCTTTGGATTCTCTGCTCAGCACACTAGAGAAACAGGGTATTTGGTTGTCTGATAAATCCAAGAGGGTCTAGGAAAGCGTTCCCCAAACCTGTAAAATATTTATTTATTTAATATTATTCCATTGTTATTTCCATAAATAATTCAAAACAGCAAACACAAACAATATTCCCTATTTTCCCCAAAATATGCCTTGAGGCAGGACTACAACTTTGACTACAACTCAAAATCTAGTTGTTTCTAGCCTGGTGCCTTAACGTATAAACCATTGTTACAATAAATCCACCATTCTCAAAATTTCAATGTATTGTTGTATGCTCAATTGTGTTCATTTTGGTGTTTGGACTTTTAGGGGAGGTATGTATGTTAAGATTACATTAAAAGGAGATGTGAGGGCAAAAATGTTCAGAACCTTGTGTCCTAAATTCTATCTTTAGTAAGTCTTGTTATTGTTATGTCCTCCTTCAATTTTAGTCTAGTTAGCCACTAGTAAATTACAGTGAAAAGTGTATTTTATAATACCTGCTGTCCTGTTGGTATTAGATCTTTCAATGTATTGTTGTATTGCTCAAGATGATTACACCAATCCTGGACATCTCTGTTAACAAGAAACATGCAACAAATAGGTATTTGTAGAGATAGAAGTCATGTAGAGGTTGTGTGCAGCAAGCTGCCCACCTCAAGCAGGCCTTGCATACCTACATGATCTCACCCAGTTCACATCACCAGGATGATGTAGACAATATCCCTGGCTGGTACATGATATCATCTAGGTTGAATCTGTTCTACCCCAGCTAAGAGCGTAGGAAATACAGTTTGTTCAAACTTATTTTAATCAGTAACTGACTACTAATAACAGTCTTATTAGAGGTCACATACATACACACACACACACACACACACACACACACACACCCCTAAAGGCAGTCTTTTCTTGCAAAAGCCCAACTGTTAATTAGTTATCATTAACAGCTGACATAAGTTCAGAAAGTCTTAAATCATATAACAACAATTAGTCTTTGATAGCTCACAAAGCTTGGCAAAATGCCCAGAAGATGTCCTCAATAAACAAACTGAAGCAGATAAGCAGAGAAGAGATGTGCCAGACACAAGGCATACAACAATTGAATTTCACAGGTTGTTTCCTGCAGAGATTCAGCTGCCTCTGCTTTCCTTAATTAGGGGCTACTAGCTGAGCGGCCAATTAGCCCCCAGTCTTACTCTTGAGGAGACCTCCTCTAGAATAAACACTCCTGTCTTTTGGCAGCTCTGCATGCTCATGCATTCAGAAGAGAAGCCTCTTCTTCCTCATCACTGCAATGAGGTACGGGAGGTTCCGAAGGCCCTGGCTGAACCTCTCCCTCCGGCACCATGTCCTTGCCAGCCTCCTCACCGTTGGACTTGGATGCCAGCTGCACAGGCAGGAAGCACATCACCAAGTGAGTCTCCTCTCAAAAGAGATCCACTATCAGCTGCATGGGCTGCTGGAGGGTCACAACAGAATCAACAAGATATTCTTAAGGATTGGTGAGGAGAAGTCACCAATAAAAATGTTGTTGCTCTTTGTTATCTTTTGCTGCTTGGAAAATGATATAAAAGCAAGTCTCCAAGTCTCCGGTGGGGGGGCAGTATACAAATCTAATCTAATAAATAAATAAACACTGTGAATGCAGTCAGACATCTTAGCATCCTGCAATGACTGGTCTCTAATTCCATTAGGTATTAATCTGACAAGGTATAGATTATTCCCCAGCAAATGCTCAAATTGAACAAAAGATACTTTTGGACATCACTCACCAAGATTTGCAAAAGCAACATCTGAAGTACGGTACTTTGTACATGCAAAGGTCTTTTACCTTACACTAAAAATATTTCCACATTAAACTATTGTTGGGCTCTTGCCAAGGTTAAACTAATGTCTTCCCATCCCATAAATCAAGGGGAAGATATAAGGGAATTAATCCTCCAAAAGACTTGAACCCTGTAATAAACATGATATATAGCCAATGGAACATATACTATAAGGTCCATGGTGCTCTCTGAGCTTGGTTGTTTTCTTGCAGATATTTCATTACCAAGCTAGGTAACATTGGTGCTAGTCAGGAGTGGTGTTTCCAAACCATGCTCCTTAGCAGCACTGAAGATGTTATCTAATTTGATCATGAAACAATCAAGAGCACGAAAAATGCCACAATTCAACACTAAGCTACAAATATTCTATTGTAGTGAAACACGCTTTTACCTTCATTTGTGTAATGACCTGATTAATCCTTATTTTAACATCTTTTTCCTGGATACTCAGGAAGTCAGTGTTATGTTAAACATCCCTTTGATCAAATTTCTAAAATTACTTTAGCAATGGTAACGTTTCTAAGTGGTACTATTAAGATAAGGAAGCAATTTCATTTTAATTTATATAAGGAGTCTGAGGATTATATTTAAGAAAATAATAATAATAATAATAATAATAATAATAATAATAATAATGGGACTTCCGACTTCAGACTGACCAAATTCTGAAGCATAACACACCAGACATTGTGATCGTGGAGAAAAAGAAAGTATGGATCATCGACATTGCAATCCCAGGAGACAGCAGAATTGAGGAGAAGCAGCTAGAGAAATTAGTGAAATACGAAGATCTAAAAATCGAGCTGCAACGACTATGGCATAAGCCAGTGAAAGTGGTCCCAGTGGTACTTGGCACGCTGGGCGCAGTACCAAAGGATCTCAGAGGACATTTGAAAACCATCGGAATTGACAAAATCTCCATCTGTCAATTGCAAAAGGCCGCTTTACTGGGATCGGCAAACATAATTCGTCGCTACATCACGCAGTCCTAGGCGCTTGGGAAGCGCCCGACTGGTGATGAAATACGAAATTCAGCATAGTGATCTCGTTTGCTGTGTTGTACTGACATAATAATAATAATAATAATAATAATAATAATAATAATAATAATAATTTATTAGATTTGTGTGCCGCCCCTCTCCGAAGACTCAGGGTGGCTTGGACTTAATTTTGTTATGCTGTGTAGATTTTAAATAAACTTACTGACTAAATCATAACATATAATGTTTTCTATATTCCCAGTAATGCCTCTAACATTCACAGCAAGAATAATCACACTCAACAATATCCCAAATGATTCTGAAGAGCCATATATTGAATAACTTCCTAAATAACATATGTAAGGGCACTGATCTTATCCCTACTGGCAAAGTATTCCTATTAAAATGTCTGACTTTGAGTCCATTCCCATCATATTTTATGGGGTGGGGGGGAATGGACATTCTCAAAAAGTATTTCGTAAGCGTACTCTGGATAAATAATTTTATTCAGAAAAATTAGTCATAGATAACTAGAACCCAGCTATGAAATACTTTAAAAATAATAATCACCACCACGACTTGCATTCAGAAGCCAATTTGGTCTAGTGGTCAAGGTACCAGGCTAGAAACTAAGAGAGTTTGAGTTCTAGTTCTGTCTTCGCAGAGGTGGGATCCAGCAGGTTCTGATGAACTGATAGCAGAAATTTTGAATAGTTCGGAGAACCAGGAAATAACACCTCTGACTGATTCCACCCCATCTATTCTCTGTCTCTCTAGTCCTAGCTGATCGGGAGAAGATGGGGATTTTGCAATAACCTTCCCCTGGAGTGGAGTGGGAATGAAGATTTGACAGTATCCTTCCCCTGCCACGCCCATCAAGCCACACCACATCCATCAAGCCATGCCCACAGAACCAGCAGTAATAAAAAAATTAATCCCACCACTCAGGCATGGAAGCAGCTGGGTGACTTTGGACTAGTCAGTCTCTTTCAGCCCGACCCATCTCACAGGGTTGTTGTGGAGGAAAAAAGAAGGAAGTTATTAAGCATGTTTGCTGCCTTGAGAAGTTTATAAAAATAATAAATGCAAGATATAAATCTAAATAAATAAATAAAAACCACTAGGTAACATGCACCCCACTACATTTCCCCTAATAGAAAAGCATTCATAATTGTCTAAACCAGGGGTAAGCAAAGTTCTATGACATGTGGACTTCAACTCCCAGAATTCCTGAGCCAATCGTGCTAACTCAGGAATTCTGGGAGTTGAAGTCCACAAGTCACAGAAGAGCCAACTTTGCCTACCATTGGCCTAGACCTATAGTACATACAGCCCCCAAGCTGTATATGTACTCTCTCCAGGAGATGAAGCAGTCTTAGATTACCACTCAAAAAGCTCACTTCACTAAGTACTCTGTCAATTTCCTAAATATCAATAGCTTAAAACTCTTTCCAAATAATATTACAAGATGTCACCCTCAAGACTTGAGATTCTGGTCCAACCAATTCCAAACAAATGCACTAATTTAAACTGCAAAAATCTCACATGAACCCATTAATGGACCTTTCCACTTGAACTTCCCTAAAAGAAACTGAGTCATTTTAAAAAGAATTGTCAGATAGTTCTTTATGGAACAATAAAGATAGAGAAGTATTGTATTTTTTGGACTATCAGCCGCACCTCCCCCCCCCACCAAAAAAAGAAGGTAAAAATGTCAGTACATCTTTTACATCGAATACGGCCATTTTTGCTGTCCTGAAGCCCTGCCTGCACGTCCCATTTTTGCTAAAAATTGGTCCGTTTTTCACAAAAATGGGACAGACAGAAGATCTGAAAGCTCCTAGATGCTTCTTCAGAAAGTCTTGCGGGCTGGGGGTGGCAAAAATGCTCCCATTTTTGCAAAAAAAAAAAGGGGGGGGAAAGGGCGTTTTCACCCATTTATTCGCAAAAAAATGTGTGGGCAAAGGGTCTGGGAAGCCTGCAGAGAGCTCCTGGGAACTGGGGGAAGGCAAAAATTGGAGGACAGAAGGGAAAGGGGGGACATGATCAAAACATTTAAATATATTAAAGGGTTAAATAAGGTTCAGGAGAGAAGTGTTTTTAATAGGAAAGTGAACACAAGAACAAGGGGGCACAATCTGAAGTTAGTTTGGGGGAAAGATTAGAAGTAACGTGAGAAAATATTATTTTACTGAAAGAGTAGTAGATGCTTGGAACAAACTTCCAGCAGACGTGGTTGGTAAATCCACAGTAACTGAAGTTAAACATGCCTGGAATAAACATATATCCATCCTAAGATAAAATACAAGAAATAGTATAAGGGCAGAATAGATGGACCATGAGGTCTTTTTCTGCCGCCAATCTTCTATTTTTCTATATTTCCCAGAGCTTTTGCCCACACAATTTTTGCCAAAAAAACAGGCAAAAAATGGCCCAGTTTTTGCAAAAATGCATGTGTTTTTGCCTTCTAATTACCCTATGTAGCATGACTGGAGGAGGATTCTGGGAATTGAAGTCCACTGTCAAGTTTGTAAACCTCTGGGTTAGGGGTGCAAGGGTCTTCAAACTTGGCAGCTTTAAGACTTGTGGGCTTCAACTCCCATTCCTGAGCTAGCATGACTGGAGGAGGAATTCTGGGAGCTGAATTCCAAAATTCTTAAAGCTGTCAAGTTTGATATTTGTAAAAATAATATATCACTACACCATTTGGCTCAAATACATTTCCCCTTGTTTTCCACCTCTAAAATCTAGATACTCCGAAAAATACAGTAACTCCACCTCTTTGAATATACCGTAGGCTGAAATTTGGGCTTAAATCTCTATCTAACTAGACTCATTCTAGCAATCAAAGGAACCAAAATTGAGCTATTTGCAATATTTTACTCTTCTGATAGATTAATTACTCTAAAATAGAAATCAGATGTGACAGGATGCACCACCATCACAAAGGCACATGATGACCTAGACAAGTCCACTGACTGTTCCCATGGAAGCCATGAAATCCTAAGCCTCCTCAGAACTAACCGGGGATGAAGTGCTGAAATCACACAGGATAAACAGCTTTGATACAGCAATCATTAACCTAAAGCAGTGATGGTGAACCTTTTTTGCTTCATGTGACCAAGGGGGGGGGGGCCTGCAGCCCACACCCATAATTCCATGCGCCCACACACACACATGCACACGTGATACAACCCCTCCCAGCACCCAATGGCATGACCATTTTTTGCCAAGTTCCAATTAAACCAGAAGCTCCATTTTTTTTGCTTCCCACAGGTTTTAGAGCCTTTCTAGGAACCTGGGGAGGGCAAAAATAGCTTTCCCTTTCACAGAGGGCCTCTGGAGGCTGGAAACATTCAGTTTCCCAACTTCTTCAAGTTGGGAAACAGGCCATTTCTGGCCTTCTGAGTGCCTCTCGGGGGGGGGGGTGTTGCCTGCCTACCCCCCCCCCCCCAGCTCTTAGAAAGGCTCTGAAGTCTGTGGAGAGCAAAAAAACCCCTGGAAGTTCCGGTTTAACAGAAAGTCAAAAAACAGAACATTTCCAGCCTCTGGAGGTGCCTCCAGGGATTGGGCGGGGAAGGCCGTTTTTGCCCTTCCTAGGCTCCTAATAAGGCTCTGGAGCTTGAGGAGAACAAAAAAAGGGCCTTCCCACCCCCTTTGGAGGCTGAAAATAGGCTGTTTCCCAACCCCCAGTGGGCCCGGAAGGCTCAAAAATCAGCTGGCTAGTGCGTGCATCCACGCCGGACCTGAACTTGTGACCCCACCAATATGGCTCCACGTGCCACTTGTGGCACACATGCCATAGGTTTGCCATCACAGTCATAAAGGTAAGACTGACAGCTCAGGCCAGGATGCCACTTTACAGATGGGAGGGTGCTGCAACAGTAGCATCCCTCTCTTGTTCCTGTATCTCAATTGCTAGAGAAATGGACAGGTTTATAGATAATACATCTGTCATCTTTTTAAAACAACACATTATCTTGGAAAGCTATTAACTAGGCCAGGTTCAATAGTACATGCATGGGTAATTACAAATTTGAGATATGATCTACTGCTAACAATGCCTATTCTTGCTTTCCAATATTTATAATCTACTATCTAAATAAGGTTATTGATCAGACTAACTAAAGAAAAACATTTATCTATTCCACATGTCAAAGCAAATTATTAGGACAAACTAAGAAGAGGATAGAGTGTAGGAAATACAGAATATGTAAACCAGAAACACACACTGAAATTTGCTGAATCCCAAACTGAATCAGACCACTCTATTGAAACTATATGTACGTCTCTACAAATGAATAAAGCCTTTACAGCGTACAGAACAGGATGCAAGTTTTCTGGAAGCATCTCATATTATTTTATTTTCTTAAAGGATTCCAGAAATGCATTTTAGATACTGTAATGTCACATTATGGAGTCAAATAGTCCCCATTTTGAAGAGAAAAAGACTTCTTTCTGACACCCTTGTCCTGCCTGAAGTCCTGATCCTCTACCTAAGTATCCACCTGCCAGCCAGCATACTGCTCCTTTCACCCTCTCTTCTTTGGTCCAAGTACTGTAGCTCATAACAAATGATCTTCAGAGTGAGAGGCAATGATCTAACTGTTGTAGCAATTGTTTGGTTTGCAGCTGCATAGATGGGTACCATGATTACCTCACTCATGGTATCTAACACTGAAGAGCTCATTCTGAAGCATTTAATCCAGGAAGGGGTGATGGAACTGCAGTCATTGAGTAATAGGCAATGCAATATATCGCATGAGAATCTGGTATCAATCCAATGTTGTTTTCTGTCCATTCATTTAAAGCTACCTATTCCCCAAGCCTTGATGACAAGATTATAACACAAGGATTTTTTAAATAAATGTTCTATATTAACACTTTTGAGAAATATGCTCCTTCAATCTTCTTTCCTTATGTATCTAATAAATCTTTACACTTGTCCACCATTCAACTTTCAATTACAGTAATGGGTAAGTGTTACAATACATATTCTTTCATACAAACTACCTGCCAAACATAAAGAGTGTCTATGTGGTTCAAGAGCCCACACATCTTTCAAAACCAAAAATCAAACCAAAGCTATACTGTATCCCATCTATTTCAAATTTGGTAAAATGCATTTCCAAACAAGAATCAATGTGCCTGAAAAAGTAAAGTTGTATCATCTTTGTATGTAAATAATTTATACAGCTCCACCATCCAAACTCCCATACCTATTTGCTACATCTTGGTTTCTTCATGGTAACAAGGTATCTTAAATTTTCAATTTGTCCTGATATATATTTAAAAGTAAATCATTGTACATACCTGTGGATTATAATTAACAGGAGATACAAAGTTTTGGTTTCAATATGACCATGACAAATTGATTGGCCTCTGAACTTGACCAAATCAAATTATATCCTGAATTAAAATCACATGCATATTTTAAGTCAATATCATGTTATTGATGAACCTCTGGTTTTATACTCTGTTTTCCCCAAAATAAGACATCCCCTGATAATAAGCCCAAAAGGGCTTTTGAGTGTACTGTATAGCAATAAGGCCAAGAGCTTATTTCAGGGTTCAAAAAAATATATTATTTTTGGGAAAACATGGTAGTAATATTACGACTTAATCAAGTGTTTTCAATTTGCAGAGGGTCTCTACTGTAACAATAAGATTGATCAATATAATTCGGTTCTTTCCCTTCCTTTCCTAGCATAGATGGCATTACACATGCAAGTTTCCATAACCTTTTTTCAGCAGTATTAAAGAGATAAGTATTACTACAATCTAGCAATGTATTTTCCTTCTTTTGGATAGTCAGTTTTGATCATTGTTGCTGCCTTTCTCCAAGCAGGAGACAAGGTAATAAGATGATGGATAAACCAAGGGCAATTATATAATCATGAAGGGAGTAGCAACAATAAAGCATCAATGAAAACTAGAAAGGAGAAATCTTAACTGGGTGACAGAATTCAGCTACAAAGTTGAAAATCTGTTGTAATCTAATAATTCTCCTTTATTGACCTTACAAATATCAATTTTCCCAAATGACCAACCTAAATAACAGGCAACAATTATAAAGTTAGTAGCAGCTGCAAAATGTTTTGCACTCTGTTAGAGATGCTTTGGAACCCTAAGAATACATCAGCTGTCCGCAATGAGTTAGGGCAGCTGGGTCTTTCTACAAGCTCTGTGGTTGCTCACTGCTTTAATGAATTGCAGTCAGGTGTTGTGTCTGTACTCACATATGTGCAAAGTACTATCCTGAGTTAAATCCGAAACACTGCACATTTCTGCTATCTAATTTATTTGGGGGAAGGGGATCGTTTAATGGACCCAAATATGTTTTAACTTCCGTAAAATGGAGAAGATTCTATACGCATTGAGGCAGAAAATAAGTCAAAGCCCATGAAAAAGATTATCAATGAGTCTGCAATTCAATTTTGATAGATCTACTAAAATAACTTCTATTTTGGGCTTTTTCTAGAAAAAACTTAGAACCAGAAAAGAAATAATCCAGTATTAAAACAAATGTAAAAGTAATTAGCCTTGATTATGAAGCAAAAAAGGAAGATAGTTAACCTGGTCAAGTAACATTTAGAAGTTTGGTTTCTAAATGTTATTATTAGGAGCGCAGAAAAGCATTTATATTTTCTCAAAATGGCATCTTCTATGCATACTGCATTGCTATTTAGACAGAGACAGAAAACGCAGATGGATTGATTAATCAAATTATGCAATTTTTATATTCAATCTGTTTCCCCATAATCAGTGGGCTCAATGTAAGAGGTCCAATATAAACACTTAAACTCCGGAACAACTTAAGATGGGATACTTTGAAGAAAGCTTTTTTCACTCTTCCACTTCTGTATATATACTGCTCAAAAAAATAAAGGGAACACTTAAACAACACAATATAACTCCAAGTAAATCAAGTAAAACTCCAAGTAAGTAAACCAAGTAACTCCAAGTAAACTGTCCACTTAGGAAGCAACACTGATTGACAATCAATTTCACGTGCTGTTGTGCATATTAAACTTTGTACAGAACAAATATTTCATTCATTCAGATATAGGATGTTTTGAGTGTTCCCTTTATATTTTTTGAACAGTGTAGTAAACATCTGTGATTCAATTCCTGGTGCCTTGACAATGGTGATTTCCAGACAACGAAGATCCCTAAATATACCACCATTTTGGTCCTGCTCAAAAAAGAAACAGGATCCAACTAGTGCCACCACACTGTTCTTCTACAATCATGATCAATATTCTACATTTCATTTACCATGGGATATACATACATGGTATTAATATTGCTAAGAAAAAGACATTGGTTAAGTTATAGAAAATGTAGAAGAGTTGTTTTTCTGATTATCTCAGAAAGAATATACCACATTAAAAAGTAATAATAATATTTATACTGTTCCCATAAAAGAAATGTACAGTTGTAACTAGCTACAACAAGAAACATGTTTACTGCAGGAACAGCCATTTCCTTGTAATATCTCTGGAGACATGATTCAAGGAACCAATGAACTATAGATATAAACAAGATAGGGAATAAAGCCAAAGTCAACTGCAGTTATCCTATTAAGCAAAAAACAAAGTCTCTCTCCAGGTCAAATTGCATATACCAGTATGTCTCTAAGAAATGTCATATTAGTATAAAGTGTGAAAAATAAACATGCTCCTTGAGCATAGTTATAGATCCAGACAGCAACATTACCTCAGCCAATTTTCTGGATTATTTTTCTATATAATCTCTGCAGAACCCGCATTAATTAGGCTGAGGAACCTGATAAGAGTCTAAAAGAGTCTCCCCCTACCCGGGCAGACTAGATGATGTTGGGGCAAGTTAAACAAATGGAAATGGCACCCTCCAGTAACACTTCTCACCTCCATGATCAGGAGTCACCATTCATTCTGCGCTCTCACGGACAGAAAATAGTTGGCATGTAAAATGAACTCGAGAGCTCATGCAAACAAAGTAGGGAACCAGTGAACAGAGCTGAAAACTGGTCCTGCTTGTTCCCTCATTAGGAAGAGCATGGCACTTGCTTTTCCTAACAAGGGATTTCCACCTGGCAATCCAAGTAGAGTGACTGTCAATTTCAGCCACAGTATACCTTTCTCTTTTGTGGCAAGGTATCATATACAGCAGAGGTCCCCAACCTTTTTAGCACCAGGGACCGGCTTTAAGTTAGACGAGTTTTCCACGGCCCGGTGTGGGGGGGGGGGCTTTGGTCATATGGGGGTGGGGTTATGGAGGGGTGGAGCTTAGTGACGCAGCCCTCCACACTTCTCCACAGGGCGGGGAGAATCAGGAGGCTCCTTTGGCGGCTGGGGGCTGCCTGGCTTTGTGATTTTGGCTGGGGGGGGGGAGTTAGGAAGGTCCTACTTCTCCCCCCCCCCAGCCAAAAATTCAAAGCCTATCTGCTGGATACGGGCGATGAGTGGGACAGAGCGGCGCGGAAGCCTCTTGCAGCAGCTGCCACAGCCACCGGCTTCGGCGCCATTCGTCCCGCCCATCGCCCGTATCCAGCAGAAGCTGCTGCCCGAGTGCTCTTGGCCGGCGGGATTTAAAGTGCTGGGGTGGGGGGTGTCCCAGCGGGAGGCGAAGCACTGGGGTGGGGGGGCTGTCAGGACACCCCCACCCCAGCACTTTGAATCCCGCCGGCCCAGAGCACTCGGGCAGCAGCTTCTGCTGGATACGGGCGATGGGCGGGACGAACGGCGCCGGAGCCGGTGGCTGTGGCAGCTGCTGCAAGAGGCTTCCGCGCCGCTCTGTCCCACTCATCGCCCGTATCCAGCAGATAGGCTTTGAATTTTTGGCTGGGGGGGGGGAGAAGTAGGACCTTCCTAACTCCCCCCCCAGCCAAAATCACAAAGCCAGGCAGCCCCCAGCTGCCAAAGGAGCCTCCTGATTCTCCCCGCCCTGTGGAGAAGTGTGGAGGGCTGCGTCACCGCCCGACGCCCCACCCCGTCCTGCATAATGTTCTCTGCCGGGAGGGCAGCGCCGCCGCGGACCGGCTGAAAACCCCCAACGGCCCGGTCCTGGTCCGCGGACCGGCGGTTGGGGACCTCTGATATACAGTATATCATAACAACAAAATGAACTGCTGAGAGATTACTCAGGAAACAAAAAAGAGTTTAACCTATGTTTTAAAATAAATTCCATAATAGTGAAAATGCTCAAGAAATACAAAGGGAAGAGAGCAGAGTATATATACAGATATCTATATATTTCAGCTAAAACCTTTAACCACTAACACAAATCAATTTACCATAGCTAAAAATCTCAGAAAACCACTAATTCTGAAAGTTCACAGTACAGAAAAGGAATGTGTTTAAGAGTCCAGAAGGAGTTGAGTGGCCTATAACTAATAAAATAAAATAAATAAGACAAGCAGACAAGAATATAGTACCAAGTCTATGGGCCGTTTAATAACAGCAATAGACAAATCAAACCAAACTGCAGCTTTTTATCTATATGAAGTGTAACAGCTATGAGATATATATCCAGCACATTATGGGAAACAATTGAAGATAATATGCAGAATGATAGACAGACAGACAGACTTCTTTATTGGCCAAATGAGATTGGACACACAAGGAATTTGTCATTGGTGTATATGCTCTTAGTGTACATAAAAGAAAAGATGTATTTGTCAAGAATCATGAGGTACAATGCTTAATGATTGTCATAGCAGTCAAATAAGCAATCAGGAAACAATCAACATTAATAAAAATCTTAAGGATACAAGCAACAAGTTACAGTCATACAGTCATAAGTGGAAGGAAATGGGTGATAAAAAAACTACTAGTAATAGTAATGTAGACTTAGTAAATAGTTTGATAGTACAAGGGTAAGAAATTTGGGATAGAGCAAAAAACCCCTGGTAAATATGAATATTGTCCAGACGTACAGAAATAGATTCAAATTTACAGAACCTATTTTCAGAATATAAACATACTAAAAAGAACCCCGTCAGACAATTATTTCAAGTCAGTTAAGAAAATAAAAATTGATAATGGCTAAACAATCGACCGACATGCAAAGGAAATAAAGAATACCATTGGTAAGCAAATCATCTCAGAAAAAAAAAATACACTGCCAAGCATCCTTTTTAATTCTACCAAACTCTAACTATCCATAGAAAGTTGTGATGTTGGATAGGGCTTGCCAAATGTATTCACAGCTGAAATAATATTTGAATCATTTATATTTGAAAGAAAATAAAACAATAAAACACAAAAAGCAACTAAACAAACAAATTAAGAAACAGAACAAATTGTTCTATTAAAATATTTGCTACACAAAAATAAACTCTGTCATAGAAAAGAAAATCTTGGGACTTTCTAGAGACCAGACAAAGACAAGCATCACTGATAAACCCTTTACCACGGACATAGGTATTTTAAAGAAGCTAATAGTAATACATCAAATCCATGAAAAAGGGGGTTTCAACTTAAGCTTGATTCCAGGAATTTTCTTAGAGACAATATTGGTAATACTGTTGGCAACAATACTGAAATTGTTTGCCACTTTCTTCTTTTGGCACAAGGGAGGAAACATATTTAAACTCCAAATAGGATGAGGAATTCCAAAACTTGAAAACAGTTTGAAGCAATATATCAATCATCAATTATACCTTTCAAAGGATATTCAAAGGCAGTCCCCCACACAATATACTACAGTCAGTCTTTAACTTGCAACCACAAACTGAGCCCAAAATGTCTATTGCTAAGCATGACATTTCTGTTGTTAAGCATTTTGTCCCATTTTACCACCTTTCTTGCCACAGGTTTTAAGTGAATCGCTGCAGTTGTTAACTTAGTAACATGGTTGTTAAGTGAATCGGGCTTCAACCAGAACCTTGATTTTAGTTGTCAGGAGGTCACAAAAGGACACTGCAACCATTATATATAATACCAGTTGCCAAGCATCTAAATTTTGATTACAAGACCACTGAGATATTGTAACCATTGTGTGAAAACTGTCCGTAAGTCATTTTTTTCAGTGCACTTAACTACTAACAGTCACCAAACCAATTATTATAGGTTGAGGACTTCCTGTATAGTGCCCCATAAGCTGACATTTATGTTTACTATGCAAGGTAATTTTTTCAGATATTTTCTGTAATGAATTTTTTAAAATGTATTTATATTTACATATTAAGTAATCCAGAATAGACTTCTGAGTAAGCACACACCGAGTTATACCTCAAGACATTAATACACAAAAACTACAGTAGGAGTCCCCAAATTTGGCAGCTTTAAGATTTATGAACTTCATCTCCAAAAATTCTGGAAGTTGAAGTCCACAAATCTTAAAAGTTGCCTAGTTTGAAAACCTGAGCTACAGAAAAGAAGGACTAAGGGAGACATGATAGCAATATTCCAGTATTTGAGGGGCTGCCGCAAAGAAGAGGGGGTTTAACTTACTTTCTAAAGCACCAGAAGGCAAGACAAGAAACAATGGATGGAAACTAATCAAGGAGAGAAGCAACTTGGAATTAAGGAGAAACTTCCTAATAGCGAGGACAGCTTGCATTCAGAAGTTTAGGGTGGTTCATCACTGGAGTTTTTAAGAAGACACTGAAGAGCCACTTGTCAAATTGTAAATACGGTCTCCTGCTTGACCTAGGGATTGGATTAGAAGACCTCCAAAGTCCCTTCTAACTCTATTCTGATTCCAGTTTTGCAATACAAAAACTAATAAGGCAAGATAATAAATGTCTTTTCTAACAGAATGCTAACTGTGAAATAACACTCTTCATTACAATGAAAGTAGAGAAAAATATGAAGTTTAAAACTGTAAAAGTCAGAAAACCTATATATTGACACTCAGCGGCTGTAGCCTAGAGGTGGAGTTCTTGCCTCACAATCAGGAGTTTAGGCTAGGTAGACGCAAGTGTAGGGTCTCCTGCTTGGAGAGGGGGCTGGACTAGATGATCTGCAAGGTCCCTTACAAAACTGTTAATATGTATATGTATTTCTGTTAGTTATTTTAACTGCAGTCTAGATTTCTTTCAAGACTGAGGCAAATGGGCATAATTTCAAATTGTAGACCATCTGCCTCTGATTCCAAGACTATCTTATTAGAGGACAAGTGCTTGCTTCATTTGAAGTCCATTATCCTATGCAGAGAAAGCCAAAATAGTTAAATCATTTTGTCTAAATGAAGGTCAAAAAACTTGTTTGATTTAAATCATGAATTGTATTAATCCTAATCCTAACATACTATTAGAATAAAACAATAAAAAATCTGGCATAAATATTCCTATGGATACGTTGTTTTAAACTTTGTTTTAAATGAAACTTTGATTCTAAAAGCCGTTAGTAATTTAGCATGCTTATTAGACAGACTATGTTCCACTACCAAGTTTGTAGTAAGCTTACCAGTTTTTATTCATTATTAGACTATATGATACCTTAACCAACCTGATGGCCTCCAGATACTGGTATGATTTGAAAGGCTCTTCTTAAACAAGAATTGACCATTGTATCTATCTTGTCATCATAGAGTATGAACATTCATTTTAAATCTTTTAATTTAAAATAAGTCACCAATTGTTACATAAGACGTACAACACAAATATAAAAGGTAAGACTTTGTTGCTACCTTGTTACATAAGATGTACAACACAAATATATAAGGTAAGACTTTGTTGCTACCTTGTTTCCCTGAAAACACAATCCAGCCTTATATTTTTTTGAACTCTGAAATAAACACTTGGTCTTACTGCCATGCACTTAAAAGCCTGATTGGGTTTATTATCGGGGGATGTCTTATTTGGGGGCAAACAGTGTATGTATTTTATGACACATATCATCACTTTGAAATCCAGGGCACTCAAAAATAAAGTGTGAGCAAACATTCCTTTCCACTTAAAAGACTGAGCACATTTACTTTCAACAGCAGAAAAGTAGCAAGTATAGTAGAAGTGTGACATTTCCACTAATGTTTGACTATGTATCATTTATTAGGAATATTTTACATCAACTTTTCCCAATCTGACACATTCTTGCTCACGCTTAACTATGTCATCTATCACAAGCTAACAAGAGCATTGTCATGCTGCCCATGAAGGATACTGGTCCAACCTACTGGAAGCCCCACAACTGTGAATTTAATTTAGCCTTTTCCAAACACTTGTAACATCTTTACACCCATGCTTCACTATTAAACAAATACTGTACACATTTGTCCACTATTTATCAATATTTCACTATACAGTACACTATTTCACTATTTCTCAATATTCTCCCTTGACCTACTAGTATACTTGGGACAAATGCAATATTTTTTTCTCCCTGTAACTAAACATATTACATTCATATTTGAAGCTTTTTCTCCGAAAAACTCAAAGCAGGATATACAGCACTCCCTTCTTTCAATATTTTACAATGACACTATGAAGTACATTTTATGACCAGAACCATCACTAAGTTTTGTGATTGAATGGCTAGTTAACCTGGGTCTTTTAACAACACATGCCAAGTTCAAACAATAAAATACCTAGTTCTGACAGATACATGTACTTCAATGACTATTCTGTGATTGGCCAGTTCAAATCTCACTAGGCTCAAGGTTGACTCAGCCTTTTATCCTTCCAAGGTGGGTAAAATGAGGCCTCAGATTGTTGGGGGCAATATGCTGACTCTGTAAACTACTTAGAGAGGGCTGCAAAGCACTGTGAAGCAGTATATAAGTCTAAGTCCTGAGTCCTTCGGGATTGGGCAGTATAAAAGTTGAATTAAATAAGTAAATAAATAAATAAATAAGTGCTATTGCTATTCCAACCTCTGACAATTATTCCTTATCATATCCAACACGTTGCACAACAACCTGCTGAGAGAGGGCTGCAAAGCACTGTGAAGCGATATATAAGTCTAAGTGCTATTGCTATTCCAATCTCTTGACAATTGTTCCTTATCATATCCAACACGTTGCACAAGGGAAAACAAACACACAAATCTATAGGCTTTTCTGACAAGTAGAAAGCCTCCTACTTCCGAGGTAAACACTTCTATTCGGAAACGATGAGTAGGACCCTGTATCAAGGGGTGGGGAGGGAGAAACCGGCGAGGAAACGCCTTGTTGACAACCACGGGGTGCCGGAGTTTTGCTACACCACCCGGCCCGACCCCTTGCTAGGGATGAGCAAAGAGACCAAAGACCCGTCCCCCTTGTGCCTCCTACTCCTCCTCACCCACCCACCAACCCCACCAAGTACTGACAAACGGCGCTTCCTCCCTCCCTCTTCGGCGCGTTACCTTGCGGACCCCCTTGTAAATGTAGAAGTAAAGCTCCCGGCCCACATTGAAGCAGAGCCGGTCCCCGTTGCCACTCTGGTCGTTGACGTTGACGAAGGAGACGCGGACGGGATTGGAGCCCTGCGAATTGAAAGGCACCCGGTTGGGCCGGCTGTACTCCGAGTGGCTCAGGAGCTTGTAGAGCCCCTCGCGGGTGGTAAACTGGGTCTTAATCTCGTTCATCTCCTTCCCTCCTCCCTCCGCCGCCATCTTGGAAAGGAGCATTCATCGTCTTCCAGTACCCGGATGAAAGGCCAGCGCGCAGACGCAGCAAAGAGGTTGAAACTGTTTCTCCCGTCTGAAAGCGCACGAAGGGAAGCTGGCGAAGCGTTCCTGCCATGAAGTGGGAGGGGCGAAGTCTTTCCCTGTTTACCGCGGGGCTGCGCATGCGTCAGCCCGGCCTGGTGCAACGGGATGAGGTGGGAAAGGTTCAAAGCGACGGGCTTTCGGAGTGAAGGAAGTGATGGGAAGATTAAAGGAGAGGAGCTTTCGGAATGAGCATGCGCCGAACGGGAAACTACTTCCTGGTGCTTTTGCGTTCTGATTTTGTATTTGATAGAGGAAGGTTGCAGCTAGAGCTCCATAGGTACTTCTGTTCGATAATAATGCAGATTAATTGCGGATTTTGTATTTGGGAAATATATTGCACACCAGTGATGAGCTGCTGCCCTGGGGGGGGGGCGTAGTTGGGGTAGTAAGTTTACGCGCTATTTATTGAATACTTAATAGGTTTTTTTATTGTCCTTTCTCTAGTATCTTAGTATGATCCTTAATTACTTTTAAAATGGGAAATAATTAAATGGCATGTTTTTACTCATAAACGCTTTAATCATTTTCATCATTAGAACTGAACTTTTATAGCAATTAAAGAAAATTGAGCTACTTGCCTAATCTGTTATCATACAGAACCTTGTGAGTTCAGTACAAAACCTTAAGATATGACTATGCTCCTCAACAAATAATGCTGTCTATCATTTGTCCTTTTCGTGGCTATTCAAATAATGTGACTTAATCAACTGAAAAAGAATCCAAGCACCTATTTGAAAACTTATCTTGGTCAGTGAGCCACTCATGCCCAGTCACATGACCTTTAAGCCATCCCAGTCACATTTATTTATTTATTTATTTATTTATTATTTGGATTTGTATGCCGCCCCTCTCCGAAGACTGTCAGGCCTCTCCTACCTGGTCACAGGTAGGAGATTGTCAGGCCTCTCCTACCTGGTCACATGACCACCAAGCCACACCCACACAATAAGCCACACCCACAATATGGTAGTAAATTTTTTTACAGTCCTTCACTGTTGCATACCTTTTTCATTGCTCAATTCATGTTGTATTCTTCATTTGCAATTAATGTGATTGTATAACAGCTGTTATATTCAGTTATTCAACTTTTGGTTACTTAATCTTAACAGGTAAATAAGTATTCTGTATCTTTGTTGATTCTTGCCTCCCAAGAATGGGGAGGATTTTCTGTATAAATGCATTTATGAATACAATAGAAAATTACCATGCCCCTGTTAAAATGTCAGAGTTTTGTAAATGTAAAAAAAAAATCAGATTGAGATAAATCACGTTGGGACTTTTTCCATCCTTAATATAACACATAAGGTGTACAATTCAATTGAAAAACAAATCTTTTAGGTGGAAAATAAATTAGAATGTAAATGGATAACTGTTCACAGACTCTTATAAGGAGGAATGTGGCTGTGTTCAGAATTAATCACGTTTAAACTGATGTCATAATATCTGTCATCAATTAAAGTGACATTGATCAAGCCCATATAAAGTTCAGCTGTTCTGGTCAGATTTTTCTGACATTTACGCAATTGCCTCTTCCAACAAAAGCCATAAAAACAACTTACAAAGCATCAAAGTGATCTTACTTTCAGGAGCAGAATATAAAAATTTCCCAAGACATTAGATATACCATGCCAGTGGTGGGATTCAAATAATAAATAGCCCTACATGGCATCAGACCAGATTACTTACGGGACCGCCTTCTGCCATACAAGCCCCAGTGACCGGTCACATCCCAAAGAATTGGTCTTCTCCAGGTCCCTTCAACTAGACAATGTCGCTTCCCCCTAGATCCTGCCAAGCTGTTTGCCTAGCTCATCTCCAGCACACATGTGTACCAGCCAGCTGATTTTTGGTTCGCACTGAGGCTCTAGGAGGGCATTTTTGGCTTCCGGAGAGCCTCCAGGCTAATTGGGGAGGGCGATTTTGCCCTCCCCCATCCTGGAACCTGGGGAGAGTGAAAAATGGGCCTATTGGGCCCACCAGAAGTTGGGAAATGGGCTGTTTCTGGCTTCCAGAGGGCCTCCGGAGGGCAGGGTAGGCAGTTTTCGCCCTCCCCAGGCACTGAATTATGAATATGGGCACTCGCGCAGGCGCCAATGTGTGTGCGCACGCACTTTCTGCAGCTGCGGGAAAAAAGATTTGCCATCACTGTTCTGTGCTATAGATCAGGGGTGTCAAACTTGCGGCCTGCAGGCCAAAGCATCACACACTGGCCACACCCATCCCCTGTTCAGCAAAGGGGGACAAGTTTCCATACATCACATGACAACAGCATGTCATCCTAAGTTTGACACCCTTGCTGTAGATTATAATGCTTTGAATGCCATATGAAAAATGTTAGAAAATCACCCGCAGATTCTTATAGATCAGTATATAAGCAATTTGTCTGAATTTAGTTTGACCGGTCATATTTAGAAATATTTCCAGCAAATCAGAGCTGTGAAAACAGCACCTTAAATGACATCCAGAAGCCAACTGATACAGTTCACATAGTGACATGTGTAGAGGGAGAAGTGCCTGTTACTGCTTTCACCATTGCATTTTGAACCATCTGTAGCTGCTGGCTGGTCTTCAAGGGCAGCCTTGTTTTGTATTGTCTGATCTGGTAGCTTCGTTTTTGCATTTTCACTGCTATTGTTCCAAATGGCATTTTTAAAAACATTTTGCAACCACCTCTAACTTATCTTCCCTCAAATTGCATGATGATGATGGGTTTTCTCCATGCAACCTACACCATAATAGCTTGACTAGCCATTACACTGCTATTACAAGACAATTGTTTTATTTATTCATAAGACCTACATGGCTGTCCATCTTATTTATTTTATTTGTCAAACATGTACAAAATAGCAGGCATTGGTTTATACATAAACATAAGTAAAGTAGGTACATTAAATTAGGACAGTAGGACAGGGATGGTAGGCACAATGGTTCAGTTATGCACACCTCTTACCCTCTTAGAAATACAGTGAGGTCGGCTATAGACGGTCTAAGGTTAAAGTTTTTGGGGTTTGGGGAAAAACCACAGAGATGGCTAGTGCATTCCAAGCCTTGACCACTCTGTTGCTGAAGTCTTATTTTCTTCAGTTTGGAGCAGTGTACATTGAGTTTGAATCTATTGTGTGCTCGTGTGTGGTTGCGGTTGAAGCTGAAGTACTCATTGACAGATAGGACATTGTGGTAGATTATTTTATGAACTACATTTAGATCATAACGGAGGCAACGCAGCTCTAAGCTATCTAACCCCAAAATTTCAAATCTGGTAGAATAAGGTATTTTACTGTGTGCAGAGGACTGGAGGAATCTTCTTGTGAAATATTTCTGGACTCTTCATTGTATTAATGTCTGATATGCAGTGCGGGTTCCAGATTGGTGAGCTGTATTCAAGAATTGGTCTAGCAAATGTTTTGTATAATCTGGTTAGCATGTAATATATGCCAGAGAAGAAGCTACACAAGATTAGATTAAGAACTCTTAATGCCTTTTGGGCAATGTTGTTACAGTGGGCTCTGGCACTTAAGTCATTAGATATGAATATTCCAAGGTCCTTGACAGAGTGAGGGTCGTCTACAAGACTGTGTCTTCAGTCACGACTTTCATGATCTTCAGTCATGATCTTCAGTCGCAACTCTGGGTGGTTCTGGGTCCTGTCAACTAAGCTATGTCGCTTGGCGGGACCCAGGAGAAGAGCCTTCTCTGTGGCGGCCCCGGCCCTCTGGAACCAACTCCCCCCAGAGATTAGAATTGCCCCCACCCTCCTAGCCTTTCATAAGCTTCTTAAAACCCACCTCTGCCGCCAGGTGGGTTTTCCCCCTATGCCTTTACAATTTTATGCATGGTATGTCTGTATGTATGTTTGGTTTTATAATAAGGGTTTTTAACTGTTTTAATATTGGATTGTTATATGCTATTTTTATTACTGTTGTTAGCCGCCCCGAGTCTACGGAGAGGGGTGGCATACTAATCCAATAAATAAATAAATAAATAAATAAATAAATAAGCAATTGCACAGAACCAAAATGCCATAGGAAAATATGATAAAAGATAATACAAAAGCCATAATGGCAACAAGGAAAACTTGAGTCAATCTCTTCTCATGCAGCTGGCACCACCGTCTCCAGGCTCCAATGTCACCCTACCCCAGCACTAGGGGCAGTAAAGGACTGCCATCTTCAGCGCTACCAGTTCTCCATCCAAGGCTATCACGGGTTTCCGTGCACCTTTTGGTGTGAATTTGGCTTCTGTGCCTGGGCAGCAAGCAAAATCGTGTTTGAGGACGCGCGTAAGAGCGAGATTTCAGTTATTTTCACTGATATTTTGGCTTCTGCGCATGCACAGAAGCAAAGAATGCATCTACGTGCGCATCCTGAAAATCGCTACTGAAATGTAGCACCTTACCGTTTGGGAGCAGGCCATCGCTGACTAAGGGGAAGGAGTAGCCTTTAGCAGCTTTCCAGAAGGCCCAGAGACTGGGGACCTGCTGAAGGGAAGAGTATTCCAAGGCAGGGTTCTCCAATCTTAGCAACTTTTATTTATTTTATTTATTTATTTATTAAATTTGTATGCTGCCCCTCTCCGTAGACTTGGGGCGGCTCACAACAGTAATAGAAAAAACAATGTACAATACAAATCTAATAATTAAAACTAAAAACCCATAATTTAAAAAACATGCACACAACATACTATACATAAACAATATGGGCCTGGGGAAGTTATCTCAGTTCCCCCATGCCTGACGGCAGAGGTGGGTTTTAAGGAGTTTACGAAAGGCCAGGAGGGTGGGGGCAGTTCTAATCTCAGGGGGAAGCTGGTTCTAGAGGGTCGGGGCCGCCACAGAGAAGGCTCTTCCCCTGGGACCCGCCAAACGACATTGTTTAGTCGATGGGACCTGGAAAAGGCCAACTCTGTGGGACCTAATCGGTCGCTGGGATTCGTACGGCAGAAGGCGGTCCCGGAGATATTCTGGTCCGATGCCATGAAGGGCTTTTAAGACTTGTAGACTTCAACTCTCAGAATTCCTCAGCCAGCAAATCTCCCAGTTTGGACTGGTTCACATGAACTGGTAGCAACCCACTAGTGATGTCATGATGACATCACAGATCTGGTTCTGTCAGTGCAAATTTGTGGATGTTGCCATTTTTAAAAAAATTGGAATTCCCCCCCCCCCCCTGATTTTTAAAAAAATCCTGTTTTTTCCCTTTTGTTCATGCACAGAAGTTGAGTTTCCGACACTATGCGTCCATCGCCGTCTTGGTTTTTTTGTGGAGGGGGGGGAGTTAATTTATTTGGATTGTTGCCACTGCGCATGTGTGTATGTGTGAAGTGCATGCGTGCCCATGACACATGCCCATGTGGCGTGGGAGGAAGTGAACCATCCGCAAGGTAAGTTAGAACCCACCCCTGACCTGGCCGTGTGGTATGTAGATCTTTCAAGAAGATAACCAGCACTCTTGAATTAAAACTGGAAAAAAATATTGACAAAATTGAACGGGTCCAAAGACGGGCTACAAGAATGGTGGAAGGTCTTAAGCATAAAACGTATCAGGAAAGACTTCATGAACTCAATCTGTATAGTCTGGAGGACAGAAGGAAAAGGGGGGACATGATCGAAACATTTAAATATATTAAAGGGTTAAATAAGGTTCAGGAGGGAAGTGTTTTTAATAGGAAAGTGAACACAAGAACAAGGGGACACAATCTGAAGTTAGTTGGGGGAAAGATCAAAAGCAACGTGAGAAAATATTATTTCACTGAAAGAGTAGTAGATCCTTGGAACAAACTTCCAGCAGACGTGGTTGGTAAATCCACAGTAACTGAATTTAAACATGCCTGGGATAAACATATATCCATTGTAAGATAAAATACAGGAAATAGTATAAGGGCAGACTAGATGGACCATGAGGTCTTTTTCTGCCGTCAGTCTTCTATGTTTCTAAAACTGGGACTCAAGTGTGCAAATCACACAATAGGGGTATATAATGGGGAAACCTAGGGGCATCCTAGGTTTGCCCATTGTACATACACTCTTCCATTCTAGACCAATTGTAACTTCCAAGTGATCTTCAAGGGCAGCCCAATATAGAGCATGTTTCAATACTGCAATCAGGAAGTGACCAAGGCATAAATGAACATGAGCAAGGGCTCCAGTCCAGAAATTGGCATAATTGGCATTCAAGAGTTAACCTGTGGTAATAGATGGCCAATAAATTTAATACACCAATACAATGAATCTTTGCAAGAGCCCCTTGGTCACAGCTATGATCTGCTCCAGGGGTGGGTTCTACTTACCTTTGCATGACGTTGCACATGACTGAACCGGATCCATGATGCCATTGTCACATCACCAGCAGGTCACTAATGGTTCGGGCGATCTGGTCGAAACCTGGAGAGACCCATCTCTGATCTGCTCCTTAAATGAGAGCTGTGAATCTATGAAGGCATCCTCCCCCATGTAATAATATGTGCAGGTGGGCATGCATGCGTGTGAGATTTCAGCGATTTTTTGCTTCTGCGCATGCACAGAAGCAAAAAAACCCACCAAATTCTTGCACACACGAGTGTCCTCTTGCAAGATTTTGATTCCTGTACATGCGCAGAATTAAAATCTCGCCGGGACGCACCCACCCGCCCGGCAGTCATCTGGAGCTGTGTGCGTATCACCAGTTTTACTACCGATGTGCAGTGTGACCCGTACCAGCTAGGAACCCAATGCTGAATATGTGGGAATTGACCTTAAGGACAGGGGAAGACCTCAACCAGAGCAATGATTTGATAATTGGGGTGGCGCAGCAGGTTGAGTGCTGTACTGCAGGCCACTGAAGCTGACTGTAGATCTGTAGGTCAGTGGTTCAAATCTCATTACCTGCTCAAGGTTGACTCAGCTTTCCATCCTTCCGAGGTGGGTAAAATGAGGACCCGGATTGTGGGGGCAATAGGTTGGCTCTGTTAAAAAGTGCTATGGCTAACATGTTGTAAGCCGCCCTGAGTCTAAGGAGAAGGATGGCATAAAAATTGAATGAATGAATGAATAAATGAACGAACAAACAAACAAACAAATAAATAACAGGTAGCTTGTCCTGCAGCAGGAGTGTGGCATGGCAAATATCTCAGAGGGAGCCCACTTTATTTGCTTCGTTGTAAAGCAAAAGAGTGGGTGGTGATATATATTCCGAGTCTGCGGAGAGGGGCGGCATACAAATCCAATACATAAATAAAATAATAAATAAATAAATAAATACTTTCAGACTATTCCCATAGGAAAAAAATGTGTCCTGAGTTTAGCATGAGAGCAAACTATACATTAAAATAAAATTATTGGGAACAGTTTGTGCACAACTCATATCACATGCTTACCCATTATTTACTCAATGTAATATTTGGGCATTTAAAAAAAAAAGATAAAGATAAGATCAGCGTCTGCATTCTTCCATGCAGTTTTCTTGAAAGTGTTTTTTTGGATTTGAATAATATGATAACTTAAATATGCTTGACTGCTTTGTGCTTGTGCTAAGCCAACTAGATGAGAAGGAATGCTTATATATGCACTATACATATCTAAATGGCAATGAGAATATAATGTTAATGGCAGGGGGGAAATGTATTGAATTTCCCCCCCAGAATCTGAATGTACTGTTTTGGCTCCCTCTGCTGAATATGTGTCAAACTGCAAGAAGTTAACGCCACTTTATTTTTAAAAGAAATTATACTACAGTACAGTACAGTATTGACACAGTTAAGGGGCAAGATCTTCACTTTTTCTGCTTTTCCATGTCTCACCTCCCTCTCCAGATCTATAAATATGCAACAGTATTAAATGGGAACACAATTAAATTATAAAGAAGCTGTATAATTTTTTGCTGGATTAGCAAAAACATATGAATCATTTCACACAGTAAGTCTTGAATGATGGAAATTATCTCATTATGATACAGTGATTACATAGCGAATATACACGTGGTCTTTCTATCATACTTGTAATGATCCAGCTAATGATTAAACAGCTTGGGATGATAGAATGCAAACCTGCAAGGGGCAAATAGCTACAGTACTCAAAATGGTACTTCTGCTTTGAATAATGCCAAAGGCTTCCCTGATTTTGGTGTACTTGTGGCATTCATGGTTTTAAAACTCTACCAAAGTTCTGACAAGGAATTTGTACAGTTTCTTCTCTATGGCCAAGAGGGGTTCATCTGGTCCCTCCAGAATAAATTAAATGATAAATTAGACATAATTATTGAACATGGAGGACTCCTGCAATGCAGTTACACAGAAGAAAATAAATTTGAAAGGCAATATTTACAGCTGTTGGAGTTGTTATGAACTATAAAGGAATTCATGAGTTGGCTGAATTTGTTGCAAATCTGTCTATAGCGGATGATGCTTTGTAAATGTCACTGAAAAAAATCCATGAGCTATTTCAGGATGAAATCCTTTTTCTGACAGATGTAGTGCTGCAAAATAGGCTGGCCTTAGAGTTGTTACTAGTGGAACAAGGAGGAGGGCTCTATATCTACATGAATCAAAGCTGCTGTATGTTTCATGGAGGCTTCGTTACCCAGCAACAGAAATTAGCTAAAATTGCTTCTACCCTGATTAAAAAAAAAGAAATCAGGGATACCTTTCAAGAAAATCTAAACATTTGGGGCATAGTTGAAGTTTGGGACAATGGAATATTTACTGCAGGGGTCCCCAAACCTTTTACACAGGGGGCCAGTTCACTGTCCCTCGGACTGTTGGAGGGCCGGACTATTAAAAAAAACTATGAACAAATTCCTATGCACACTGCACATACCTTGTTTTAAAGTAAAAAACAAAATGGGAACGTACTATTTAGAGGGGGGGAGAAGGTCTGAAATTCATATACATTTATGTTTTGTTTTTAATTTTATTTTGTTGACATCAGATTGGCTATAGAAGGTTTTCTTGGCTTATGAAAAATGTATAAAGAAAGAAGGAAGCACTTTGGCATAATGGTTAATAAGTTAGAAATATAATTGGTGTTGCACTTTTTGAAGGAACATTAGGGAGGAAATTTAATTAAAAGAAAATAAATGTAACTGGATGACAAAATTAGAAAAAAAAACTTTTGCAACTTTTTTTATTTTTGATATTAGTTACTAACAAAATACTGCATTTTATTCATGCAAAATTAGATGGTTTGAATGTATGTTGAGAGAAAAATTTTAAAAAATTACTCCGCCCCAAAACAGTCCTTCCTTCCTCTGTCCCTCCATTCATTTCATTCTTTCTTCCTTCCTTTCTTCCTTGTTCCCCCCATTTCTCCTTCCTTCCTTCCTCCTTCCTTCCTCTCTACTTATCCTTCCCTCCCTCTCTTTCCCTTTACTTTCTTTCTCTCTCTCTTTTCCCTGTGCTCTTGTCACTCACCAGCGGGCCGGATAAATGACCTCAGTGGGCCGCATGTGGCCCGCGGGCCGTAGTTTGGGGACCAGTGATTTACTGCTTGTGGAAATGGCTAAGATTGCCCGTAGCAGCCAGGATGCTATCTTCTTCAATGCGTCCCTTCAATATCTACAAGGCAGTGTTGTCATTATTCTCTTAGTTCTGCCCCAAGGAGAACTCCCATGCCATTTCAAATATGAAACTCTCACGCTTACTAAATATAAGAGTGGTTCAGTTAAAAAATTAATAGGTTGCAAACCAAGTGTGTGTTTTGCATTTGGAATTTTAGGCGTTATTGTCAGCTTTTTAATAAATGTGATGCTAGTATTTTAAGCATATAATCCATGTTCCTTTTGAAGTCGAGGAAACATGTTTTTCCTCTTAGCCAAAGCATTTCCTGTGTTGTTCAAAAAGTAGCCTATTAAGAAAATAAATATGGTTGTATTCTAAAGTCCTGAGTGTGGCAAGTGTTACAGAAAAAAGACCGGGTGAGAAAGTGGAAGATGTAACATGTTTTAAGAATGTATTTTGGCACTCTAATCCAGTGTTTTTCAACCAGTGTGCCGCGGCACCTTAGTGTGCCGCGAGACATGTTCAGGTGTGCCGCGAAGCTCAGAGAGAAAGAAAGCAAGAGAGAGAGAAAGAAAGCAAGAGAGAAAGAAAGAAAGAGAGAGAGAAAGCAAGAGAGAAAGGAAGCAAGAGAGAGAGAGAAAGAAAGCAAGAGAGAGAAAGAGAACAAGAGAAAGAGAGAGAGAAAGAGAGAGAAAGAAAGCAAGAGACAGAGAAAGAGAGGGAGGGAAGGAGAGAGAGAGAAAGACATAGAGGGAGGTAGGGAGGGAGAAAGAAAGAGCAAAAAAGAGAGGAAGGAAGGAAGAGAAAGAAAGAGGGAGAGAGAGAAAGAAAGAGGAAGGAAGGGAGAGAAAGAGGGAGGGAGAAATAGAGCGAAGGGGAGGAAGAGAGAGAGAGAGAGAATTTTTTTGTCCAAACTTTTTTTAGCCCCGCCCCCCCTCCCCGCTCAATGTGCCCCAGGGTTTCGTAAATGTAAAAAATGTGCCGCGGCTCAAAAAAGGTTGAAAATCACTGCTCTAATCAATGCCTGTAATTTGATTTGATTTGTGGTTTTTCTGCCATATCACATATGCACACGCATTTGTTTCTGTAGCCTATATAAAGATCTTGCTTTTTGCTTTGCCTAAAGTTTTTTTTGGGGGGGGGGGTTGATGAGAGAGGGAGAGAGAGAGAGAGAGAGAGAGAGAGACTATGTAGATATAATGTTTCTCTCCCAAATTCAAGGACTGAGTTCTTTTTAGCTCCACACCGCTCTAGTGCCTGAGTTTCTTAGGCTAGAAAAGGGGTGTCCAACCTTGGCAACTTTAAGACTTGTGGACTTCAAATCCCAGAGTGTCTCTAAAGTTTCCAAAGTTGGAGACCCCTGGGCTAGAATACCTCACACTGAATTAAACTTCCCTCCAATTCCTTGCTACTGTAGGCAGCAAAGTGGGCCACCATGATCAAAGAGTGCAAAAGAAAGCTGCATTCCTTCCATATATGTCCTACTATTCAGACAACCAATTTTAATGCTGTACCCAGAAGCGCATCTAAATTAGTTGCAAGATCAGACCTCCAGCATTGCCTTGTTGTTTCTTAATATTTATGAGAATTTTCTTCAGACTTAGTGGTTGTATGTATTCAAATACAGTGCAGGCATGACACTGATTGCCTGAAAAAAGGAAATGTCATTGTCTAGTATGGACCGTTTATTAATATTTCATTTGAGTGGATGGAGCTGTGAGTTGTAGGTGACAACCAGTGGTGTTCCATTGTTTTATGGAAGTCTATCTTTTAATCTGCTATCTTTGGGAATTGAGCAGGCTGCATGGATAGATTTTGTTGGATGGATTGTTCTGTCTTCTAAATGCCTAGTATAATTCTATCAATTGAGCTCAGGTGGGTCTGAACAAAGTGGTTGTGGTACAGAGCAGGACTTTGATGTGTAGCAATACTGCATAATATGGTATTTATGTGCCCACTGTGTAGTTTTACAAGGACATTAAGGAAGGGGCTTTTCTCCTACATGCATTTATTTGTTTATTCTTTCAAAAAAGTGATGAACTTTACAATAATATCTATCTTAAGTCTGCTCACCATTTTTAATTATTTTGGCTGTAGATTTTGTCAACTTCCTCAAATAACTTCTACGTCATCTGACTCGCAAGTGGACATAGAATTCTGAATATGTGATTCTAACCTGTTGTGGTTAGCTCTGGCCGAGCTCCTGCCCCAAGGAATGTGGAGGTGGATGTGGGGGAGACATCCACATGCCGCAGGCCTGTTTTGCTCCCAGTAGAATCTGCCGACGAAGTCTCCTCTGACCAAGGCAGCGTGAGTGACAGGGAAGAGGGTAGTTTGGCAGACAGCCCAGGAGGAGATCAGTCATCTGTATCATCCCTAGATTCTGAACAAGAATTAATGACACATGATGCATAGGAGACAACAACTGAAGGATTATTACAAGAGAAAATGAGGCACCTGTGGTTGGGTGGGGCTGCTGTAATTAGTGCTACAGATAAAAGTGCAGCCTGGTGTTTTAGCCTCATGGCAGTTTATCTGATTCATTGTTTCGTCAAGATCGTGGTTTTTGCTGTTCAGGATTGTGTGTGTCTCTCTGGACTTTAGAATTGGACTCAATTTCCCAGTTATTGGGTGAGCAATTGGACTGCATTTAACCTGTGCCTTGTGTGTACCAGAAAATCCCTTTGACATTTAAAAGGGAGCTGTTTCTGTTTTTCTGTTTATAAAAACTTTTGGGTTTTCCTTTTATCGTGTGGTGTGTGTCTTCCTGGACTAATTACCCTGTAATTACGGGCGGTTGAGACATGCCGGCAGAACACTAGCCTAAGATTTGTTTGTTTGTTTGTTTATCAAGCATGTACAAGATAGTAGGTATTGGTATAAACATAAACATTACCAAAGTAGATAGAGGTAAATTAGGCAATAGAACAGATACGATAGATCATGACAGGATCTATTAATTGCAAATATTTGCAGATATGTATCAGCTGCCTCAAAAATTGTTACCTGAGCTTACAACATCTGATGCTGCAGAAGTGAAGGTTGTGTAACTGATAGCCTTGGATTTTGCTGGGTAATGCTGGATTGGATCTAGGCCATATCAATGGACAAACTAATGTCCTTTTGTCTATTTCTTTGTAGCTCTTTCAAACAGCACTGTGAGTTTTGGAGAGGAAAATGATGAAAATGTTACTTTGGTCTGGCACTTAAGGTATCACACTAATAATCAGAAGACTGTGAGTTCTAGTCAGTGGTGGGCTACGATCCGGAACGCTAAATTGCACTCGCCGCCGCGGCTCCTAAGTTCTTGCGGGACAGCGCAATTTTGCAGTTGCACCTGTGGAGGAAGCAAAATTGTACACAAGAGCTGCAGGTGCAACTGTGTTTCAGCATATGCAGAAGCAAAAAAACCTCACCAAAACACGGGCACACCTGCGGTTCTGTGCGCGATTTTGCTTCCTCCACAGGTGCAGCAGCAAAATCGCGCTGGTCCCACAAGAACTTACAAGCCGCGACGGCGAGCACAATTTAGCATTCCGGCTCATAGCTCACTGCTGGTTCTAGTCCCCTCATAGGCATGAAAGACAGCCAGATGACTTGGGCCACTCATTCTCTTTCAGCCCACAACTCACGTCACTCGGTTGTTGTTGTGGGGCAAATAGAAGGATTATGAATAGAATAACTTATTATTGGATTTACAAAAGAAGGTTTCCAAGGCCTTGAAGAAATCTTAGACATGGAAGAAAAAACTTTTCAATGGAGTTTCAATCCTATGATAGCAACTAGATGAATTAAAGATCACGGTTGTTAGAAGGAAAAGAAAGGACTATAAAGTTGACTTATTTGATCAACATTAAAATAAGATTTAAAAAAAAAAAATTGTGGAAACTCTTTATGAACTTTTTACTGGCATTTGGAATTGCTACGTATTAGATAATGGGGGACTATGAGAAAATGTGAAATATGTATTATAGAGTATGAGGAAAATTCAATTGTCTATACTTGTTGCAAGGAAGATTGGGAGTCAGTTCCTTAATTGTTTAATTTTTTTTTCATTTTTTCTTTCTCTTTTCGTTTTTCACTTTTGCATCTGTACCATATTTCTTTTTTCTATATTCTTACTTTCTCTGATTTCGGTTTGAATTACTTGTCAATATCATTAAACTCTTTAATAAAAGTATTTTAGAAAAAAACAGAAAAGAAGCATGGGCAATTTTTTTCTGACTTTGTTGTTTTTATTTTTATATTATTTTTATATTTATTTCCAGTAAAGGCATGGTTAGATAGCTAACCCTTGAATAAATGTTGTTCTTCTTGCTATAACCACAGCTGAAGCAAGAGCAATGTTAAAATAGTAAAGACTGTATAAATGATTCATAAAATAGGATCAACTTACCTATGAAAGAGACAGGCGCGATTGAAGAAATCTATTGCTCATCTACAAATAGCTGTAAGAACTTCTCTCCTCTTTAGAGTTGAGCTGTTAAGGTCAGTGAAGATCCACTTGTCTTATATGAACATATGATGGGCAGAGTGTTTGCATCATCGTGACCAGCATATTATTGTTCTGTCGGGCTCTCTGGTAGAATCCTCCCAAAAATTCACAGGTACAAATTTCAGACACACACACACACGTTTGAAAATTCAAAACAATGTTCTTTATAATGAAAATTCACTTAAAAAACTAAGCCCTCTTTTGGTATAGCAAAGAGCACTCGTCTCCAAACAAACTGGTAATTTGTACAAGTCCCTTATCAGTTCTGTGATACTTAGCTTGCAGCTGTGAGGAAATTCACAGTCCATCGTCTTTCACAAAGTGAAACACACTTTGCTCTGGTTTAGTTTCAAAGCGGGGGAAAATCAGCACACAAAAAGTCAAAGTCAGTAAAGCAGTCAGGAAACACAATGATCAGATAATCCTCCACAGTGGCCAAACCCACAGGCTGCTATTTATAGCAGCCTCACTAATTACCACAGCCCCACCCAACCACAGGTGGCCTCATTTTCTTTGATAATAATCTCTCAGTTGTTGTTGCCTATGCATCGCTCTCCTCATGCGTGGCTGTATCATTAACTCTTGTTCTGAATCCAAGGAGGAGCTAGATAATTGATCTCCTTCTGAGCTGTCTGCCACACTCTCCTCCTACCTGTCACTCATGTCTTCTTGGTCAGAGGAGCCTTCATCATCAGATTCCCCCGGGGGGGGGGACAGGCCTGCAGCATGTGGTTGTCTCCCCCACATCCAGAGTCCTTGGGGCAGGAGCAGGGCCAGAGCTAACCACAACAATTATCTTTTTTTAAAACCATACCTGTGGATGCACCTGGCATGGCTCCCTTCAGGGACATTCACAGAGAGAGAGGAAGAGGCACTGGCTTGGTGCTTTAAACAAATTAAAAGGCTTATTTTTATATTCCTATCTTGGAAGAGAGTTTGCAGATTAGCCTTGGTAGATGTAAATTGACCACAGTAAAAGGACTAAATCAACCATGAAGAAATGAACAAACTAACATCCAAATGCACGCTTATTTGTATTGCTCCTCTTTGGATCTACAATTCAATTTTCAGGATTCAATTCAGTCAGTTCGCTTTTCTACTGTGTGTCTGGGAGTGTTATAATGAATATTTCATTTTTACTTAGCACAGGTAATATTATTTTCCCCCCCTCGGATAGCTTGATCATCCTCAAGAAAAGCCAATTGGTAGTCGAGACAATGGTGGAGAGACCTAAGAGCAGGTAAAACCAGCTGTCCCTCTTTTTCTCCTCTGCCTTTTTATCTCGCTCTGCCTTCTTTTGTCTCTCTGTCACTTGGTATCAAATGAGATGTCTGGCTGGAACTGTTCTTCATTAGTTCACAATATTTTAGGGAATAATTGTCGACTGTGCAGATCTTTTATACAGCCTCCCAAGTTATACCCACTCCACTCTTCAGTTGATAAAACATCAGCTGGTTTATCAGGAAACAGATCACGTTTCCACATTATTCTCAATAGTAGGAAAACTGTCATTACTATCTTGATTACTAATATTCTTTCCTACATCAGGATTTCCTACATTCAAGCGTTGCCAAAAAGGAGGAGTCAAACTATTCGCCAAAGCACCTGAGGGTAGAACAAGAAGCAGTGGGTGGAAACTAAACAAGGAGAGAAGTAACTTAGAACTAAGGAAAAATGTTCTGACAGAACAATTAACCAGTGGAACAGCTTGCCTCCAGAAGCTATGAATACTCCAACACTAGAAGTTTTTAAGAAGATGTTGGATAACCATTTGACTGAAGTAGTGTAGGGTTTCCTGCCTAAACAGGAGGTCGTTTTTGTTGTTGTTGTTGTTGTTGTTGTTGTTGTTATTATTATTATTATTATTATTATTATTATTATTATTATTGGATTATAAGTCGGGGTGGTGCAGTGGTTAGAGTACAGCACTGCAGGTTACTTCAGCTAACCACTAGCTGTGGTTCAGCAGTTCAGAATTCACCACTGGTTCAAGGTTGACTCAGCCTTCCATCCTTCCGAGGTGGGTAAAACGAGGACCCAGATTGTTGGGGGCAATATGCTGATTCTGTAAACTGCTTAGAGAGGGCTGTAAAAGTGCTATGAAGCTGTATATAAGTCTAAATACTATTGTGAGAGAAGTGAAGTTTAATTTCCAACCTTCCTATCAATTGCCTCTGTGTAGATTCACTCTAGTAGTAGATCTTAGGAAGGTCTAAGTTCTCAGAAGTGGTGGTATAAGAGAAAAAGTGGCAGAAGATATTACTAGAGTATTGCTGGAAGAAAACAGAGAGCAAATGTAATGAACCAAGGGTAAGATCCTTTATTAAGGGTTACCTTGTGGTAATAAAGATATTTACAAAATAATTTTGTGCTCTTATTTTTCCCGGAGGCAGTTGGCCAGTATACCTGTTCCAGGTGATCGGTCCTTCTTAGGTAAGGAGAGGCCAGAGGAACAGGCATGGTACACTTGTAAAGAGTACAGTAGTCCCTCGCTATACCACGCTTCACCTACTGCGGCTTCACTTCATCGCGGGTTTCTGAGGAAGTCGATTGGCAGATTTAAACAGCCCGCCGAACTCAATCGGCAGGTTTTTTAAAAAAATATATATCTAAAATTGTAAATACTGTATTTAAATACTGTATCTAAAATAAATACTGTGTGGGAAGGGTTTATAAACACTTAAAACAATGAAAACTTAACAATTACAATATAAATACTTAAATAAGTACTATCAGTCGATAAATTCCCCATCGCGGATTTCACCTATCGCGGCCAGGTCTGGAACGTAACACCAGCGATAGGTGAGGGACTACTGTATTGAAAGCATGAAAGCATCTATCAATCATTACTGTTGTCATATAAGCTAATATTAAGACTGTTAAAACCTGGCTTTTCCGGCAGACCTGGAATTAGGTTGATTGCAAGTATGTATGTTTTTTTTTTATGACATTACTGTTTTATTGCATTGTGGGTTTTTATTATTACATTTTAACTGGTTTTATTGTTGTTGTATTTATTCCTATTGTTAGCCGCTCAGAGTCCATTTTGGAGTGAGTGGCATATAAATACAATAAACAAACAAACAAAAAGAAAATGTAAACAAATGTAAAAGAATATAAAAATAACTAATATATATAAATAAATACTAAAACTTAGACAGCCAAGAAGAAGCTGAAGATTGCCTTGATAAAAGTAAAAAACACTTAATCTCTCCCCTGGTATAGCTAACAAAGCTAGGAGAGCCTGTGGGCTTAGCCTGTGTGGGACATCTACCTAATATGTAAGCAGCCCAAGTTTGAATCCCAGAAATGTATGGCTAGCTAATGAGCATTGCGCACAACCGTGAACCGGTAGCGATGAGATTTGCAATCCATTACTGATCTGGGGTCATGTAATCACCTTTTACGACCTCCTTAAAAGAGAGGTCAATGGAAAGGCCAGGTTCGCTTAACAGCATTGCTACTAATTTAACAATTATAGTGATTCACTTAACAGAGTGGCCAGAAAAGTCATAAAATCGGACAAAGCTCACTTAACAAATTTTTGACTTAGCAACATAAATTCTGGTCTCAATTATAGTCGTAAGTGGAGGACTACCTATATTCCATGCTTTTGTTCAATCCGGCTAGAGAAACAGATTGAGAAAAGCTACCCTAGGGAGTTTTCTTAATCTGGCATGGGGAGTTCTTACCTGGCCTTTAAGTCTTCATAATTACGGTAACTTTTTAATACAGATGATATTAGCATTTTTTAAAAAGGCATCTGTGCTTTTTTTTCAAGTTTAGGAAATAACAATTTTCTTAGTCAAAACCACTTCCTTTGATGTGCAAAAACTAACCTATTTATACAGGGTCTATATTCTAGAGCCTTTTAGGATTGTAAGTGTTAAAGGACAGTTGGATGGGAAAAAGAGGAAATGGAACATTTAAAAGGTGGTTTGTTTTTTCCTCATATCTAAATGTCTTTTGTTACTTAATTTGTTGCTTTGACACTAATCTGAAAATGATGCACAAATACATATGTATGGATAATTTGTTTCTGTATGCTGTATAAAAGCTCGACTCCTCTTAATAAAAATGCTTTTTTGCTTTACCTGAACAACTTCTGGTTTGTATGGGGGGGGCATGAGGGTGGAAAAGCCATTTTACAAAGATATTGCTTCTCAAATTCAGAGACTAGGCTCTTTCCAGCCTACTCTGGTGCCAGTTTTAAAGACAACAGGACAGCCACTGAATGTCTGGTGTCATCTACTATGGGGTCACTTGATTTCACCTTTTGACATTATGAGATAAGCATTTGTGACCTTTGCTGTTGAACATAGTTGACTAAACAATTTTAATAATAATAAAACTAAGGACAATTTAAGTTTACTGTATTTCACTCATGGACTGAGAATAAAATGAAAATAATAACATGTGGACAGAGCAAAATGAATACCGGGTATATTTGAACTCCCATTGAAATGCTAAAAGGGAAAATTTCAGTCACCTTTAAGTCAAGATCAGCTGAAATAAATAGGTATCTTGTAAATTGCTTTAGTTTTTACTGAATACCACAAAGACTGTGTGAAAAATGGCCATTAAGTCATTTTTGTCATCAACTTTGTAAATTTTGAAAGGTCCCTAAATGAACTGCTTTAATTCGAGGACTAGTTGTACTCTTTCCTAAGTAAATGATGGAAATTTAGGGCAATAGATTTGGCTGGAGAAAGTCCCACCAAAACTGCACACCTTAAAAAAGGGCTAATTTTCAAGTCCTCCAAGGTTCCTTCCAAGTTCCAACTCTGTTTTTTGTTATTGTTATTATTATTACTATCGTTATCATCATCATCATTATCTACATTCCATTGCTGGGGGGGAAAACGCCACCAGTTTCCCGTGGCTAATCGATTCTAGACAATTCTAGAAAGGCCAATCCCTTCCCGCCACTTCTAGCAGGGAAGGTCATCCTGGGAAAAAGAAAGTTTAATCTTCCTCCCTCCCCCGCCCACCAGCGTCCAAGCTGCAAGGAGGGGGGAGCGGGGCGGGGCCAGCGAGCTCAATGAGCAGCGGTGATGATGTCATTGTGTCATGTTGCCGAGTTTCCCCCCCCCCAAGCCTCCCGCCTTGAATAGGCGCCAATGGCAAAGGGAGCAAGCATAGAGAACGCAAGCGGTTGGCATTCACGCATGCGCTGTTTCCCCTCCAAGAAGGGTAGCGGGGGGAGAAAGCAGTCGCACGCCCAGATCGCGGGCTAGACCGGTGCCTACTAAATCGCGAGGAGGACCTCGACTACCCAGTGCAGGGAGAGCGAGCATTCTCGCGCACAAAGACTTAAGCAATTGAATTGTACACTGTCACCGAGGCCCCTTTCCCACCCACGCTCTTGCTTGACTCCTCCCACTTCTTCGCCGAGAGAGAAAGTTCGAAAGAACGCCGGCCCTTGTCTCCGCCCCTCCCCTCCCTTGTCTCCGCCCCCTCTCCCTTCCCTGTCAGTGAAGGTTCCCGATGGTTCTGGAAAGAGGCGGCGGCGCGGGTATATAAAGGGCGCGGGAGGCGGGGGCTCCGCGCAGTGCAGTTCGCGAACAGTTTAAGGGCGGTGCGGGCTTCCTTCGGTGGACAGTCGTGCAGCGGGTGATTTCACACCGTTAAAGGTGAGGACGCGGCCGCTTGGCGACCGAGGTGGACGCTCAAACCCAGGCTTTTCCCTCGTCCCCCCCTCATAAATTAGAACTACTTTCCAAGAGGGACGGGTTTTACTTCAGGCCTTAAAAACGGCTAACGGGAACCGGACAGCAGCCACAACAGAGCGGCCGGTTTGGCTCGCGCCGCCTCACAGGAGACGAAGGGACAAGCCGGTCGCGCTGAGGGAAAAAACTCGTTACTTTTAAACCATTTTTTAAAAAGTGAAGAAGGGGAACACACGGGGTGCTTTTTCCTCACAAGATTCGCTTACAAAGGAAGCGAAGCCGGTAGCCAGACGGGGAGAAGCGACCTGGGACCGAGGGATGAATGAACGGATGAGCTTTGCATGGCGGCCTGGCGGGGTTTGAGGGAGGGGGGGGGGAAGCAGGACGACGAATGTTCTCGGCCGGGGAAGGAGGCGGGAGGCCGGGAAAGCGGCTGTCGGCGCGGAGAGGGAAGGCGGGCGAGAGAGCGAGAGAGAGAAAGGAACTGCTCTCCTGAGTTTGGCGGCGCGCGACCGACCAGCCTCCGCGTGGACGAGAGAATTGGCTCCTGGCGGCGCGGGGAGGGAGGGGGGGCTCTAAACGGATGTGTGGGAGCAAGAAGACTCTAGCAATTTCTAGAATTATTCCACGTTTGGCTCGGCCGCCAGCAGGGGGCGCAGAGGTTGGCTATGGAATCCTCGAGGCTTCTCTTCGCCTCCTGAGCGTCCAGCTGGCTTGGTGGGTGGGTTATAAACCGAGGGAGAGTCTTCCCCCCCTTTTTTTTTTCGTTCCTGCCTTGCCAATAACTTGTAAAATGAAGCTTGTTTGGCTTCTTTGCCTACACGAATGTTTTGAGTTCGACAGTCCACTGTTGACCTCACCCAATTCCTAAGAGGTCAGTAAGGGGGGTGCACAAGGACACCAGTGGGCCTAACCATCCCTGTGCAATTGTTCTCTCTTCTCAGCACCCAACGTATGTATATAAACTGTTAAATTTTTATATTACAAATATAAATCAAATAAAACACTTGACAAATAAAATAAAACGGCCATAAACTTAATAGTATGTGATGGCTTTCCTTTTTTTTGACAGATGCCAGAGGAAGTACACACCCAAGATCAACCAATGGAGGAGGAGGTGGAGACCTTTGCCTTCCAGGCAGAAATTGCTCAATTGATGTCTCTGATTATCAATACCTTTTACTCCAACAAAGAAATTTTTCTCAGAGAGTTGATCTCTAATTCTTCTGATGTAAGTACAATTTGTACAAAAGTAAGGATCTAGAAAATATTTCCATTTTTATTTTATTTTATTCAATGGCTGTTTGATGTTTTGCAGGCTCTTGACAAAATCCGGTATGAAAGTTTGACAGACCCAAGCAAATTGGATTCTGGAAAGGAGTTGAAGATAAGTCTTACTCCTAACAAACATGACCGTACTTTAACCCTTGTGGATACTGGCATTGGAATGACCAAAGCTGACTTAATAAATAACCTGGGTACCATTGCCAAGTCTGGCACCAAGGCTTTTATGGAAGCTTTGCAGGCTGGAGCAGATATTTCTATGATTGGCCAATTTGGTGTTGGATTCTATTCTGCATACTTGGTGGCTGAGAAAGTGACAGTGATTGCCAAACACAATGATGATGAACAGTATGCCTGGGAATCTTCAGCTGGTGGATCATTCACCGTTAGGTTGGACAATGGTAAGAGTCAAATTACAATAATTTAAGGATTAATATTAGGGGGGGGGATCCAAACTGTAGCTGTCAGGTCAGGTTTGAAAGCACTGAAAGAAGTAATGTGGAAACAAAATACTTTGTTACTAAATTTATATCCTGTAATAATTGCTTAAATCTAATAAGAAACCTTACTGTATGCATCAAAAGAATAATGCTATGAATAATGCAGCATTAAAGACCAGATATTTTTGCTAGTGCCATAATCTAGATTAGTGTATGTCTTGGACTAGTAACTGATTCCTTGTTTTATGGATCTTTTGGTGCAACAGTAATTAACAATAATTTATTTTATAGGCGAGCCTCTTGGTCGTGGTACAAAGGTTATTCTGCATCTGAAAGAAGACCAGACTGAATATTTGGAAGAAAGACGAATTAAGGAAATAGTCAAGAAACATTCCCAGTTCATTGGCTATCCAATAACTCTGTTTGTGAGTAACCTGTTCTAAATAAAATAGTATCTGAAACTTTGTATTTACCTAAATGAATTGCTCTGAAGGTGATAATGATAATTTTAAATTTAACTGCTTTAGCAAGAGAAGCAAATTAAATTCATAATGTGATATAGCAATACGAACAAAGGACTTTATACTTTTGCCTTGCTTATAATTTATGTGTAGATTATATTTCAATTTATCAAATTTGCTCTATCAGGCTTGTCTTTTTCTGTTTTTATATGCTTAATATAGGTAGAAAAGGAGCGTGACAAAGAGGTGAGTGATGATGAGGCAGATGAGAAAGAGGAAGAGAAAGAAGAAAAGGAAAAAGAAGAAAAGCCTGAAGACAAACCAGAGATTGAAGATGTTGGTTCTGATGAGGAAGAAGAAAAGAAGGATGGAGATAAGAAAAAGAAGAAGAAAATCAAGGAGAAGTACATTGACCAAGAAGAGCTGAACAAGACCAAACCAATTTGGACCAGAAACCCAGATGATATTACTAATGAGGAATATGGTGAATTCTACAAGAGTCTGACTAATGACTGGGAGGATCACTTAGCAGTCAAAGTAAGATTATTTATTCTTTTGGGAATGGGATATTTGTTTGTAATACAAATTTTAGGTGAAACACAGACAAAACTGGTGGCATATCAAAATATAAAATGGCTTGTGTTTAAAATACATTGACCCTTTTTGTAAGTAAACACTTTAAAATAATATGGACATAGTCCCCATAGTTTAAACATAAATTTAGAAGAATATTTTCCATCTGATATTATTACTGTAAAATTCAAATTGAATCTTTCAATGTAAATTTTATTTTATATGTGTTTGATATTCTATGCCAAAGATTTTTGCTAATTAATTTCCTTAATGTTGCAGCATTTCTCTGTGGAAGGACAGCTTGAATTCAGAGCACTCTTGTTTGTCCCAAGGCGTGCACCTTTTGACTTGTTTGAAAACCGAAAGAAAAAGAACAACATCAAATTATATGTACGCAGAGTGTTTATCATGGATAATTGTGAAGAGTTAATCCCTGAATATTTGAGTAAGTAGTTCTTTATCTGTTAAAAGTTGCAGATCGCTACAAGGTCGAAAATAGGTCATAGTTAATCTAGTTAAGTGTAGTAGCTATTTGAAAAAAAATCATCACACACAAAACTTAAGTTGAATCAGTAGAAAGGAGAAAGTAGAAAGTCAGAAGAAAGGGGAAATCAGTATTGGCAAAATAATGGAATGAAGGCAGGAACTTTTCTGAAAGGGAAGCTAGCATTTTATTTATAGAAAATGTGTTCTACTTTAGGCTCAGAAGTGAGTTTTTAAAGTTTACCTTACAAGCCTGTATATCTTAAGAGATTTTCTAAGCTACCCTGAGAAATGAAAAGACGGTTATAATTTAATCTTATTTACAGATTTCATGAGAGGTGTTGTTGATTCAGAAGACTTGCCTCTGAATATCTCACGTGAAATGCTTCAGCAGAGTAAAATCCTGAAAGTGATTCGAAAGAATTTGGTCAAGAAATGTTTAGAACTCTTCACTGAGTTGGCAGAAGATAAAGAAAACTACAAGAAGTTTTATGAACAGTTTTCCAAAAATATTAAGGTTCGTTGATTTGAAACATTTACTTCAATTTTGCCATAAATGTTTGCATGCAGCTTACAAAAATGGATCTTTCTTGTAGCTTGGCATTCATGAAGATTCCCAAAACCGCAAGAAATTGTCAGAGTTATTAAGATACTACACTTCTGCCTCTGGGGATGAGATGGTATCACTAAAGGATTACTGCACTCGGATGAAGGAAAATCAGAAGCATGTGTACTACATTACTGGTGAGTATCTTCAGATTTATCTGGGTTTTTCCTTCTGATTGGGGCTTAATTGCAATTGTAATGTTTACAGGTGGTCGTCATTTAGCAACTATGCCATTATGTTGAAAAAATGTTTGCAAGTCTGTAAAACAAAGAAAAGTTGAAGTGATATTGTGAATAGTCATGGTTAGCAACTACTTTGCTTATGGTTGCTAAATGAGGAATAGCAATAGAACGTAGACTCTTATACTGCTTCACAGCCCTCTCTAATGGTTTACAAGATTTGGCCTATTGGCCCAACATTCTGGGTCCTCGTTTTATCCACCTTGGAAGGCTGACTCAACCTTGAGCCAGTGAGAATCAAACTCCTCCTGGCAGTGAGTGGAGCAGAGTTATATTGCATTCTAACCACTGCACCCCCACGGCTCTTGTGGAGCTTTAGTCTTGATTGTGTCTCCACTTAGTAGGTTACCATGATCATGGTTGTCTGGTAGACTCACATTAAAAATTGGTGCCATAAATTGGTTAAAATTCTGTTGAACTTTGCTGAAGGTATCTTTTTCTTTTAGGTGAAACAAAAGATCAGGTGGCTAATTCTGCATTTGTGGAGCGACTTCGTAAACATGGCTTGGAAGTAATCTATATGATTGAACCTATTGATGAATATTGTGTGCAACAGTTGAAGGAATTTGAGGGGAAGACTTTGGTGTCAGTAACAAAAGAAGGCCTGGAGCTTCCTGAAGACGAAGAGGAGAAAAAGAAACAGGAGGAGAAGAAAGCCAAGTTTGAAAGTCTCTGCAAGATCATGAAAGATATACTTGAAAAGAAAGTCGAGAAGGTAGGTATAGTTAAGCTTCCATTGCAAATGAATAGATGTTTTTGCCCACAAGCCCTTTTATAAAACAAACATGCTCTCTTTTACAAGTTCCGTATGCCAAAGATTAGTCAAATAGCAACTGAGGGTTTTGTTCAAAAATGAAAGTTTTTTTTAAAGGAAGTGAAATGTAGCTTTCTATGGTGATTGGGCTTTTCTCTGATTGAAATATTAATTCTTACAGGTTGTAGTTTCCAACCGACTGGTTACGTCTCCATGCTGCATTGTAACCAGTACATACGGCTGGACTGCAAACATGGAGAGGATTATGAAAGCCCAAGCTCTCAGGGACAACTCCACAATGGGTTACATGGCTGCGAAGAAGCATCTGGAGATAAATCCTGACCACTCTATCATTGAAACACTGAGACAGAAGGCAGAAGCCGACAAAAATGACAAGTCGGTGAAGGACCTGGTCATTCTTCTGTACGAAACTGCACTTTTGTCTTCCGGCTTCAGTCTAGAGGACCCACAGACACATGCCAACCGTATCTATAGAATGATCAAACTTGGTTTGGGTAAGTTAATCTTGGTAAAAATTAGGGTGCGTCCTAGAAGAGTGCTGGGAGAACTTAATGGGTAAAGTAATTGTGTCCCCTTTATTACAGGCATAGATGAAGATGATGCCACTACAGAGGAAGCAAGCCCAGCAGTCACCGAGGAGATGCCACCCCTGGAAGGAGATGATGACACTTCACGTATGGAAGAAGTGGATTAACTGCCCAATTATCTGAAAGAAATGTGGATGTTCCCTTTGTCCCTTGGCTTTGAATAAGTTATGTTTTGTATATTATGAATGTTAACCTGCTGAAAAATTCATGACATTTGTCTGCATTCCTTCTTTATATTTATTTTTTCAAGATGTTATTCTTTTATTTTTGTTACATTTGCTTTTCTAGGTAATGTGGGATGCCATTGAGGGAATGTCCTTTCTTGATATATAACCCTGTACATTGGCAAATAAATATTATTTGGGTAGTTTATGGCAGGATTTTGTGCTGGTGGACAGAAAGGGAGTCGGTGGGAAATCCAGTTCTGCAAATGTTATGGTTAAATCTCTGAAGTTACATAATTAAAGACCTGTATCACACAGTACCTGGTAACTAGGTATTTGGAACTGAATATTGTGGAATATTTAAAATCAGAATTCCAACCTGTTGATGTTTAGTTTTTTATACTGTAAAAAAAAAGATTCTAAATTCCACACTTAACATAGAATAGAATCTACTGTAAATCTATTGTGTCTAATGCAGTTTTGCATGTATGGTTCTACTCTGGAACTATCAAGAAATAAAAATGTTCAAAATTAACTTGAGACAAATGACTATTATTTACATATTTAATAACTAGTGCTTTTTAATTAGGGCTAAATAACTGCATCTCGTTTAAAATAAGAGTAGAATATAATAACTTGTACAGGAATCTTCAGAATTTGTGTCCTAAAAAACTCAAAAACATTCTAAAAATACTTTTGGTACTTCAAAGCAGAAATAGGCAGTATGGTAAATCCACATTGGTTTTATTTAAGAATAACTGAGTTGGAAGAAACCTTGGAGGTCTTCTAGTCCAACCAGGAGATTCTAATACCATTTCAGATAAATGGCTGTCCGGTCTCTTCAACACCTCCACTGATTGAGCACCCACAACTTCTGTGGCAGTAAGCTGTTCCACTGATTGTTCTCTCGAGAAATTTCTCCTTAGTTCTAAGTTGCTTCTCTCCTTGATTATTAGTTTCCACCAGAGGTGGGCAGCTAAGGTGGAACGGTCACGTGTGCTCGTCTCTGTGGCTCTGAGTGCTAGTGGAGTCCAGCACAATTCTGCTACTGTAGATAGCAGAATCGTGCATGGAGACACAGGTGCGCCCATGTTTTGGTGCGGGTTTTTTTTGCTTCCGTGTGCTGAAACTGCGCCAAAACAGGCACACTTGCTTCTTCGCCTGCAATTCTATGCGCAGCTGCAGTAGCAGAATTGCACTGGACTCCGCTAGCACTCGGAGCCACGGGATCAAGCACACGTGACCGTTCCACCTTAGCTGCCCACTTCTGGTTTGCTTCTTGTCTGGCTTCAGGTGCTTTGAAGAAGAGATTTAGATTTCAGAACATTTGCTATTTTTTTCCCCCTGGAAGACTAGGCATACCCGATTCCTGCAACCATTCTTCATGTGTTTTAGCCTCTGGTCCCCTTACTGTTCTTTGTTCTAGTTCAGTGGTTCCCAGCCTTTCTAATGGCACGCGACCCCTTAAAAAGTTCTTTAAAAAATAATAAAAATAATGAAATAATGAAATAGAGAAAAAATTATCGTAGATAAAATGTTATAGCAGTTTACGTATGTCACTCCTTCCCCAGCAGGGTTACATCACAATTCAGTTCTATTCAATCCTTTTCAGTTAACAATTCTAGATATCAAGCCATTTTAAACTAATTTCAATAAATGTCCATAAAGGCAACAACACACAGTTGTATCCATGATCAAACATCCAATTTTGTTTTTGCTAGTCCAATTGTGGATAATAAAGTTTTGTATAAAAAGCTTTGGAAACAAGATTGACAGCAGAAAAAGACCTCATGGTCTATCTAGTCTGCCCTTATACTATTTCCTGTATTTTATCTTAGGATGGATATATGTTTATCCCAGGCATGTTTAAATTCAGTTGCTATGGATTTACCAACCATGTCTGCTGGAAGTTTGTTCCAAGCATGTACTACTACTCAGTAAAATAATTTTCTCACATTGCTTCTGATCTTTCCCCCAACTAACCTCAGATTGTGCTCCCCTGTTGTGTTCAGTTTCCTATTATTTACTTTTATCTTTACTTTTCCAAATCCAATCTTACATTGCCTCTTCTAATTGGCTATAAATCCTAATAGGGAAAAAATGTGGTTTCATTCAAATTCTTTGCATCCTGTGCATTTGTATCTCGCTTTTTCACAAACCTACCATGTGAATTCCTTTCATGCATTCCACTTTTCTGGCAGTTAAAATTTGAAATGGTTTAAACCAAACCAGTCGACCAGAAATCAAATATACCGTATATTATTAAATAACGTTCAATATTAACATTTCATTGAAGCCCTAATGAGGACTGGAATGACTGCTAGATGACAGGAATTTGCAACGGAATAAATCACTTCTCGTATTCTTCCAGTAGACTGCTCAAAGCTATCAAAGTGATTTTTAACAGAGTTGAGTTAAATAAACAACACTCATGATATAAAATGTTTCTTCTAAAATGGCTGAAGTGCAAATAGAATACTGAATATTGTTAGTGCGTCTTGGTCAGAAAGCTAAGGAATTTGGCTCAGTTTAAGAATTTGCAGCATGTATTATTTTTACATTTCTATTGTAAACCCTTAGTCAAGTGGGAAATACTATCATTGGAGACCATAATTATAACCCCTTGCATTGATAAATGCTTCATATTTTTGTTAATAGTTTTCAAATGGTTTTCTCACAAAATACTGATACTCTTATAAGGGTAACTTCATATTGATGAGTGATGTCATAATAGAGAATATTCCATAGCATGCTGTTATAGCAACAATTATAACATGGCATGGAATGATCGTCTTGATGTTGGATACCTCACTCACATCTAGATGTCTGATTGTCTTGCAAGTTTGATAGGCTTGCATTTGGAGTGTATTAAAGTTAACTGAAAGGTAGGCTCATTCTAGTTGGAATGATTCTGATTAATTTACAATACATGTACCAGGTTTCGTAGATATGAGTCAGGTTAACTCATCTGGGAGGCAGTCTGCTTCATTCTCTGAAAAAAAAATTGAGTGTTAAATGTAAACTAGGTATTACTCTTAATAGCCAACTCATTTTTCACACACCCAAAAAAGTTTTAGAACACCATAAAGTGAAGCATAGGAGCCACAGCAGGGAAGTCTTTCTCTCCATCTCCTGCAATTCTGCTCCAACTTGTTTTTCTTGTCATTCTCACAACTACACCAGTTGTCAGTTACAGTGGTACCTCTACTTAAGAACTTAATTTGTTCCGTGGCCAGGTTCTTAAATAGAAACGTTCTTAAGAAACAGCAATTTTTCCCATAACAATCAATGTAAAAGCAAATAATGGGTTCAAACCCATTAGGAAAGAAAGAAAAGCTCGGAATTTGGGTGGGAGGAGGTGGAGGAAGAAGAAGAGGACAGTCGCTGCAGAAGGGACTCAGGCGGCGAGGAGGAGCATGCGCCTCCCATACACCCGGCGTAAGGCTGCCTCCCATACACTGCCTTCCATACACTGGCTGCTGCTGCTGTTACCTGCTGCCAAGTCCTTCCCATGCTGAAGGGCTCCCCTCTTGCTTACTCGCTTCGTAGCCGGTGCCTTTCCTTCACTGTGGTGACTCCTCGGCTGCCCAGAGCGAAGGGAGAGTTTTCTCTGGGTTCTGGCAGAGGTTTAAAATGCTTCGTTTGGAAAGGAAAATGCTTCGTTCGTTCTGGACTGCCAAAGCCTCCTTAAGCGCCACTGAAAGGCTCCTCTGGCCGCCCAGAAAAGCCCGAGATGGCCAGGATTAAAGGGGGAATGGCAGGAAACTGGCTGGACCTTCGTGCCGCTCTCAAATTTCCTGGGAAATTTTTCCGGGCTCGGGTTCTTAAGTAGAAAATGGTTCTTGAGAAGAGGCCAAAAAAATCTTGAACACCCGGTTCTTATCTAGAAAAGTTCTTAAGTAGAGGTACCACTGAACTTTCTTTCCTGACTATGCTCAGGCTCCATGAAAAATGAGAGGAAAAGCTTTTCTGCTTTTATCCCCTCTACGCAATTGTCAAACCCAAACGGTTTAGGGGCCACCAGCTATTTGGGGCAGACTCCGTATTGAGCCACAATAGGTGGGAGTAACATTAAAACTTCTTTCAGATGTTGGGCTTCTCCAAACCCCTCTTCAGGGTAAAAAAGGCACAAGTAGACAATAAGGTCATTCATTTTCAATGGTTGACTTCCAGCTATGTACAATAATGGATGAAAACATACCAAGGCTGAAGAAATCGCCACCACTTTGGATATGAGAATTGGGTAGAAGGTCATCCTTCAACAAGGTTTTCTCTCTCCCCACCCCCACCCAATTTTGTTTAGACTCTAATGGATTTTACCAAGTTTCCAGACTATATGGAGGGACTCGGAGACAGATTCATGGTAAAAAAGTTTATTTTCCTTTCCTTACATTTCCCCCTTGAGTACCATAATATATATGGTAATATATGAAATATATAATACTCTGCAAAATTTATAAAACAAATCATTGTTATATTTTTTTACATTCAATGTTACATACTGAAGTAGAATAATATTTTGTATTATCTGGCAGAGACCCAGTGGTTAATATAGTGGTTAAGACAACAAGCTAGAAATTGGGAGACTATGAATTCTCGGGGCCAGAGGTTTAGTCTTCCAAGCTTTTGGACTCATAATGGAACCAGGGATGAAATGTTTCTGGTTGGTGCAAGTTGGTCGTCGGAGAGCCGGTCGCAAAGGGAGCACGAGGGTCCACCCATCTGCCCAGATGCCGCCATTTGGGTTCTTTTTGTGGCATGTACATAGTGCCTGGTTGTGTGTTTCTTTTTAGACATTGATTCGGAGTTATTGATTTAGTTATTGTTGGCCAGCTATTAAATCATTGGCTGTTGTTTCCTTGTACAGTGTTCCCTCGATTTTCGCGGGGGATGCGTTCCGAGACCACCCGCGAAAGTCGAATTTCCGCGAAGTAGAGATGCGGAAGTAAATACACTATTTTTGGCTATGAACAGTATCCCAAGCCTTCCCTTAACACTTTAAACCCCTAAATTGCAATTTCTCATTCCCTTAGCAACCATTTAGATTATTACTCACCATGTTTATTTATTAAAGTTTATTAAAAAAAATATTTATTAAAAGCAGATGAAAGTTTGGCGATGACATATGACGTCATCGGGTGGGAAAAACCGTGGTATAGGGGAAAAACCCACAAAGTATTTTTTAATTAATATTTTTGAAAAACCATGGTATAGACTTTTCACGAAGTTCGAACCCACGAAAATCGAGGGAATACTGTACTGTCAAGCCCTCCCCTCCTAAATACTTGATAAACTAATGATAAATCAGCCCTCCTAAGTCTGGAAACATGGAAGACTAAACCTCTGGTCCCAGTGATCCACCCAGATTGGATCCTGCAACATCGTCCTGGGACATCTATCTACTTTGGCCTGTGTCAACCAGTAGAGTGGATTAATAGTGCAGCCAAAAGAAAAGAGGTCTTCATTTCACACCCTGTTAATGTGTAGAACTGGCTGCCAACAGCTATAGAAAATATGTACCATTTCTCAACTTTATAGGCCAGATACATTGAACAAACCGTAGTTGTCCAATTTTGTCATCCTGACCTTGGTGTCCATGGTGATGGGAACTGGATTCCCGAATTAAGATTAAAAAACATTAAAAACATTGGTAACCTTAAGATATTACATCATAATACATTTTAAAACAGGGTATAGAAATTCATAGCAAAGAACCCGGTCAACCATTATGGTATTTATAAGTAGCTTATATTCTGGAAGATCACTTTCTGAATACCAAGTTGTGGAAATATTTTTTTAAAATCTGTTACCTTCTTCTAAAAAAAAGGAACAATAGTTTTTGCACTGCTAAAAATATATTATAATAAAACAATATTTTGTTTTAAAAAAACAGTATTTTAGTAAAGTTATTACCATTAACAAAGTTATTGGTTCTTTTCTCCAAATTAGAAATGTACAGTGGAATCTAAGACAAAACCAATCTGTGAAGCCAATTTCAAGGTACAGAATGTTGCTTCTCCTAACTACAACCCTTCTTGGCCCTGAAGATTGGAAGAAGGGGGGGGGGGAGGAAGTCTTTTCTTTGAAAGTTCCACAGTGAGATTTTCAAGCGCACCCAATATTTTGTTATCAGGGTTATTCATCTAAAGCAGTGGTTCTCAACCTTTCTAATGCCGTGACCCCTTAACACAGTTCCTCATTTTGTGGTGACCCCAACCATAAGTCTAGCACCAATTCTCCCAACAGAGTTTTAAACTGACTGGAAGATCATGAACCCCCCCCACTGTAAACGCCTAATTGATCGGATTGTAAAAATATGTTCTAAGGCTGCAGAATAGAAGCTTTAGTTCCTGACACTAGGGGAAATTTGTCTTTTCCAATGGTCTTAGGCTGTGAAATGGTCATTAGACCCTCAAAGGGGTCCCGACCCCCCAGGTTGAGAACCACTGATTTAAAGCATGAGACCTGAAACTTGGCAACTTTAAGACATGTGGACTTCAACTCCCAGAATTGTCCAGCCAGCTATGTTGCTGTCACATGACATATTGTGATATGTTTCCCCTTTGTGGGGGATGTGGGTGTGGCTTTTGTATGATGCATCCAGCCCGCAGGCTGTCAGTTTCACACCTCTGTATTGTATACATACATACATGCATGAATAATATTTGCATTAGGCAATTTTTTTTTCCTTTGTCATATTTCACATTTGTTATTAAAACACTTTTTATATGTTCCCTGTTTCATCTTTGACAATGTATGTATCACCATCACTATTTCTCCTTTTTTGTTAACTAAAAAGCAACAAAAATACACAAACACCCAAGAGTTACATGGTTTAATTGGTTAAAACTATCACCTTGATTGAGATGGGTGACTATAGAAATTAAATAAATCAATAATAAAAAATTGTTTTTAAATGTTCCAGCTGTATGAAAAATAAAGATTCAAATTTTGTGCAGGTTTCATATCATATAGGCCAGTGATGGTGAACCTTTTCGGCACCGAGTGCCCAAATTTGAATTTATTTGTTTGTTTGCCTGCCTGCCTGCCTGCCTGCCTGCCTGCCTGCCTGCCTGCCTGCCTGCCTGCCTGCCTGCCTGCCTATCTATCTATCTATCGATCTATCGATCTATCGATCTATCGATCGATCGATTTATTAGATTTGTATGCTGCCCCTCTCCGCAGACTCAGGGCGGCTCACCACAACAATGAAACAATGTATGATAAATCTAATATTTAAGTAACTAAAAACCCCTTATTAAAAAGCAAAACATACACACAAACATACCATGCATAAATTGTATAGACCCGGGGGGGGGGAATATCTCAATTCCCCCATGCCTGACGACAGAGGTAGGTTTTAAGAAGTTTACGAAAGGCAAGGAGGGTGGGGGCAATTCTGATCTCTGAATACACATGCATGCATGAACATATGTATGTGCCAGAATTCTGGAAACCAAAGACTAGCTGTCCGGTGTGCGCATAGTTGTTTTTATTTTTTTGGGTGGTTTTGACTATTTTCAGGTTGTTTTTCAGGCCATTTTCAAGGCATTTGGGAGGGTGTTCCGGGCCATTTAAGGTCATTTTTGGCCTGAAAATGGCACAAAAACCAGGGTGTTTTGGGGCCTGAAAACCATCTCAGTAACTATTTGGAAGATGACCTGGTTTTGGGCCCATTTTCAGGTTGTGCTCTGACACCCACGAAGACCAGCTGGCTGGTGCACATATGCACTCCGAAAACCGGAAGTGCAGCTGGCAATGGTGTGTGTGCCTACAGAGAAAGTTCTGCATGCCACTTCTGCCGTGTGTGCCATAGGTTGGCCATCACAGATATAGGCTTTAAGTAGCCCCTTTAAATAGCATCTTTAGGAATGAGAAACCGTGATTGCATTGGCTTGCTCAACTTTGTCTGATAGAAGAGACAAGGTCCAGATCCCATCAGCCAAGGAATAGCAGCTGGTAGCTCTAGGAAAAGAGCCATGTTTGCTTTAGTGCCTGTCCTTTGGAACATTCTGTCCTGTCGGGGAATTTTGGAGGGGGCTAATAGACGAATAAAGCATCCCACCTCCACCCCATGCATACTTTGGTTCTTTTATTTGCCTTGTTCATCAGAACTAATGAAGCTCCTTGGATGAGAAGCAAAATCTTTTTTTCCAAGGAGACAAAAAACACATTTCTTCCTCAAGAAAAAAACATAGTTGAGTTGCCTTTTGAAGAGGCAGGGGTGAGATGTCTTGATAGGATCTGTGGTCTTTTGGAAAAACAGGAAAATAATGGATCAGCTCAGTGGTTCTAT